>NC_088309.1:3403185-3712339 GCF_910592395.1 Lineus longissimus
GGTGTTAGTGCAGTAGAGGCCTGGATTTAGCACAGGTGGTTCAATATGGCCGCCAATTTTAAAGGGATGCCCTCTTCTCCTTTACTACTCTTTTCTTGCAATTGCCTTGTAAATGAAGGGCAACAATTGTTGTAGTCTTTATGACAAATCAAGAGCTAGACATCCTGCAATATCCATCCAGCCTGACGTTGTTGAAACCAGTTTGTACAGTGGTCGTTTATGCGAATACACTGTATAAATCTTCCTCTTTTTCCCTGCACTGCTATTATTAAAAACTAAAAAAGCATGTGGTTTCTAGGTGGTTTCCCACTTCAAGATTTGTTTTAATTTTCTTTCCAACAGGAATGATATGCAGTTACTTAGGTTAAATTCGGATTGACCTTGTACAGAAAAAAACATTTATCATGGGTGTATCTGCAGCACTTCTATACCATTGATACCGCTCTTTATTTTTTTAGTATAAATTGCATTTAGACCATTGAAATACAGTGGAACTTTCGTTGATACCCCTCTCTATTAAGGACACTTCATTTGGAAATTTCTATTAAGTTTGACCTCTGCCATCAAGACACCTCGCATTAAAAGGACAGCATTTGTCAGTCCTAGAGCTGTCCTTAACAGAGGGGTTCTACTGAATCTTGGCCTTGGAACAGCTTGAGGGCCTATTGAGTCTAGATTAGGCCTACCTACTTGACTACTGGGGCTGGCAGGGCCATATACAACATGTTGGGTTTATTAGGGCTATGCATGGATGGTTTCTTTTGAATTTATCTTACAAGTCCTTCAACTTATTTAGTAATTATGTGTTTTTTGGAAATTTTATCAGCTGGCTCAGCTAAGTGCTCATCATTAGACAGCCTTGGAAATGCCAACTTGTAGTGATGAAGTCTATGCTGGTGGTGGTAATTCAACTAAAACTATAGAACACAAACTGACAAATTAGTTTTTTACAATGAATTGTGACAACAAAACATATATTTTTGGTCAACATCTATTATGGAATCCACTCAATCATGATGCTAACATAGCTTGTTTGTTTCCATGTAGGTCAGTGTGTCATCAATCGGGCGTAAACTCGACATTTTTGTCCATTTCAAAAGAAAGTCTATTGTGATATATGGCTCAAGCCCTGATCACTAGACTCTCAGTCAACCTTTTCAGTGCTCCAGCTTTGCTTTTGAATTTACACATGCTTTAAACTTGTGAAGTATTGGTGTAAAGGATGCAGGTATAATCACTTCTCATTGTTGAGTCTAGCCAACACCTAGGAATCCAATACCTACTGCTAAAATGATGGATTTGAACCAGCTCCTGCTGAGAGATGTGGAGAGTTTGGTTACTTTCTTTGTTGGAAATTGACTCTGACTTCAGCTGGGGCATTTACTTCTGGTTCACACACAGTGTAAGTAGCAGCTGTTCAGTTTGTTCTATGGACCGTATCTCCTGGTTCCAGAGACCCTTGATTGAAATAATTGTTGGATTCATTATGGCCCCTTTCTTTACAATTAGGCTTGTTATAATATGACCCTATAATATGACCTTGTAGCCTGTAACCTACTTGTAAAGTTGGACATGCCATTTTAATGTTGCATTTTGTGTCACTGCATGGTAGAACAGCAAGTCAACGAACCAACTTGTCATTATGATAGTTTCCCGCCATTTTAAAAATGTGATTACCGAACAGTACATCAGAAGGCTTGGAGATATGGGTTTAAACCATGCAGGCATGGTGTAGGCTACTTCTTCTAGGCCAATTATCAAGCTTTCAGTGTGTCTCTAATCAAAAACCTAATTTACCTCAGTCAATAATTGAGCATCAATAACCAATTCATAGATTTGTGCTACTTGCAAACATAAGCATGGGCAAGGCATTCGCAGTGTAAGCCATGTATATCAGAAGCTACAGTTGGCCTATATATAGTGGTACTGATTCCTTCAAGTGTAGTATGTATAATTTTATTTTGAGAAATCATTTTCAGGCCAGCAAACTGATTTGCCCACACTTTTCTTTTGCTTTGCTGTTGCCTGACCATGCACCTACACAAAAATGAAATAAACCAAAAGCGTAATTATTTATCCTCAGGATAAGAAGGTTTTTTACAACTAAACACTTGCGAAGTACAGTTGTTATCTCAGTACTTTTATGTGCAATGTGGTGATAACCTATCTTAAAATCTTGGTATCAAAAATATCCATATCGCCAACAATATTATCTATACAAATGTACTTGATATCTCTGATATTGTGTAATGAAATTAATCTTGTTGAAAGAATCAAACCGTCACCAAATACAATTATCAGTGCATGCTCGGTGACCAAAATTCAAATTGATGCTTGGAGCACTGCCCTGGTAAAATATATGTTGCTCGTGAAACACATCATGTTTACCACCTGTGCTGGCATTAGTTTTGATGCCAAAATTTTAATGTTTTTTTCATGCTCGGTTTTTGTGTACGTTTGTGTTTATACTTGCATATCCTTGTGGAGGTCATCACTTTGTTACAGGAAATGCCATCCTTTATGATGTCATGTGCTCTAGTCTAAGGGATATCCTTGTTATGACTAAGCAGATGTCATATGAGACTTTGTACTCTTGAGGGATAAGTCAATGGATATACGATGCATGCCCTGCTTAAAATGTGCTATACCATAGGGTCCTAGTTGGATTTAGTGCTATATAAGTCTCATGATTATTATTATCATGATTATTTACATGACATGGGAGCCCCGAGGTGGTTGATCCTCATGTCCAAACAAGAGCAATTTCAAAATAAGACACTACAGTGTAGCGATATCACCTCAGTGACCTTGAATACGTCCTTCAAAATCCATTATCCACTTCTATAAGCATATTTTGAATATCATTTTCTTGGAGATGACCAGTATTGTTGCAATTTTGATCTGGCCATTTTGTCATGATATAGCCATCATAAACATCACTGGCTTATTTTGCCATGCTATTAAAGGGTACTTATCATTATCGTTTATGGTTGTAATTATGTGGGAAAAGTATGGAAACCATACAGTGTACTCAGGGTGAACTGAAATCCTATTATCAATGCAACTTTGTGTATGTGCGACTTTGTGTATGTACTTAGTGTTACATTGGGATGGAGAGTAAAGCATTAACTCTCTTGTGACATTAGCCAGTTGATGGTACAGCAGCTACTATCTATGCACATTGTATCACTCTGTATATTCTATGTAGATTAATTATGCTATTATTTGATACTATTGATGGTGTGCGGATGTTCTGTAAGTCTATTTTCAAATACAATGTTAGTGTCATTGTTTCACCTGTCCTCAGAATTTCCGATGCCAGCAAGTGGACTGAATTGACCAATTGGTGTGACCCTAATGAACCTTTCTGTCTTGTGATCTGCTCTCTTCTTGCATGATGTCACTGTGTGGACATGCTGGTGCAATTGAGGATACTGGTACATTCATACAACAATTTTTCATTGGTTGTGGATGAGTGAATCAACAAAGACCAGTTCTTGTTAATTCTTTCTAATATTATACTGCCGCTGTCACTCCCCCTGGTGAAATCCCATAATTAGGGTTTTGTTACATCTTGTTACTGAATAATTTCAACCTAGAAAGAAACTTGGCTTATCCATGCTTCACCTCTTCAAATCAATCCATTTCATTAGCAATGTCATGTTTAAAAGGGCAGCAAATCACTTGTTCGACAAAAGTAACGTTAGTGTGACCTTTCGATGTATTGCTTGAGTGAAGAAAGTGCTGCAGTTAGTGTAAGACGCAATAAGAGCTGCAGATCTGTCAACCATAAGACCTAGGGAAAGTACCCCAACTGGTTGCCATGGCAATGTGGTGTCATATCAGTATTGAGGCAGCCTAGCATGGCTATTTTAACTGTGGTCCATTGAAGATGTATGCGTGTGTGCATGGTATGTATCAAGCTAAAGGATGGTGTTTAGTTTAAAATGAAAGAAGACAGTTTCCTGGGAATCCTCGTTGGTTCTGATTGTGTCAGTTCATCCTTGTCCTAGAACCTTTATATGAAGATGCTTGGTCGGGATTGAGTTCCTTCCAAAATGCTGTGTCCACGGAATTAAGCGGGGTGCCTGCATGAAGTGAGCCTGTGTAACAGATGTGGTTCAGCTGGCTTAGCATGGACACTGGTATTATTTTAGTGTGACTTTGGATTGTATGCATGGTGTCTTTAGAGAGAATTCACAGTATTATGCAGTATTGGTGTGAAATCTGATGGCCAAAGATAGACTTGCTTGGCTGAATGCCTTTGTCTCAAACAGGACACTTGGAACATATCTTGCGAACATAAACCCACGCTTGTGGTTTGAATTCCAGAATTTGCCTCACAGTTGAGTCACCCTGTCAACACGACTTGTATTTTGACACCTTTTGAGTTTGTTTATCATTGGACTTAAGTAAATCTTGACTAATCGCTCAAGGTGTAGAAGGAAACAAAGCAACTTCATCATGTAATCAAGGATATTAGTATTGGGACAACACCCTTCATAATCATGTGATTGTATCTTAAAATCATGAATATTATAGTGGAACCTCCTTTAGCGGACACTTCTGGCAAGTCTACTGTGGTCCGTTATGTTACGAGTATATTTCAAATTTAAATGAGCACCATGCGGAGGGTTGGAATTTGGAATGAATAGTCTCGCATGTCACCACAATGAACAAATAGAACATAAAATTTTTTTTCTGAGGTGTGATCTTCTGTGAATAGGTTGTCTCACAGAGTGATATTTCAAGTGGATCTTGTGATCTGTAAACCTGCAATTCCATCATTAGCTAAGATCTCGGGTCTAATACAGAATGACTTGCTGCCATCTTTTGGCTGGTGCACTGAAGCTGTCTCACTGCCCTCTGACCTTGGCCTGTCATCGCTTGATTTCTGAATTCTCTCTCCTAGTACCACTACCACCTGGACGCAGCTATTTGCTGAAACTTAGTAGGACCAGTGAACTTGGAGGGTTAACTACGTAGAATATCTGCTTCATGCTTTCAACAATCAGTGCATGCCTCCACCTGGTGGGTGCACAGGGTCAATTTCCAAAATTGCATTTCTTTCTTCTGGGCTTAATTTTCTTCATATCTACCTGAATTCTGCGTTTAACTGAGGCTGCTAAGAATACAGTTAGTGTTTCTTCTCAGATGTACGCATGCAACCTAACCGCTTCCCTCTTTCTTGTACATGAGATAAAACGATTCAAAAGAATTTGTGATATCACTATTGTCCAGACGATGCCATTGTGATGTGTTTTGTCCATGTTCTTGCCTAAATTGAGTTGGGATGTCTCTCTGAGTGAGAACATTATTTGAGACAAATGGATTCCCTCACACCCTTGCAGAACTGCCTAATTTCATGACGGGGTGAGAAATTGTGGGCATGAGAAAATACGGAAAAAGTTGCTGCTTGATCTTCATGTAATATGATGATGAAGATAATTTCTTTACTTTATTTGCTGAAGAAGTTCAATCTGGGTGTTAGAATGATTGATTTTCCTCTGCCTGAACTTCATTAGAGCCAAGTGGGTTTGATATGGAACAGGTGATACAGCTTGTTGGGAGATTTCATCTTGTTTCTGATCAGCTCTGAGGCTGTAGGTGGAGAGATGCTGTTAACCTTGGGTCAGGATGTCCATCAGCTAGTACTCATGTATAGTTCAGAAAAATCATGTTGGACCTTACTCTACCTTGGCGCTAACACATAGGAACAACCACTCCAGAGTTCCAAGGGATTTGTGCCAGCAGCAGGAGAGATTATGGGTGACTACGGTTATCCTGCCAGATTTAGGCCCTACATGATGGCATCTGAGCCCAACGAAACCGGGAAAAGAGATTGTTGAGCTAATCTAACTGTCGAGATATTACAATATCAGATGTGTTGGCAATTGCACATGCAGTGTCAATATCCTTCGCGAATTATGTAAGGTTGATTCAATCAGCATATGAGGCCTGAACAATCCCTGAGCCCTTGAAACTTGGAAGTTATTCATAAAGCCGACTCATCAAGCCCTGTGTGGCAAAACTTCCCCCACAAAATGTGCATAAATTGGTATTCTCAATTATGGTTCATTATAGAATCATACATAACCGCTTGTGCAAGACTTGACACATTACCAAGCTGTCTGTATTTTTTACTGCCTGAACAAATTGACTTTTCGCATTTGAAAAATATGTTGTATGTTCAACTGACCATTGATAGGCTTGGTTTTCGGTGTAGTTACGTTTTTGGAAGGCGTTTTTTGTCAATCCTTGCAATTTCTTGAGTTAAGAGTAAGGACTCCCTCCCTGCATGACCATGCAGACCACCCACTTCCCCATTATGATATCGCAGAATTGCCGCCATAAAGCTATAGGCAATATCATTGGCAAAGCTTGGTGTAAGGGTCAGGCGTACACCAGGCGCAACAGAAGTTCTGGTGCTTCTCAGGCCAATCTTTTGAATATTAAGTTGATAACTGTCTCGAACAAGGATAGACAGGAAATAAAAAAAGCTGTATGTCACCCACCACACACCTCGACTGCGACTGTGTAAGCAGATACTGGATTGAGTTGTATTGTTTATCGACACCTCCCCCCTCATTCTCAGACAATGGTCTCTTGTCATCATTGTCACTCAAAACTGGTCCAACATTAAAAATTCAAATATCATCATATCCCATTTGAACTACTGATACTAAGTTGCCTGCAGGCCTACTATTGGTGTAATAAGTACCTGCAGGAAATTTTGAGTCAAATAAAAAAGCTGTTTGGAAAAAAGTGTTGGAGCTAGCTGCATTTAGCTCAGTACTGCATGATTGACAATGACAGAGTATTCAGACATCAAACTGGCCTAGAGCAGCTTTGTACCGGAGGTTCAGTACAGCCTACACCGTGTATTGCTCGGGCGTGTTACTTCTAGTGCTATAATCTGTGATAAAAAGCACAAAATTGTTATGCTTCGCTCAAGGGTTACATCAAATTTGGAATGTTTTAAAATGATATTGATATGATATGCCCTTACATGGCGCCTTATACATATGTTACTCCATTTGCTGTCAAGGCTATTAGATCTTGTTGTCAACCATCCTGGTGGTCAAGACAGTTGTTAACTTGGAAGTGCTTCATTTGTGAACAGAATTGCCCTGTTAACTCTCAGATCGGATTTGAATTTTCTGGGCGTGAAACCCATATCTGAAAGTCCAACTGGTTTGCTCTAATTTATATGTCTACAATATGCATGTGGGCATGTGCCTCTGTGGTGGTGATATGGGGTAACTCTGCATAATGCTGACACTATGGGCTATTTAGTCTGGCTCTTGCATAATGAAATGGCAGTCAATTGGGCTGTTTTGATCCCACATGATGGTCATATTGCAGTCCAAAATGTTATTTAGAATATGTGACCCGCTCCAGCAAAACCAGTCGCATGTCGCACATAAGATGAGCCTAGATGACACCAGAAGATAATAGATGAAATTGATGTTGTCAGATTTCACAAACGGCAGACAATAGTGAAATGAACAAACAGTCCGTCTCAACCTGCCAATCTCTCAGCGATATGCGACTGGTTTTGCTGGAACGGGTCACATATACCAACTTGTTTTGTGGTAATGTTCTAAACACTGGCCCACAATGCCCCTAATGATTTTTGGACAACTACGCATGAATTTGTTATCTGCATGGTCGAGTTACAGGGGAGGGTGTTGACCTGAGGTTCATGCCAGCAGTACGAGTGCATCCTGTTTTTAGTTGAAATATAGCATTCTGACACAATGACACTTCCTCCTGTACTATGTCAGTCAAACAAACCTTTGATCCCTTGTGATGTCACAGAAGATTACTTTATTGGCTTGGCATACACTGGCATTTTTGGCCTTGATGATCATTTGCCACTCATGGATGACTTCAAATTGTCACCACATGATTCATGAGGCCATTAAGCATGTTATAGGTCTTATATATAGGTTGTTAAGTAGAACCTCTCTATTAAGGACACGCACAGGACTGACAAGTGCTGCCCTGCAGAGGTTCCAGAGTCTTTTTGTCATGCTCCAAACGGAGTATATCCCACTCCCAGTACATTTAGATATAGATTTTACTGACATATTTGTATTGTCCCAAGATTTATTACCCAGTTGTCTATTATTCCACCACAAATAGTCAAACAGCTTGACCTTTGCCCTATATGCTCACTGGTAAAGTTACAAAACCAAGGCTTTACCTATTGCTTAGCTTTCTGAACAGGGCCTAGGAATATATCATTATATCATTCATATATATAGTTTCATTTATAAAAAGGAGCTGGTCCTTTCTAGTCTGCTAAACAGGCTCATTTATTGTCATGCCCGGGTGAGGTCAGCTTTGTTACATGTAGTCCTCGTAATTCGGGTTCAACCCCACATATGATGATGACACACAGATTCCATGCAGCATTTCTTGTGTTCCCATGGTTTTGCAACACCATAGCCTGGTTTTGAAAGGCAACCCAATCTTTGGTTGTTCGCACATTGTAACAGCTCCTGTGGTCCCTGCGCTGGATTCCATGGCAACCAGTGTATGTATATTTGACTTCTCGTTGGGCTACATTGAGAATCTTGATAGATTTGTCTTCGAGCATGCCATAGACAATTGAACTGCTGAGGATTTGGCTGAGGATTATGCAAAATAGCCTATCAATCTATTCCAAGTCCATTCAAATGGAAATCAGTGAAAAATGTGCTATACATGTTGAAACTGAACAACCCATGCAAATCTAGAAAGTACAAGCAATTCAGGTTCCCTTTCAAACACAGTTCGGTGACATAAACTTCTGAAATAAGGATACAGGGTAGCCTTTTCTTCTTCTTCTGGATGATGAGAAATTCTTTATTTCTTTACCAGCTGTGATGACAACTGCATCCTCTATACGCAAAACATTATTTACTCTTAGTGCTCCACATGCCAGTTGGCTTAATTAGCGAGAGATAGGTCCACTGGGGTGAAACTTTGTAGATAAGGTAAACACAAAGGTGTGGCCTTTGCCTCAACACCAAGACAAAAAATGTTAACTGAACTAATCTACACCCGAAAAAAGTCGTGCACAAGTCTTACCAAGACATTAAATTTCTTCAGGTTAATCAGCAGCTATCATTTCAGTGATATCAAGTATACTTGGCAAAGTTCTTTCATTATCATTGCATAGTTCTGACCAGTCTATTCAGGTCTCTAACCTGCTGTAAACTAGCCGAGACTGCTTTGGTATGGTTCTTCTGTACAGCTGATGTTGCAGGCAATTATGAATAAAGATATTTCATTATAATCCTCATATGTAAGTGACTTATGTGCATTGACATGCCAATTAGTAATATCGTGGTCTATGCAATGACTCAGTCAGTGTGATGTACTATATCACAAGCCTGTTGCACTGCAATTGATTAACTATAGCCTACACATCATCTACGATTACAGTCTAGATCTTGATATAGACATTGATCATATATTGATCATTCATGGTTGTGTGATCAATATTGAATTGGCCATGCCGGTCGTTTGTTCATCCATTGTTTTTGAACATAAGTGAAGCGAAAGTGCAAGTCTGGTTTGCGGCTAGAATAAGCACCTTCCTTGAAATAATTCATAACCATGGTGTTGATTGAAATAATTTGATATAAATCATTCAGGGTTCTGTGGCTGGCTTTCCTGTATAATACAATAGTCATACTTAATATTGGTGTATGCAAATGCTCCTTTAAAAAATGACTTCAGGGAAATATTATGTGCTCGATCTTCTTGTTAAATGGCTCGGCTTGGACACTGGTCAGTCCTCTGTTATTTGCCATATCAACTCTTGCCATTATAATTGAATTGAGAAGTTGCACAATCTGTTTTTAAGTTGCCATGGTTTCTTTAAACTCTGAATAGAGATACACACTTTCCATTTAGATTCCCTTTGTTGAACCATATTTTCTTGAAAGAAGTCAGCATGCAAATTCTGTCTAACTTTTTTGCTGAGGAACATTTGTATTTGAACAGATTACGTCGGTTTCTATTCACCGATATCAGTTCTACAGACTTTTAAAACAGACTGTCAGAGATAATGGCAAGCTGCAGATCAAAATTAACAATCATAGACATGGTTTACTGAATGCATCCTTGCTTTCTCCAAATAATTGATACAAAATATGTGTGAAAAAGATGTTAATGTATATTCCCCGCGGTATAAACTAATGTGGTTTCAAATGGTGAACCAGGTGTATTTAACCCATCAAAGGCTTACAGAATGTTCATGAAAAAAACTATGTTAAACCGTTTACAAAAATTGTGTGTCGGTGATGGATTGACACAATCATATTGAGTGAAAAATCATTTTATTTTGCTAGTTCCTGCCATGTCTACCTTTACCTGGTATCATGTTTCTGCTAAAAGCTTCAAACAATTTGTTTCCTTGGCGTTAAGGCATCATGTTCAAACTTCACAGGATTTTAGGTTCACCCACTCAGTTTGAGTTAGTCAGCTGGAGCACCACGGGCTTTTGCTCAATTAATCAACCAGGGTGCTTGCATGTTGGTTGTTCAAAACAAATCTTGTCACTTACTACTTAGCGTTATCTTCTCTAGTTCAGCCCTCGGACAGAAATTTATCAAGCCCTACATCTCTTTTAAATCTCTTGGATAGCTTGCTGAAGCCTTGAGCAGATAACATACAAGAAGTCTTGCCGCGAGTCCATTCTTGCCTTGATAGCCTGGTCCTTCCATGGATGTCGGCATGATATTTGAAGCATCCTTGTATAGTCTCCTTCTCTAAAACCAGTCAAAATTTCATCTCATATGCCAGATATGGAGAGGATGCTCTGTCATCGAGCAGTTCAGTATCTTTCTTTCGAGCCCTCTGGGTCTTTGGGAATAGGTTGGGCTCCATCCAAGGTTGCCCAAGGAGTCCCACACCTTTCATGATGAACAATTAAAGACTATCCAGGTCAGTTCCAGATGAAATGGTTTTCAGTTCTAGTGAATGGTCACCATGATTCATCTCACTTTTGTGTCTCCCTGTGTTGCCATGACAATACATTTTCTAGCTCAGAAAATGGGTCATCCAAGACTGGCAAGCTGCTATATCAAGAAGACCCAGAATCTTCTTTACTAACCTTACTTACCGCTGGGCTATTGACAAAGCAGATGGTAGGATCACTATTGTGATCCTGACTGCCAGCTGCACATTGATGTCTGATGCATTCATCAATCTTACATTGCGCTGAAACTTAGGGCGCTCGAACTTGGGGCGTGTACATCACCAGTTCATGTGAATTACAATAGGTTTGTTAGTCTGAAAAGATGTGCACTATTGAATATGAGATGGTGTGTATAGTCAGTTGACTTTTGGTGTGATTTATGGCTGATAAAAGGGGCGATGAACTTTCACAAAGTGTGAAAAAACTCTTTTTCAATCAGGCTATCTCTGGTTGCAAACTTTCAAATGCTATGACGAACCTATGCTTTAGGCCTTAAAATAAGAAAATGGTACAAAGGAAAAAGAATGCTCTTTCCAACCAATATTATGTTATGAAGTTTGGGTAAGATGAGTTCACCATCAATTTCAAACTTTTTCATCGAAAAAACCAAAAGGATCATTTTTGCCACAATAAAAACTGCTTTCCCTTTCTCTCTGCACAATTTCCTAGTTTCCTGATTCCATTTACAAATCAGAATATCAATATCTCCTGATTTGGTAATGAATAAAAAGGAAGTTGCATCATCGACACATCTGCTTCCTTGTCCAATGTGTCAATGTCATCAACAACATCCGCTGTTATAACAGTCTATTGGTTCAAAGTCAACGGATATCATGACTCACCAACAATATACGAAGTTGTTGCTGATACTTTGATTTATGTTTAGTTATTGAGTCATGAAATGGTTGCTATTTTCAAAAGTGATTACTGCAGAACAGATTGAATTTATGAAAAGCCTTCCATAGCAAGGGGAGCTGGAAACAGTAGTGTTAACAGAATGACCATTGTGATCCATGTGTGATGTGCAGACCATAATTCTCAAATTCGGGGGAGGGGAGGGGGCAGAACACCATGTTTTTCAACCACTATTGGCTTCAAACCTCCTGCAAAAATGCTTACATGAATATCTGATGTCTTCTCTCCATGAAACACTTCATCTCCTTGTGTGATAATTTGAGGCAATTGAAGACTCTTGAACTTGATACTCTATCACTTATATCATTAGTTATATCGTTTTTCCTATCGGGCTAAATAACCACAACTCTTTCAATCTCTTGATCCTGGTTGGTGTTCAGGATGGTTCAAAGGAGCTCATCATTTAAATCTTCTAGCACAGAAACTGTCGTAAAAATAGGGAATTTGATTTTCAAGTACTATATACTATTTGTCAGTCACCAGTGCTCGTACTGTGGTTTCAAGGTTGAATGCTCAATTTCATATTGTAATGGAGACCTTCTCTCCAATTTTGATAGACCTCAGTCTCATATGAAATTATAGCAACCTAGATATGGTGGGAATAATCGTTGGCTTGTCCTCTCCATTCTGTAATGAAATGGATAGTTCACAATATCATTTTAATAGTTGGCCAGTATCTCTTGGATTCCTGTCACTGTTTGAGCCACACAGGAAATATTACATATATGCATTGAAAAATGGGGCCATGTTGCAATTGTTCGGTTTAATAGGTGGCAAAGTATGTCATGTGGAGGTCATGTGACCTTTGTTTGATTAACGATATGTTTGACTTTGTATGGCCGCACAGTCTGTCTACACATTGTACTTGACCTTCGCTAATCCTTTATGTTTTGAGAGGTGGTCTTCTTGTGTACGAAAAAATGAGATTGCCAAGATCTATGTCTGGGAGGCCCTATGGGTCAGCAGGCTAGGGTTAAGCAACCCTCATTGTGAAATGCAGGATTTTGGATGTAAAAGGTGTGTGAATCTGACGTGTACCATCCCTCCTCTGCGAGACAACTTTAGGTGTGCCACATGTTGCAAGATATAGACTATAGATAATTCCTCGATGCATGGAGTCTCTGATCCAGATAGACAAGCTTGCTGATCAGATTCTCACTTGGCCATACTTCTGGCTACCAAATCACGATTGATCTTTGATCAAAGGAGTTAGAAATCACTTTGACCATTACGTGGGTTGTTGAATAAGTTATTGAGGAGGTTGCTCTCTTTGGGTAGTGTCCACTTTCTCTTTGCCAGTAACTATGCATGAGAGTGGACTGGGAGTCTTTGATCAAATAGCTGAAAGAATGCATTAGTAATGGTGTCCCCGAGGGTGCTCGCCTTAGAAATGTGTTATGTTTATCAATAGCACTGTTGACCATTCTCATGGCGATGTTTCTTCAGAACACAAATGCCATTAGAATAAACCTGCATGATAAAATGAGTGAGAAGCAGCCATTTGGAGTCTTAAAATTTCTCATGAAATAGAAGATTGTCACCGAGTGATGCACTTGTACATGATGTACATGTTCTGCACGCATTGTGAACAAGTGGTTCTAATCCCTGGCTTATGGAAGACCGGTGGATTATCCCCCCTAGGGCGAGCAATTAATTAGCCTCCTATATCTGTTGATGATGACCTAATCGATAATGCACTCAGTCTATTTCAGTTGCCCTCTGTCATATTTCTATCAGCTTATAGCAAGTGGAAAAGATTGTTAGTTGTCTGATGATGATCATTAGGAAAATTTTGCCTCAAATTCATGGAAAGCACAAAAATTGATCTGCGCCATGTCTGTTGCAGGTCAGAGAGCCAACTGCACGCAATAGACAGCATATGTTATATTCCTGTCAAAATTCTGAAAATACTTTTTACCGGTATATTTAAAGAATCTTTGAAAGGATTGAAAATTGATATCTTTCTATATCACGGTTTACTAGGTAAGTATGAGTATCTAGTCTGAGTGTCACCATGTTCATGTCAAGCTGTCACCAGCTGGTGCAAGAATAACGGGATGGTTTGTAAACACTTAGATAACTTCAAAATTGGAGCAGGAAAACTCAATACTTGAATGGGTTTGCAGTTTTTGTTGGCTGATCAGGAATGACAAGGTCATAGGCTTGAACCTGCTCTGTGCGGTGTCCTGTACCACATGATTGTAGAGTTTTGAAGTAGGCCTATATCCGAATCTATGTGTTGATTGACATGAGACCCAGCGTGCAACAAATGGTTGTTGGAATAGACTTGTGGTAAGATGTAATTCAACGCATCACACCAAGCATGTATATAACCAGATTTCAAAAGTTTATGAAAAATATAATGAATGTTTCATCAGATCATGGCGAACTGCACATTTTACATAATTACAATAGTGTAAAATCGAAACACAGCTTGCTTTTAAAACTTCGGTATTTGTATACAAGGTCCTTTCAAAATTTGTCCAAGTTTGTTCTACTGATTACATCTAGATTATATATATAAGCATTTCATTCATGAAAAAGTTATCCATTGTATACAGGGTAACATTTTGTATAATCTGTTTTAAAAACTTGACATACCAAAAGAGCTAATGCTTTTTCTGAGCTGTTGGTAACCCAATTATACATTGTAGTGGGCAAGGCTCTAGATTGTTGAACCAAGTAAAGTAGTATGGTATAGAACAAAGCATTATTTTTGCTATGTACTGATATCAGCCTTGCAGTATTCAGGTAAAAAAAATGTGGCATGCTTTAGGGCAGTATTTGATGTGATGGAAAGCAGGCGCCAGCCATTATCCTAGAAGTCACTCCATAAATAATTCTCCATGTCGTGGTTCATGATCAAACTATGCTGGAATGATTATAAAAAGACCCAAATCTGATAAATTATTGAAACTGAACTATTTCCTGTTGTTAGGAGTGGTGTTATAAATGTCAAGTATTCTTGCCTTGTTGAAAAATACAACCCGACTTTCAGTGCATTTGGCAGATGATGATTTGCTTAACAGTAAACACATCCGTGAATGGATGCTAATTTGGTTGGAGAGTGGAAGTTAATTTGGTTTTACAATAAATGTGCTGATGGTGAGGACGGAAAAGCCACTGTAGCATACTGTCAAACTGTAGATGATATCATCATCATTGCAATGTTCTCACGTCTGTCTGTGGCATATGCTTGGTGGTCTTGGTGTAGGTTCTTGATCAGTGAACCTTGATTGATTGATTTGGAGACCATTGATTTGGTTGAGCTCTAATAATAAGCTGGAAATAATCAACTGAGCATTGCATTGTTGCCCTTATTCATGACTGATTTAGCAATGAATCAAATTTCATGGGAAAATAAAGTGTTCTTTTAAGTTGACAGAGTTGAGAACAGTGGTCAATGAAGATAATGTGTAACCATGTGGTTCATGCACACAAGCTGACAAGAGCTTTGAACTTCATGTTGACCAATGGGCAAAACAAATCTTTCTTTGAGGTATCCTTCTCTCAAGCAATTAGCAAATAGCCCCATTGTTGCAACAAGTCCTTTCGTCATTGTGAAAGATGACAATTTGCAAAAATGTTGTTTGTGACAAACTCTGATGACTCAGCTGGTCAAGTTGATAGGTCAATCTTGTGTATTTTCACCTCTTTACCTTTTGTTAAGGGCTATTTTGTTAGGGAGTGGGTGTCCTGAAGTGCAGTCCAGTGAATACCTGAAAGAATCCTCAACAAAGCATTGACCATTGTTGATCTGATGGCAGGTTCCTGCAGTTACACATTACGAACAGCTATAAAGCAAGGCGATGATTTACATTACTGGTGTATCAGGGCATAAGATTTCAACTCATATTCTCCTCATTCATGTGGTTGTCATGGCAGTTGCAACTTTTGTATTAAGAAGTACTCTTGTCCTAAAAGCAACCTGAATGGTAAATCAGTAAAAGGTTCACGTTGGCGATAATAACATTGAAGTTAAATTTGTCAATTGGTCTAATTGCACATCACAGGTTATTACAATTGTGATAAATAGCAATTTATGATGTTAAAAGTCGTCCCATCCATTCTAATAACTTGATAACCTGGGTGTATGGTTTTATTCTTTGGTAAAAAACACAGTCATCCTACAGTGACTTCACAAAAAAACTCCCTGGGTGTTGGTAAATGAATGAAGACTTGTGTCGGTTCTCATGCATCATTTGCCATTGCAGTTCCATGCTTGGTACTTGGGTGTCCTGGTTAGCAGGCCTTCACCTTGGTAAAGAAGATACTCAGAAACAATTTCTCATTCCTGCGAAAAAAGCAATGAGTTATGACTGAAGGGTGTTTTGTCTCCAGGTTGATACCTTCAACGGAAAACATTTCATGCATCGTTACCATTTCTATTGCTCACTGTCTGACTGAAAACCATTAGATTTCCCCTGTGAAGTCAGAAGGGTTCTGTTGCAAGAATGAAGGTTATGACTAACAAACGTGACTAATATGAGTTCATGGCTGCATTGCTAATGGTAATGGGAGTCTGACTCCACATTATGGCACTTCGATGCTCTCATCGCATGCTCATCTGCCCTGCCTGGATGGGTTTTTTGCATTGGACTATTCGCTATGTCGTGCTTATGTCTCTGTGGTGCTACGGAATTTGACTTGTTCTTTGTATGACCATGATACCCTCTGTTTTTGCATCTCCTTCAATTGGTCCCAAGCTTTGCATGATTCATGCATGTGACCATACCAATCAATTTAAACATTGCCCATTCATGGATTTCCCTCACTATATTATTCCTATATTTGAAATATTGATTAGGGGTGGAAACATTACTTAAGTGATATTTAATCAGCTGTAATGCTATTACCTACGTGATATTAGACTTCTTTTTATGGAAAACCTCTGTGGAAATTGTGTAACAATGTGGCATGAATTAATTTTATATAACGATTCGCACAAACCTTTTTGTTCTGTCTGGGATAGAAAAAGCTCATAATGTCAGTACCTATGTAGGTCTGTCATCATCGCACCTTGCACCAGAGGAGTATTGCAGCCATGACTGCGAGTCCTGATGAAAACTGGTGTGACGTAAACCTGCGGTCACCACCCAGTAACAGAGCTAGCCTGTTTGATAGATTTCTGACACTATCCTTGGGCCACCAAATCAATACAATCTCCTGTGGGTATCCTTTGATGACCTTGACTGTCCCCCAGTCGATGTGTCTGCTGAGATGATTATTTGTTGGTCGTCAACACGATGAGGAGCCCTTTTAGGCTCAATGACTGGAAGCCTAGTGTAGTTGTATCTTTGTGCAGGATGGTTATCCTTGTTTAGGTTCATGTTGAAGATTGTTTTGAGATTGTTCTCTAAATTTTTTTACTTGAGATCATAGCTCACCTCGGAAGGACAAGTAGGAGTCTTAAAGTTCTTACCCCCTCAGGGTTGTCTGTCGGGAATATTTCTTAAAAGGTCTGCATTGCCATTTTGGCTTACATATCTCCCCAGACATTGGTATGTCTTTTCCGCTTAACTTACATGAATTACTCCTTAGCATGTTAGGACTAATGTCCAGGCATTCATAAGTTGGCATTCCCGAACAATGCTAAAGGCCCTAGTCAATAGGCTAAACCTATTATCAAGTAATAAACTCATGACACAATATATTTTGCCGCCAGCTAGATTGTGTATAGTGTCTGGGGATTTCTTTGGTTTAAAACTGTATGTGCATTCATGCACATGTTCCTGTGTGGTCAACATGTTGTCTTGCATTGGCACGGTCATGTGTCCTGAACCTTTTGGGGTCTTATCACCTTTTCCCCAATGACTTTGCCCAAGGATGGGCTGTTATCAATGGAGGTCAGAGGCATTTTTAATTGTCAAGTGTGGCAAAATGCTTGTGATCCAATAAGCCTCTGGTCACAAATGCTACCCTACATTATAGATCCACCCATGTCTATGAGTTTGCTAGTTATAGTCAAATTGGTTTTGCACATCATCCATATAATCATGATCATGTTTACGAGCACTTGAGGATTATATGTACATTATATGTAGATGAGCATGTGTGGTTATTGAGCGAAGAACTCAACTCCCATCATGGAGTGCTCTTCACTAATATAAGTGCACTTCTAATGAAAATTTGTGTTTGTACACATGGAAGTGCCACTTGCTTACTGCATCAAGAGGTATCCTGTTTGTAATATTTTGTCATTTTGTTAGTCAGGTACCCTTATAAAGAGGTTAGGATCTCATTGTATTTAGTATGGCCACTTCAGTTCAGACAAAATTCATCTGAAATTTTATATCAAAGCTTAACAGTACTTTTATGAATATTTGTGAATGAGTATATTTCAGTCAGCCAGCTCTAGACAAGACTTGTGTAGTGTAACATCTTTTGACAAATGCATATATTTATGAAATATTGACTCTCTAAATGGAGTAATTTATCTAAACCTTGATAATGTATACTGCTTCATCATTATGCACATTTAGATTGTGTTTCTATACCATGGTCCATCGATGCATTACCACAAAGCTCTATTAAGAACTGCCCCGATGTCATTCCTATTATTCTGCATATTACCAAATGATGATGGATAATCAAATTATGTAGAATTGAACATGTTTCGAGTGGCCTCTCTCTTTGCTGCTCATGCTTCAACAGTTCATTAGTCCAAGTGACTATCTGTAGTGGAAGCTGACTGACAACCACTGCTGAGTATCTGTGCATGGTACTGTCTCCAGTCTGACTTCTGATTTCATTGATTTTCCATTTGCAATGTTAGCCATGCCTGGGGATATCATTGGCAGGTGATGGGGAGTGAAATGATACATTAAGAGTGAGATGGTTTATAAATGGTCAGATTGGAATCCTTTGCGTGTAATCATGTTAATGAACGTTTAGGCAGATTGGGTTCTGTGGTAAACAGTTTTTTGGTATAAAATGGGCCTTCAATTGAAGACTGTTAACAGCTTTTGCAATCAATCACATGGTACTTAATATTTATGAGCAGCAACAGAATGATCAAATCGTAATGGAATAAATTGGCTCAAGGCTTTAGTTAGAGCATCAGTGTTTGACAGAGTCTGTCAAATTCGGGGTAAAATTCAGCTGATCACTAAATTTCACATATTGTACCTAAAGGGCTGGTCATCATAAATGCACATCCTTGTAAACCAGTGTCTTTCACATCCATGACGGATACTCCTTGCCTTCAGTATTACATCAGGTGATGAGCTACTGACTCAAAATGGCTTGATGCTCAAGATGCCAGCCTAAAGCAACAGACTCATGAGTCTTTGCGCCAGGCAATCGATTCCTGATCTGTTGGTAACTTTATGTATTATTGGCGAGCATCAATCAAAAATGGAATGGAGATGTTGCAGAATACAGCCTAATTCCATTTCACAGCGGAATCCCAGCAAATGACTAAGACAGAGATCTTCATCAGCTGCCATCCATCAGGCACTGTGCCGCTGCAAGCTCGCTCAATCAGTTGTAACGAAATGCTACTCGTCAGTATTGGGTTATGCTGAGTAACCAGTCTTATTGGAGGAGATTAAAACATATCAAAGCGATTGAAAGGTTGGGTGTTATGGAATGGAGTTAAGGTGATATGGATCATGAATGTGATTTCATTAAAAAAGGAACACGCCAACTACTCAGCAATTCCACTCTTCTTTTCACTCAGTGGCATTCCTTAATAGCATTCCTGTCACGATGCTTGGTGCAGAGCACAGAATCAGCTAGCAGTTATGTTGATTTCTCTTTGTTTCTCCTCTGTCATAATTAATCATCGTCACATTAGTGTCTCCTAAGTAATCGCCCAAATTAAGAATACAGCTTTTTTGTGCAGCATCTGCTTGTCATTGGTCACTCTGCTGAATGGAAGCTGCCATGAAATGCTAACTGTCCCTGTAATGGCCTTGCGGTGATTCATTTTATAGCCTATTTATTGCTACGTGGTGATGTGGGCCGGGCCAGCTGATCAGTAGATCAATGCGGATTCCTGTTAACCCCTTGATTTTGTTGAGGAGCTGATACCACACATCTTGACACAAAAGGCTCTGAACACATATAATTTGATCCTGCCTGTAGGTTGGAAACTTTTTACTTGATGGGGTAAGATGATGTCACACTCTATCCCAACAGCTTATTTGGATTCTCAACTTGATATATAGAAACAGAATAACCAGGACAACTATGTCTACCTTGTCAACAAGTAACCAGGTTTTCTACCCTCAATGTCATGAGGTCAAGTGTAGGTGAAGTCACTGGTAAGATATTTTGGTTACATTTGACATGGTGTCTGTCAGTATACTGAACACCTTGTGAGGATTCTCACACTTTTTGAAGAAGTTCGTTGAGAGTTCAAACGCAAGTCTGTACTATATCAGCCCTTTCCCTTGTATTTTAGTCAGTTGGCAATTGATCGTCAAGTTTCATGGTCTTGGTCAAGTCAATGGTTTGGACGACTGTCCAACGAAATGTTAGGTGTCAGAAGGTCATACCAGGAATTGTCACACTCGGAAATGCTTGGGCAATACCAATTGGTCAGATAAACTTGATAGAATATGTGTCACTATTTCCCGTGATGCCTCTTGACCCTTTATTGTACATCTTTGATAATTTGACATGTATCACTGAATATGTTTAGGCCTACATGTATGTGAGGAGTGTGGTGTACTGAATGTGACCCATGATAGCTCAACCTGTCTTTTGATATTTGCTGCTGAAATGTCTCACAACTTGACGTCAGCATTGCGAGTTGGAAGCACTCTTATAGGCCAACTCAGGATGGGTTCCGATGATGTGTGTAGTTGCTAATTGTATTGTGATGTGAGTGAGGTCACATTACCCTTGCCAATTGATTATAGAATGTCCTTTGAACTGCCAGCTGGTTCAGGCATAAATCAGTTGAACTGTGCATGGCATATGGAGAACTAATAGGCTGGTACACTGCAAATGTCCATTGCAGATCAGTTGACAATATCATGATATTGCTGTTATGGTATTTTGTTGAATATCAATATTCTGGCAATTTTCTGTGTATGTAATTATTCCATTGTCCTTGGAATATGAATCAGGTCCCAGGGCAGCAACTGCAACAGTCCAGCCAAACAGCAGATGAATCATTCTAACTGGCATCTTGATGTTTTGGTCCTTGACTTGGCTTCCTCATGACCAGTCAAGGAAGAAGCATTTATGATCCTGGGGTGTCATTCCTAGGGCAGCTGGGAATCCCTTTGAAAGGTGTTTTCTCCCCATGATACGAAAATAACCTTCAAACTTTACCTTGATCTTCAAAACCACATGTGCTGATTAATGGCTTCTTCCAACTCACTGTTATATGATTGTATACATTTTACAGTGTACAGTCTCCACATTTTTCTTGTTCGAGGAAAATTTGACACCAGAGTTTCTCAGTTTGAGATAGATGCGCCAGTTGTTTGTGGATGAGTCAGAGAAGGAAACCTAATGAACTGGTTTATTTATTTTCTGGCCTTGCAGTGTCGATTTACTCCTGAAACCACAAGTTCAAAGTCTGGAATGTCTGATCTTTCCATGGCAACACTTAAGAGTCGCACAGTCAACATATGAATATCATATATAATGTATATCGGAGATGCAAAAATTAAAGTTTGGATTCTAATTTGAACTTACTTACTGTAATGATTTCGAAATCAGGTTAATAACTGATGGAATGTGCAAAATATTGCGTAAACAAGTACAAAGTATGTTCAGAATCGGAATACAATCTCCAAAATATGCATTCCATTAACCCTGTCAACACATGGATGATCTATAAAAATTAGTGTAAGGCAATTACTTTATGATCTGTCATCATCTTCATATTGTTCCAATATTTATGGCATTAACCCTTTCAATTCATCAATTAATGGAATTGTAGCTTCTAGTACAATGGAACATACCGGTAGCAAGTTGATAGATGTTGAGACGGTAGGCCTACAGACAGCACAACCACAGATAAGAGCTTATTCCTTGAAGGGCATCTTCTGGAAGGATATGGAATAACAACATAGCCTTTTTGGCTCCTCTAGGGATCCCACAGTTTTGTCAATTTAGAGAGGTTTCGCCGAGTTCTGTTTGAATGGGGGAATGCATGCTTTAAATGATACACCCCTTTGCCTTTGATGTGGGCCTACTTGCCATCTTCTCCTGCTCAAAGCTTTTCACCTGTACTGATTTTGTGGTATCTCCTCGTGCCTACCAATGCTCAGTTATAGAGCTAGTTAGAGTATCCCATTAGCAATATCAATTACCAGCGGTCATACCACATCATCTTCTGATTGTTGTTACTCCAAACAGAACAAGCCAATGATGAGAGATACATTTCACTAACTGTTGTTTGACATAACTGCCCCATGTTATTGTCTCTCTTTGATGCTGCTGCTATACAAAATGTTATCACTTACTCTCAATTGACCCTTTGTTTTCATACGAATTAGCAGCATTGTTGCAGCTCTCTGGAAATGTGAAAAAGAAGCAGTGCAGTTCTGAAATTTCAGTTTATTTCAGCATGGAACCCGTTTGAAAAACAGCCATCTGCTTACACCCCTATACTTGTGGCATATCAAATATTGGTAAATTCAGGTCAATTTTACCAAGAATCGGTCATTTCTGTTTCTGGATAAACATTCTGACGTATCTGGAGCCAGGGGTCAATATTTGCTAAGTCTGCTCTTCACTTCAGTACAATCAAGTGTATAACTGACAGTAACCTCCGAATAACACATCTCGGCATTTATATTGGGAGAAAAAGTGCCTAATTTGGCGGAAGTAATTTCCTCACCAGTTCTGTAACTTTGTCTGATTTGCAGATTTTCTGCATGGATCTCCAACCCGTGATAGGTTATTTTTATCTCTGGCTATTTTCACTGAATACTTGACTATTTTAAGCTGGAAGATGAGACGTCTGTACAGGAGCCACCTGCTACAGCCATTCATGTCAAAGTTAACCATTTGTAAGAGAACAACGTCAGGGAATTCACCATTGACAGCTGGCATGGGGATCTATTGTCTCCTTGATCACTGTCAAAGGTTGTGTTCCTGAGATTTTTTGCTGTCAAGAAGTGCAATTGTCTGGCTTTGTTGAGTAACTGACAGATAGATGTGCTTATATACCCATAAGTAAAGATGTCCCTCTGTCTCCCTTGTGATTTTGGTGTAGCTGGTCATTCTTGGACTAATTTCACTGCATCCTGAACTTTGATGCATGAACTCCTTGATGCTACCCTTGTTTGGCAACTTCTCCGGCTCATTTGCTGTTGACATAAGCGGTTTCCCCTGCCCAAAAGTGGCCTCACTTCACCATTCTTGTGTTTCATGAATCACCATCAGCATTTTACTCATAAGGCAGTTGGTTTCACCCCAAGAAGACTGCTCTAGGAAATACAGAGGTTAATTGGCTCTACTCAAAGTGAAAGCCGATTAGATGAACTGAAAGAAATGTCCTTGGGGACATCTTTGGATAATCCCTTTACCTGAACTGAGTCAGGTCATGACACTTCAGGTAGAGATTGTCTCACATCCTGGGCTAATCCGTCCTTGGAATGGCTAGTGGAAATATTAAGTTGTGCATTGATTAGGGTTGTGGTTAACCCTCCCTGGCTACTTGATGATTTTGAAAAGCCAGTCATAATTATGTTTTTTTCCGGTGGCGAATATAAACCTGGTTTGTAAGGATTATACCAGAGAACAAGTGAATACACTGAGGTTTTGTTTCATCTATTGACAACCGAGGGCAATAAGGGCTGTGGAGGTATTTTTGGCTTGATTCTTAGAAATAAGAATTGTTTCATATTGTAGGTGCAGGTTTACAGGTAACTGCATTACATCAAGTTGTAACAATGCTGTTAAGCAAGTTATGCCTAGGTAACACTTAACAATAGGATACAACTTAGCATAAACAAGGAAAAACGAGACGATATATATTCGAGAGTAACCTAAAGGTATGACAATGCTCATTTCCTGCACTCTAAACAATGTAACTGTCTAATACATACCTGTGTTTTTTTTGCTTGTGGCATTTTCTGCATATATATATGTCTGTGCCATGGTCTCTGTTCTTTTGACGGGTCTTCTGGCTCTGATCAATTGGCACTGCATGATTACTCATACGAAAATCAAATTTCTCATGATCCCTATATTAATAATGGCCACATCATTTTATTGGTTTATGGTATTGTAAAAATGAAAAATGTATCCTCTAGCTCTGACCTTGAGTATCCGACCTTTATTCCTATCAACTTTCTCATGATTACAACATCCATGTAAATCCGCTTTACATCCATTAATGCTGGTTGGAAATATGTTATTGATTTTATTACCAGGCATACATACATGAATTGAAATTATATGACATTTTTTATGGTTCATACTTTAATATAGATGGTGGTATAATTCTCAGGATGTAGACCCTAAATGAATGTTATAGAAGTTCACTGTCACTGAGCGCCGATAATGGTAGTGCCTCACTACAGTTTTATGAAGCATAAAATACACGTGCAATGTTTATGATGGGGCGCCATCAGAAAGATTAATGCTATGAAGTGTTCTGTGCCAAAGATAATGGGGCCAATAAATTTTCCAAAAATATATCAAATTGTGAAGTATGTTCTAAAAAGTTAGTCATGAATGTTGACCTGTAAATGTGTAAAACTAGAATTATGCACCATCAGTGTAGCATGTTGGGCATTGAAGATTCATCTGACCAGTACACTGTGTGCTCTTGAATAGAAAGCATCTCGAGTGACTGTCCCTATAACAAGTACATCATCAGGCTCCAAGCATGAACGAGGAGGATTCTGTGGAAATTGTTGCTAAGCAACCTTCTACAGATGATGAGGCCCATTAACCCTCCAACATCATGGAAAAATAAATGTGTGAAAAGATCACAGTAATTAAGTGTGACTAATGATGACTTTTAGTCGCTGGAGACATTAAAAAATGTGTTGATAAGGTAAACTCAAATTTATGGCCTTTGAATTGATGATCGATCTGGTGTCTTGTCTTCTTGTCTGTCTCCAAGGTATCCATTAATCTGGCTTGAAATATTTTAGCCTTGGGGGGGGGGGGGGGTCACAGTGGTTAAATATCAATTCTAAAAGTTTGCTTTATAATCAAAATTATAATTTTTCCTCTCTTGATGTCATAATGTTAAGAGATTGACGTATATCTTCTTCAATGATCAGCTGGGTGTTGAGTGACCCTGGACAACAAAGATACAGTGTAATCAAAAGAAGAAATAATCATCTGATTATAATAGTCTAGACATAGTGAAATAAACACAGATAATTGCCCACAAAACTGTTTGGTACAAAGTATCAAATGTTGTGAGATTTGATAACCTTTCAATGAATTTATGATAAAAGGCAGGAGTGGCAGTTTCTGCTTGTGATAAACAACAAGGACACTACAAAACTCTCTACTTAAGGCCTGGGGTATGAGGAGTCGTTGACCATAAAAAACTCTCCGTTGGCTGCTTAAAGTTGCTGTCATGATCCTTGCCTTGGGCAGGGAGAACCCAGCTCTGTTCAGCAGCCTTGAAGTTGCTGCCTTGCCCGTCCTGGCTGTGCCCATCGAGAACTCAATCAGTTCGTCCTCACATGAGCGATAGCCATATAACTAGCCTGTCCAGGGTCCAATTTACTCATCCCCGAGGAGGATGGTAGGCACGTTCCCACTGCAGCCAGTGCATGTGTATCTTGTCCATTGTGTGAATAATTCTCAGGATCTAGGAGACAATGAATCAGTGTATCCATTGTTAATGCTGTCTCATTTCTAGTAGGGGTCCTCGCAATCGATACAGGGGCAGTGAGTCTGAGCAGATGGTGAAATTATTGATTGAAATTTTCTTAGGATGCATTTTCTCATCAGTAATAATCGTCATATAGCAATTATCAATTTGTTACCATATCAGTCCAATATAAATTGGTCGGAAATGGTTTGCATAGGCCCCAAACAAGCATATACATACACTGAGAGTATAAAATGTTGTTCCTTTCCCTTTTAGTAGTACTCAGTCATTAGAATCAAGATCTCTTAAAGTTATAGTCTACTGATTAGTGACTCCATTGGAAAATAATATGCAATAATCTCAAGAATGTTTCTGTTCACTGAAAAGATTTTTCATGGTCAGCAGTGAATTGGTTTGGTGTTTGAAGAAATTATCAAAAATCATGCATGGTGTAAGTTAGCATACTTTTAATGCTACCTCGCATCACTACTAGATAACTGGTTATGGCCTAAAGTGTTAGTATATCATCAGTTGTTCTGACAGTGTTTTCTCCAGGTATGGTGTTGTTTTAGGCTACCCGGTACCTTTATTTTCTCATGAACTTTCATCTTTCCAGGTCTCCAAAGAATCAAATTTTATTTTCTGCCTGTGTTGCTGGTTCTTAATCAGATGTGAACTACATGTATCAGCGGTCAATTTTGTAATTTTTTCTTATTTCCATGTTTTGCAGGTATATGTGTGTCCCACGCAGAGACCACAGCAAAACTTACCGATGCAACGCCAAAAGAAGGCGAGCAGGTTACGCTCATATGCGTAACTTCTCCGGCTGGAAGTCGATATGCTGGGTTTTCGCACACAAAAGCATTCACAGAGACTGGACCGACCATTTTGCTGGGAGCTATGTTGGACCTTAAGAAAAATGTACCAATTATTGCTGAAGATCGTTACTCTATAGTTGCAAAAGTTGAAGGAGTACCAGAAGCTGAGCATTACAATCTTACCATCAAAAGTAAGTGATTGAGCCAACCACATCGTGGATTTGGCAGGAGCCTCTTGGTATTTATCACTCTTAAACTGGTGCCATCTTTGTTTGTGTGCACACGTCCCACCTTTTTTCTTAGCCTCGATCCAGGCAGAGTCTGCATGCCTTCAACTATGGAATTCACCAAAAGTAGACCCCCCCTGTGAAAGTAGGTCAGCGGAAAAAGAACTCGAAAAACAAATATTTCACTTTTAAATGAAGATTTTCTTAGTCAGTTTGGTCAATTCATGCAGTGATGTATCCCTCCCCTTACCAGTTGATTTTTCTGTACGTCAGCAGTCTTTTGAATTAATGTAGCCTCAAACATCTCAGCTGGTGTGGACATGGCTTCTGGTTGACAATGGATTAAAAATTTGATATTTCATGTACATTGTATTAATCTTTTCTTCCAACAGATGTGAAGTTTGCTGATAGCGGTTTCTTGGGTTGTAAATACGTAGACACAAGGAACAATGTAGATGAGAAAAAGGCTGCAAAACTTTTAGTTCAAGGTAAAGTATTAAGTTTCAACCAGTTATAAACGAGACTTTTGTCAGAAAGAGTTGTGCTCTATTGCATGAAAAGGCCATCTGATCAGACAAAGAACCGAGGACCTCCCGAGGTGATCGATTATTAACAGCATCTCAACCATGGCACCACACTGACAGATCGTGGTACCTTCAAGTTGGGATATCATAGCACTTTTGCCAAAAATTCAGGGAAGGCAGGGCATTGCAAATTGGCGGCAAAGAAGTGCATGGTCTAGGCACCCTTCTGTACTTGGAATTGCATTAGAAACTGTCTCAAAATGGCTGGGGGCAAATGGGCTCAGAGAGAATGTGGTCAGGAGCAGTGTGTGTCCTGAAATGGCCTAGCAAGACATCACATAAAACTTACAGTTATTGGCATCTCGTTCTCTCCCTATTTGACTTAGTGCTGTGTAGTATGAGTACACATAAAAGATAAATCTGTTCCTTTTGGTGTTTGATTAATAAAGCAATATTCCTGCCCATTTTCAGTTGATGGAGACACAGTAGAATTTGCTGAATATCAAGATAACACTGATCTTGACTACGAGAACTTCAAGGGCAAGAACCTGAAGCTGACTTGTTTGGCCAAGGGTAAAATTCCCGGAACCCAGAAACTCTTTTTGGGAACTGAAGATATCACGAGCCAAGCTCAAGTCTCTGTCGTTGATACTGGATTGAAGCAGAAGGGTGTAACTGGAAGGGCTGAGGCTGAATGGTCATCTACCCTCATCTTTGACAAACCTTTCACCGAGGATATGCTCAGCAAGTCAGTTAGTTGCCAGTACAAGACGGGTGACTTCCCCATGAAGAAGACTCGTGTCCATCTTCAGTCTGCAGGTATGTGTCCTTGAGAAGGAAGTCATGTTTTGACAACATGAATGCACCCTGCAAGATAAAAGTCTGAAAGTGCTTTCCAGTGACTATCACTGATTGGTCTCCCCTGGTGCACTCTGCGGTATTGAAAGGCTACTCATGAAGTCACTTCGGCTCAACCTGAAGCGGTCACCAGACCAGACTGGTATTCAAACCCTGATGACCCTTGGATTGAGAATGCATCCCACAAGTGAATAAGTGAGCAATGTTTGTTCTATGTTTATAATAAGAAATCCTCTCAATTTTTCAGTTGCCAAGCCTCATCTGATGTGTTCCAATACTGAAATCGATGAAGTTGAATTTGGCCAGCCAGCTAACTTCTCTTGCAGTGTCAACATCAAACCAGAACTCACCAATATGACCTACACATGGATGGATGGTGACACCACACAATACCTTTCAAAAGGTGGCAACTTTAAGAACCAGATAGTTTCCTTATACGAGGTTAGTAAACTGCAACTTCTGTCAACCGCCAAATTTTCATGCCTTTAAAACATTTTTAGTTTGGAAAATTTTGTAGAAAAATGAAAAATCCTCCAATTTTATTTTGTCAAATTACAGAATTCTGTTCACCTTTTCCAGTTACAACTGAAGATGTATATCATTCTAAAAGCCGCCCTTTGGGGAGTAATCAGTAAAGCAGGCTATTGCAAGAACTAGGTGTCTGAGTTACTCGACAGAAATATATGATTTGTTTTTTCTTGCAGCCTAGTGCCAATGGAACGATGGCCACTTTGACCCTCTTATTCAAAAAAGTTCGATTCCACCATAAGAATTTGAAGGTTACTTTGTATGTTAGCAACACTGGTGGCCATTCCACTCAAGATTTCCTTATAAGGAATGGTAAGTCTTTGTAACTCTACAATGCTTGTTCTGAATGGAGAAAGTGCAAGATTTATTTTCCCTGAAGGCGTTCCAAAGTAGAGCTCCAGTTAAGTGTCACTACCGGGGTGTGCTCGGTTTTTTGGACCGTTTCAGCCAAACTTGTATTTCATCCAAAGGCAAAGTGACTTAAATCCTTTTGCGGAGTCAAAATGACAACTTTCGAGAATTTGACTGACTGTAGCTCCTGCTTGTACATATCACCATTGTCAACATCAATATTAGGCTGGTTCTTTTTTCACCCAATATATTTGATAACAGTTGTTGTTGTTTGTATTTCAGTTGGAGAAGCAGCATCAGGATCATTACCTTTAGTACCATCCTTCGTTACCATCCTGTTGGCAGCTGTGGCACTCATATGGAGAGGACTATAAACCAATCTTAGCTATAATTCTGTGGAGTATGACAAGGCATGTGTATTTACATGTGTATTATGGTGTCCTGCATTGTGTTACTGTCTCTCTGTATATCTCTTTGACTCGATATTTATTGTAGTGTTACTTGTAAGTGCCTCAAGGAATTCTAGAGAAGCGTGCCAGCAACTGCAGTGCAGGGAATTATGCTTAGAGGCCGATTGAGGCTTTTGGTGAAGAAAGAATCAACGTCATGAAGTAACATCTCTGTTGATGATTTGAGGGTTAAGAGTTGATCTGAGTTCCATCTCCTGAACACCAATTCAAGTGTTTCGTTTAGAATAAGGGTAGTGCAGTAACCTGGTACTCTGAACTCCAGAAGTGGAGGACTGCAGTTCTTGCAGATTTTGAGACATGACAGCTAGTTCTTCATTTTGAGGTGGTTGACCAAAATCGTCTTTAATCCTTGAATTGTCGGAAGGTTCTGGCATTATTAATTGTAAACACATGTAAAATATCATTGTCAGAACTGCTGAATTATGTATTTTGAAATCAATATCTGGTTGAGTCTGGTCGTCCGCATCTTAAAAATCAATTGTAAATACTCTAAAACTGGGCATACCTTTTGTAAATTTCAAATTGAAAATTTACTAGTTTTATTCAAATGATCCGTTTCAATTATAACCTGGTTTGGGAAGATACTGCTTCAAAATTTGTGTTACTTTTCGGAGACTTCCGGTATAGACAGAAGTCACTGAACGGTCCATCCATACTTTCCAAATAATCACTTCATTATTGAAGCGAGTTTTTTAAGAATCCGTGTTTAAACTCATAGAACATTGTGGTGGCCTTTGTAGTTTTGTGCACAGGCGGTGTTGCACATGTTTCGCACTGAAACTTTTCTAATATTTAGTGAAGCTTTTAGATGGTGTTGCTGTCGCTTTCTGTATTTTGGAGAAGAAAATAAAATTGGCCTATGCAACGCTGTCTGTGATGTCAAAGTGTATCAAAGGCTTAGGTTTCTACAGTGCAGATTGCATTAGTCTTGCCCAGGTATGAGCGACATATTCATTCAACTGATCAGTTTTGGAAAGGATGGCAAAAATCTGAGTTCGGAAAAAGGTTAAAAAACATATTCACATTTAAGTGACACTGATTCTTGTTGATTTTAGATTTGATTAACATAAGAGTTTCGATTAAACTGGAGTTGGCAAATTCAGCTGACCTTACTTTGGCGGCACAAAAGTCTGTTTGCAGCATATACAGTATTTTAACAGTAATCTTTTCCAATAATGTTCATGTACATAGTTCATTTGTTTCTATTATGTGTTGTGTCTGTGCAGTCGAAATCTGTTTTCTTTTGTGTCCATTTCCTGTGAGGATCGGACAAAGGACCTCTTGACCACTAGTGAACCACTAGACCAGATCGACTCCTGATACCTTTGTCCTAATTTTAACATGAGTCATATAGTTCTATTTCCAAAACCTGATGCGAGAAAATAACCATGGACTCAACTCCCCAAAATGCTGCTCAGTTCAACACAGATGAATTGAAATACCATGGTAGACCTTAAAAGGACCAGCGACAGAAATAAGACGTCTCGAAAATTAGACACTTTTCTTGGTCTGCAATGTTGGTTCATTTCATTCGTATGTAATCAGATATAGGATTATCTGCAGACATCGGGTATTCTGGGATTATCGATTCACTTATTGTCATAAGCCCTGATCTGTAGTGGAATGCTGCGTGCACCAAATGACTAATTCTGTGATCAGAACTATTAATTAATCTATGGTAATTAATAAGCCATGACATTAAGAGTGGAGTTTAGCATTGATATTACATATACATTATTATTGGATTTTTGACTACACGTTGCATGATCACATTGGTATATTATATATCAAATGTCTATATTTTATACATGTATACCTTAAAAATATCTTTGGATTGGCTCAAATCACATCACTCTAGATTAATCCTATGCTGTTGGTGATGACAAAGAGCAGAGATTATCATCAGCGGTGCTCTTTGGTGAGTTCATCACCAAATGAAGGACATTGAATTTGCTGTGCGGCACAAAATTGTTAGTTCATTTCGCCATGACAATATTGTCTATCAGTGAAATCCATGACGTGAGGATCACAAGGCACTATATACTGGTCTTTGGATTAATACAGTGTTTCAGTATCAGTTAAAGTGAATTATGTCTTTGAGTACATTTTTGACCACGAAGGTCCTTTATGACCATGATGATTTGTGATTAAGTGATGTTTGGTGGAGAGGGTTAAAACATCTCATGATTCAAATTAATAAAATGTATATTTCACCATTGGTGGATTTTTGTTGGTGTTTGGAAAAATCTTTGTCTTTTTAGAAATAAAACATATATAAAAAAATATGTATTCCATGTTTGAATATACGTTCTTGTGGATGCTGTTTATTTTGCGACTCCGCACACATGTAATAATCCTAGCTGTTGTATAACTGTCAGTGCTCTTGTAAGCCTGGTAGTGTGCGTAAAAAACCATCTGTGTTCAGCAGACTTATTGTACATTAAGAAATACTCTGTAGTTGCTGCTTTTCTAGTTGCACTTTATTTTTTGGACAATTGTCAATCCAACCAATGACTGTACAACTTGTCTTGACATAGATAACATCCCCCAATAGGCTACAAGCTTTTTACTGTAATTAGGTCTTGATTGAATCTTAACTCTAGTTGTGTCTTTGTCTTGATGTGCGCGCTTTACCCCTTTGGCTGTGCTATGTAGTCGCCATTGTTTTAGAAAAAACTTCGGAAATAGTTTTATATACTGTAGTACTTGATTGTGCATATAGCGCTAATAGTCATTTCCGTTCATGCGTCATCTTGTGTATGTATTACCAGGTCATCAGCAGTTAGCATTTAGAATTATGTGAATATCAACTTCGGTTGAAATGTCCTGCATCCTTAGAAGGCACAGCCTCATTTAGCTGTTGTTAGAGCAGTATTGTAGTTCTCTCTGGTCCCCTAGACTCCCAAAGGACAAAGAAACAATTTTAAAGCACTCCTAGTCGAGCAATGGAGGGAGCCATGACCCGCGATTTTAGCACTCTGCATGACAAAAAGATCTCTTGTCTGCCGTCAAATCTGTAATTGCTGGGTTTGTTTTTGACTCCCGCAAACAAGCAATTTTTGTTGCATGCGATCATGATTGCACGACGCAGTAATAAGTTGCTTGTTTGCAGGGTGCCTTAGGTCCTTCACCTATGTATTTCGACCGCACACTGGTGTAACTTGTGTTCTGGGTCACAAAGCAGGATTAAGTGGATTATAGATTTAGGTCTTGGATGCACCTGGGTTGATTTAATGACAAGGGATACGTTTTTGAACGTCTCATATTTGAGTGTGGTGATGCTCCTCTGGAGAAGGCCATTTGAAAAAACTTGAAAAAAATTTCTGCCAAAAGTAAATTTGTGTGTACTAAATATTTACATTGTCCAAAACTGATCTTTATAATGTTCAGAATTGGATCAAGTTTAACTTGAACCCACAATGAATGAGTTGAAACAGTCAGTAAAGTGACTTATCCCCTTGTCATTACCCCAGTTTTTACCAAGAGATAATTGAACCCAGTTTAACGTAATATGCAAATTAGATTTGTCAGGGACTAGAAAAAACAATACATTGTATATTTGATTGACTAGGATATTATATTTTTTTAGAATACACTGGTGTAAGATATTGAATCTTGGTTTGGCAGTGACACTCACAATGCTAGTAAAACGATTAAATGATTTTCTCAAGGACAAATAACACGCTTGGTTGGGTTTATGTATATTTTGTTTAAAGTTTGTAAATTTTCATAGTGAAGCTTATAACTTGGAGGCATTCAGCTATACGAGAATGCACCACATCTATAATCAATTACCTATTGGATTGTTTAATATATCTTATAATAAAGTGGGTCCAATTATCTTAGCCGGTACTCTGTATAGTCTGTTGTCCGTGTTAAGTGTTGTGACCATCATGATCGAATTCATATTTCACAAATGTGATAGAAATGTTTGAGCTGGCTTCAAGAAAACTTCAATGCTAATTGAGTATGCCGAAACTCCAAACTTTCTCCGATTTCAGGAGGGAAAATGGGCAAACTATTATATGTCGATGTTGTGCCCATGCTGAACTAAATGGGCCGAATTTACGAAGGGTGTTTAAGAGTTAGACGCGCGTAAATTCTACATAATCAGTTTCAGGGCCTAATGCGGTTTTCATGAAGAAACCCTGCAAGGCCCTGACTCTGTCTATTCAGACATTAAACGCTGTTTTAAGCTAAACACCCTTTGTAAATGCGGCCCAATATTTCTCAATCTGATGTCCATTTGGACTTCACTTGTGACTTCACCACCATACTAGTCTGGGGTGGTAACAGTATTGAGAACTTGAACTCGGCCCTCAGACTTGGATTTCAGCTTTCAGTTGTGAAATGTGAATGGTTGATCCATCCCATCCCTATATAGAAAGGGAGTGGGCTTATTTGGCACCCTGTTTGTACATCTAGCCAACACCTTGCTTCACAATTTAAATTACAATGTATGCCATAGTCAGCTTTTAAAAAAACACCAGCCAGTTTTATGACCTGTGAGGGACCTTTAGTAAGAGCTATGCATATTTTTATCAGTAGTTGAAATACTTAACTGTGCATTAGAATTTTGACTTTTGAGGTGGTTGGTGGAGATTATTTAAGAAATGCCTTGAAATTGTGATACCCCGCTGGTTTCCAGTGTATTTGCCACTCCAAAGAAGTAAGATGTGCCCCTGAGGTATTACCTTCAGACCATTTCGGCAAAGCATGAGAAATTTAGCAGACCGAGAAGCAATAATTGCATACTACCCTGTTACACATTATAGTTCCCTCCTTCAAGTTTCCTTGTCAATTTTGATATCAATTTGTTTCTGACTTGGCGCTCAGTTTCTGGGAATAGAGAGTTTGCACCCCTAAAGACCAAATTCGAACATGTTAGGAGTGAAACCCTGAATTTGTGGGCATTCTTCTCACCCTGGTTTAGCACTGAGCTGCCTCCTAATGTTATAATGGGCTAGCTTGGCCATGCCATCCAGTTTTGAAAAAACCATCAGGCTGTCTATTTTTGGATTATTAAGGGTAGCAGAAATTAGTTAGATGATTTGTCTCTATTTCTATTGTTGAATGCTGAGCTTGGTATGGTCGTCCTGTTTGGCTGATGATGTATGTGCAATACTCAGGAATTGGTGGTGACATCTTTTGGGAGAGACGACTCGGCAAGGCAGCAAATCAAAAGCTCTCGGCCTTAGAAATATCAAGGCAGACAATTACAACCATAAAACTTGCACCGTTTTCTTGAACTCTTTTCAAGAGCATTATAAACAGTGTCATGACTCAAGTTCATTGATGTTTTTTTGGATGTCCTATCAAATGTATTAAGGCTAATTGCTTGACAAGGTGTAGGAGTTAATTGCTTCCACCACAATTTTGCCTCGATATTTCTAGGGCAGATAACTTTAATGTATATTGGCATTATAATTTGTATAGATTCACTGTCATTGTTGTTGTATTGTCTGAATTTGCAGTATTATTAGACACTGTAGTGCGACATAATCGCTTTGAATAACGCAGTGTAGTACACCATACATACAGCTGTGAATTACATGTATTTGATGTAACTTTCTGACCGAACGTACAACACGACTCTGCCATGGATACTGACTGAGGGGACAGATTGCAACAAAATCAGTAATTTGGTGCCTGGATGTCTGATTAGAACTAATGAGGAGAGTGTCACATGGCTGTTCAGAATGGACTTTCTGTTAACCCTTAAAGGTCTGAAAGTGTAACAAACGACAACATTTCATAATACATATGTATAATTATTGTGGAACCATCACAGTACTTTTACAAACATCTCGTATACGAGCAAGATGGTGGTAGCTGTTTTTCAAGCAATGACCTAAACCAAGAAGCCCAACTATGAGATTCTGCAACTTCCATGAACATTACATCATTCCATCTTCTGGGGTTTCATCATTAAGAACATAAAGTGTAAGAATATGTATAAGAAGTAGGATGCCTGTTTCAGTCATGTGTTTGTGTAGTTACCAAGCATATTACATGTACTTGTCATTTTCATAACACCTTTTGATCTCCTGACCTCATATTTGAGCACACCTGCTGATCTAGAGGTGCAGGATGATATAACGTCATCAGGCGAGGTCTGATTTTCCATCAATTGTCGAACAAACCTACTGAGAAGTGTACGCACATTGACTGCCAATATTTTCATCACCGTCTAGTCTTTGTTAGATGACATAGGGAGAATACAACACTCCCAACCTGTGTGGAACACAGAAACTTGCCAAGGGATAGAATAGCTACTGGTTATTCCATACCTTGTCAATAAATAGAAAATAGATGAAGAAGATCTTTCATCTCTATGTAAATAGACTTAAATGTTAGATATACTTGTGAATTTGTGGATGGTAGGAAGTAGTCAATTTGTAATAACTGAGGAGTAAGTGTCACGTTTCTATGAGCACCCTAAATTTTGTCCTTGATTAAGTCAATTCTATCTGTAATCGAGATTATTAATATTCACCATCATTTTTATCAATAACTTCAAATAAACAATTGGTCCTTAGATCCTGTGTTCATCGTTTGTATCTTGAAACTGGCCTTTGGCGCTTCAATCAAAACACCACTCATGTGTGATTCATGTCACATACATAGCCAAACATGCATATTAGCCATGTTGGCTGTGTAGTTGGGTGAATTATAGGTTGGTGGAGTTGGGGAAAAACAGAACGACAGAGGTAAATGCCTTGGTGAGTGTGGAGTGCAGCAAGGTGTGATGTCTAGCCACAATCGCTTTAAGTTGAAAAGAAATTTCCAGATTCTGTATCCAGTTGTGCTTGCTCATTCCAGACTCTGCTTCATTACTCATTCAAGCACACATATGCAACAGGATATGAAATCGGAAACTTTGTTCCAGCTGATCATACATTTACTGCCGAATCAAAGGAGGGACTATACCATACATAGATACAGGCCAGTTGAGTGTTGTAAGTTTATGTACTGATTAAAAGCCCACTAATATGGTATTTTAGGCCGTCTCTCAACAAACATCCCCTAATGAACCAAATTGGTCATTTAATTGGCTGCTGGTACCCGAACCATGTTGGGGATGCCCAGCTGTTAGAGATTGGAAATGATTTATCAAATGTGAATGACCTCGGTTCTGAGGGATAGAATGTCGTTCAGCCAGAGAGGTGGATACAATTCAACCTTTTGAACTTGACAATCTAGAACAACACGCATGATAAGAGCGACTTCAGACGGTTTAAAACCACTCACGTCCAAACAACATGCCTCCATATGGCTGAAAATTGCCCGTTGCATAATCCAGTGGTTGTGGCTCCAAAAAAACCGAGACGTCAATTGGGCATGTTTGCTGTGTAACAGGTGACTCTTGTCCAACATTACCTCAGGATCGAGAACCTTTATTCAAATATGCTGTCAAATTACTGGGGTATTAAGTCCCTGTATATTATACAACTTGTATCCGTCTTGTTGCCTCATCATGCGGTTCGATTATGCAATGGACATGCATACGCCATGTGACTTTGTCATGCATGCCAAGCCATTTCTGCTAAAGGGAGAATTCATTGAGTTTTTATGACTCGTTGGTCATTGTAGCTCCAAACCTTTAACCCTTTAGGTCAAATACCGACTTTCAGGAGTTGAAATTATACTGGTTCCCCTATCTTCGTCCGAGGATCTCCTGAATCACAAGAGCCTGTCAATGATTGGCGATCACATGCGTCTAAGAACAACATATGCTGAACTTTTTTTGTGGATTTATTTGGTTAGTAGACATCTCATGGCCTTGGATCCACTCCGCCGACCCGGACTCCGTAGGGGAGGAAACGAACCGATTAACTCTAATGGTTCAGAATGACATCTCATGTACCACAACCAAATATACTCGTAAACAACCAAGACCACTCAATACTGTACGGGCCTAATGCGACTAAACTCAATGCTTTCAACCATGAAATGCACTTCTTGTCTAGTCCCAAGAGCGTGGTATTTCGTCAACGTCCTTCTCATAATTGACTCAATCAAATCGGCTATGATCAGAGACTTGCATAACCTCTGCGTTCTCTCATATCAAGAGGTTACTATCCGAGAAAACAAGGAAATGGGACCTTCAATCATTACCAAAATTTTTTGCCAGCAGGAAAGGCTGGCTATGTTCATCCAAAGTCAGGTTCCAGAATTAAATTCACATGGTTTGGCCTGATCATAACACCCCCCCATGTCCATAGTTTAAATTGGTCACCATTAAAGGATGGTAATGACAGATTACACACATCCATGAGCCCATGTTAACTGCACAGACATAAGCTTACATGGAGGTTGACCTCTGGCCACAGCGACTTCACTCATGCAAATGGAATAGGATTAGTTTTTTGCATTTGATCGAAAATGAACTTACTGACTCAAGGATTTTTTCTCTGAATAGGCTTAATTTTTTCTGTTGGCTCATTCACTGTGTAACCTAATGAAGATAATGTAGAGCTCCACTGCATGAACTTAACAAAACTTCAGTTCCAAAAAATTGTATGTTTTATTCAATCCTGTGACAAATTGCTGTCCGCACTTTGAGGAAACCAATAAACAGAAGGTAACCAGGCTGTCAAATTACATTAGACTACATCTGTCATATTCCCAAACAAGCTTTTGCCCATTGAAACCCGCAAAAATGTATGTTGGCAGGGGGGGGGGGTTAAGATTGTGTTATTTAAGACACAGGCATCTTTCCCCAAATAAAAATATACATTTACCAGATGTGGAAGCCCTTTTTAAAATAGACACCAGTATGTTCCATATATTTGTCTATGAGAGGATACTATACACCCCTGTACATTTTCAAAAAGCCTTTTAATTATCCACATGCATGATTAATCATCACCATCATGATCAAAATTAGATTATGTAACAAGCGCAAATATTTGTAACCAAACCAATCTACATTACATATACATACAGGCATAATTGCAAGTCATTTTATTTTAATAGAAAACACATCATTTCTGATAGGATGAGTCACGTACAATGATATATTCCATCTACATAACATATTATCAGAGTGACCAAATCAATATTTACAGGCACACTTAGCCCTCATCTCAATCCATCAAAATTTAGTTCAAGCCCAGATATTTCACTTTTTGATGAAGCAATAGGGTTCAATTGTTCAAGCTTTCAGCTCATCCCTTATCAATAGCACCAACTCGAAGGACATCCCTGCTCATTTGCTAAGCTCCTTCATAATACTCATTGATGAACCCTTGTAACCAGAACCAAAATGATTCCTGAAAATGAAGTAGAGACATCTTTTGAGTGAGAATAAAACTAATCGAGTCTCATGCTTGCTCGATTAATTGAATTTTCATTTTCAAGTATGTACTATCAATAGGATGTTTGGTTGCAATGATTATCAAGGCGCAGTACCTGGCAACAGAACAAGTGCCTTGGCCTATTCCTAGTTTGTAATAAATCAAAGTTGCTGAAAAACTCTTTGTCAGAAACAAGGATAGGGCATACTGAACAGTTTGGCTGGTGGAACTTCTCTCTGTGCGACAGAATTTCAAAGAAATATTTCAAGAGATTTATAAACCTACCAATGATTTAGATAATGGAATAATTGATAAAGCTTCACTCTTTCTCTTTGACCAGGTGCGACTGGTATCATCTGGTGGTAACTGTCAAAGAAATCTCTGCCGAACCCTCCAAACATGGTTGCGATTCCCAACTCAAATTCTGAATGCCCATAAAAGGCAGCACAGTCAAAGATAACTGCAAATAGAAGTGAACAAATAAGTATCAGATAATAATGATATCAAGAAGAGAAGAGAAGAAGAGCTAGCTTCTATTACAAGATAGTCCTGTGGCAGAGGTGAAGTAGCTTGTCATTCCAAGGTCTTGCCTTGACCACCCCAGTTTTTTCTTGAGATCAGTGTCTTTGGGCCGGAGTTGTTGTCATAAATCATGGTGCAGGGGACAGTCTTGTAAAAATCTTTATAATAGAAGTCACTATCATTTACTACCGCATAAGTCATCGGTGGTATCAGTGAGCTACTTGAACAGTGCTCACTTAAGCTCTACATGTACCCTTGAGCGACTTGATGACTGGACAGGGGTTCCGACCTCAAGGAAACGAATACCACCATCTCCTGATAATAAGGCAATACAGGCTGTCTGATAAGCACTCCAGCAAGTCAACAAGAAAGCAGGGCACACATCTCACCTGGTCCTTCATCGGTCTCTGCCGCGTTCCCACCCCATAGATCACCATGCAGAAGTGCAGGAACAATCTCGTTTTCGATACCCTTGAAATACTCTGGAATCTTTCTCACTAGTTTTGGCCAGCATTCTTTAACATCTCGATCACCAGACTAAAAGATGAAGCAATGAGTCGAGTGAACATGACACTTGATACATGTACATGTATAGTGAAAATCTGAGTGATGAACGTTTGTAAAGACAGTACTTGGACTGACAAAATGATTGTGTCATTTAGAGAAGAACATTGAATCATTGAATAACCAATTATGGGCCAAAGTCAGAGTCTTAATGCAAGGCATGATACACCTGTCTCGGGTGTGCGCTGTTGTGGTTTCTTGCCTACCTTTTGCAATATCAGGTCTACTTGCTGCTGCAGCTTCTGTTTTGTAAAGAATGTCTGCAATGATATAGAGCAATGCTTTGTAGAAATTGCCAATGGACTAACTGCCCTGGGAACAACAGGTACAATGGGAACTGGTAGACAGTCGGACATCCACCCAAGGGAAAGAATTACAGTACAATTCACAACATTTCTGCACAAACTAAAGATCTTTTATCTCCATGTGTCTATGTTTTGAGAAGGGGATGATCCGCTGCCAAATCCTCCACTCACATGGAGATATACTAAACAGACCTGATAGTAAGGGCGTTTAGAAGTACTGAACCATCTCTGACATTCCTGGCTAACTGATTTACCTGATTTATTGGTATATACTAGTAGACAATGCAGTGGGATATGTAAGAAAGGAAAGGAACATTGGTTTTATTTTGACACTGCAGGCATCATCTGGTTTTAAAAGAGGCAAAGTCAACTTTGGTCCAAATGATATAAACTAAGATGACTTACAACCCAGTTGTCTTGCCATGAATTGTCTTGTGGGATGTATCCACAACATGTCGCTGTATGGAAACCAAATTTGTCAACGTACTGGACATCATCTTTGTGGACAGATGATGCCTGCCCTTCTGCCTTTTTCTTCATCTCAGCATTATGAAGGTGCAGTCTGAAAGGCGATGATATCGAGTAACTTCAAAGTAATCATTCTGTGGAGATATTTTAAAGTACCTTAACATCTTGTGGTCTTCAGGGGTTGCACTCACTTTCCCTTTGAACAACAGTGTCCAAAAGGCCAATGTGGCCCAGAAGGGACTTGAGCCAACAACCTTCCTTGAACATCCATGGATTACTTACCTTGCCAACTTTTCTCCTAAATCTGCATTATATTTATTCAGTCCCCGTATATCAAGATATTCCATGACTAGCACAGCTCCTCCTGATGGATCATCAAACACCTAAAACATTCAAACAATTAGACAGATAAATCCCATGAACAACAATTTAAGTTTCTTCAACCAGTTAATAACTGTATTTAATGAAGATGGAATATCAAAATTGAAGAGAAAGACATTTAGTGTTCAAGACCCACTTGGAGGAATCGGGCTCATAAATAAAACACTGCTGTAATTGGGCATCGTCCTCCCACAGATGTGCGGTTTTGGTATGAATCATGCATTTATGGTCAGTTTGAAGCCATATTGAAAAGTGTAACCATGTCAAATTTGGTAAACAATGGTCCCAAAACTATAGTGGTCCTACCTTAATTGGCTTAGGCACCCTTACTGTCTGTGTCGCACTTATCGTTTCCAACCCTGCAAATTCTCCATCAAACATCACTCTGGCCTAGAAATTGAAGATAAAAGGAATTTTACAATTTCAATCGCTTTGAGGCAAAAAGTCTACTAATACTACCATTTCAACTCACTTAGTGCAAAACACCTAGACCCACTGCTATGGGCAGTGTGATGAGGAAGTCAAGCATTTGGAGACTCAGAAATTTCATTATCTGCAACACAAATAGGTTTATTGCTGTTCATGTCGAAGTAGGCAAAGAAGGCAAACAGTTGGTCAACAATATCAATTATTGATGAATCGTCTTAGTTCAATTGAGACATGCTTTGGATACAATCCTTACCCCACTTTCAGAATTGAACTTGGCAAATATTTTACCCTGGTCCGTGTCATAACCATTTCCACGACTGATGCAGCCTCCACCACAACCACCAAACTGTTTTAATTTGGTGGTTCCAAGTTCTTTCTTCAGCAACGACTCCATCCTATGAACTGAAATGTCGATTGGAACAATATTAGAAGTCATGCAAAGGTACACCAGAATCGGCCAAGAGGTTTCTGAACGTGACATCATGCATGCTGCAACCATTGCACACCGCTCTTCAAAATGTCATAAAACAACGTACCAGTACAGCGGCAACATTGACCACCATTCATTAAACGTCGACTATACGTCATCGACACTCAAAAATGGCAGATTCAGATTGGAGTCCGCCGAGGAGAAAATGACGGCATGATATCATATGACATCAGTCTGAGTCTCAGACGTAACAATGAGATGTAAGAACCTCAGGCTCATCAGGGCTACCTGGCCTAAAAGTGAAACACTGGCTTTCAAGAACTCCAACCCTGTCACTGTTGATTCCACCACGTGGCGCTGTTTACAAACTTTTAACTAATCAGATTCTTTCTTTTATTTCCTTTATCCAATCAAATTTCGCGAACTAAGCACTGCGGACGGACCCAAGATGGCTGCGCCCGTGAAAAAAATAAAACTGCAATAATTATTTGATTTTGCTCGTTTATAATCGATCTTAAACACTGACATGGTAAATTATCCGACCCAACCACTAGTTCCAATGCTAAGGAACAACCCCACGTTCTTGGTTCATCAATGCAATGGTGTTAATAGTGGGCAGGCTCGATCAAGCCTGAAGAGCGCGCAGTAGGCTACAGCCTACAGGGTGTGTCAAAAATGTGGTAGACGGTTTTTGGCAGTTACCTCTTGTGGTTCTGGGTTAATGTTGCATGGACAGTTAGCTGGTGTCTGTAGCTAAAGAGGATGACTTTTAGCCTAGATAGAAGGTCATTGACTGAATTATCAAGGACGGTCTCAGTTATGAGTCCTCTAGTCTAAATTTTAAATAACATGACTTCTCACTTGGTTCATATGCTAAGGGCATACACTCTCTTTTCCAGGCAATGATGTTCAAGAAAAGCTTTTTCAGTGTGCTTGGCCTACTTCCAAAAGTCAGCGAAGTACTTCCATTGCAATCTACAATACCAGGATCTGGTCTAGTGCTCAATTCAAATTATGTGCGAACATTTTTCTCTGGGTCAAGTAAAGGACAAGCATTTCACTTACATGTACCTTTCAAAAAACCTTCTTACCACATCTTTGGAGCCACCATTAGGAAATGTCAGCCGGAATCATCTGCCATGAGGTTCAACAGTACAGCATCTTCACAGTTACCTACGAAATCTGGTAGATTGGAAGCTATTCAAAAGCACATTTCACCTCTTGCAACTAGAAGACCAATACGGAAAAAACTCGGAAAGGACCAGGCAGTTGATAAGGTAATATGGTTTCAAAACCAGGAAGTCTCAGTTTGAACCGTTTAAAATTAGCATTTCTTACTTGAAGTAATGAAGTCGCGATGATCAGTGAACTGTGTCTGAGCTCTTTTCTACTCACCAACAGAAAGACTGCTTTGTCAGAAATAGTATTTGTCTATAGATACCAGTAATCTTTTTAAAACCACAGAGAAAGTATTGATAGTATTTGTGTGTCAAGATCACTTGTCCTCACCTCTTGCCTAGCTTAATATCATGCTCTGTATTTATAGGATGTGTTCAATGTGACAGCTTATGCTGCTGCGGAAGAAATTCACCTGGAGTCGTTAAAAAATGACTTGGCTATACAGGGTCTTTACGAATTGTCATCTCTCCCTAAGGACATTAACGATTCTATTTATGTTCGTGCTAAATACAAAGTCGAAAAGGAGCCAAGGGAATTCTTTATATTTAGGTATGGTATACTATAAACCCAGAAATATTCACAGCCATTTTATTTTTCATTTTCTTGCAACTGTAACCTCTTTTTACTAAATATCTCTCGCTGTGCTTACATTTTACCAACCACTTTTAACCACTCTCTAAAACAATTCTTTTTCAGGGAGGGAGCTGTTGTTTTCTGGAATCTACCACTTGTTGAGGTAAGACTGTGTGGAGTTTTCTGTCATTTTTAATGTCAGCTGTTATGTTTAAATTGTGTCATGGATTTTCTCACTCTCACAGATAGACATATCTCTAAACCAAGTAAAGAGAAACCCCCTGCCTGAGTAACTGAGCTACTCCCTGCCTCATCAACCTCAAATAAAATAAAAGCTTGAAAATTTGAATTTCAGAGACAAGAAGTGCTAAAGTTTCTGAGAAATCACCAAGAAGATACGTACAGTCCTGATCTAGTCAGAGAAGAGAAAGAAGAAATGGATTATTTGTATACTGAGTGAGTCTTGGTTATTTCTTCGGTCTCCAGAGGGTTTCTTTTTGCTCTGCCTCCAGATAGAGTCTTGTTTACTACTTGCTCTGTCTCCAAAGGACAGAACTGAAATAGCACCAGATTCGCTGATTCTGGTTTTTGCATCAAAGCTGATAATTGTCCTCATTGTCACTGGTTTTCCTGTCCATATTTTGTATATTTACTTTCTGTTTTAGCTCAGCAACAAAGCTTTCTGGTGATGAAATCCAACTGGGTCATCCAACAAGCAGTAAAACCGATGAGAATGTTACTCCCATAGATGAGAAACTTGCTTTAGAGAAATACGCCTTCTCAAATGCTTTGTCTTTATCTGGTGAGTAGTGGCCTTGGTTTTTGAAACAGATTGGGCAGTGTAGGTAAAAAGTCATGTTAAATTCATCAGAAACGCCTATTCATTTCAGTATCAAAAAAGAGAAATTCTAGCTTCCAAGAGAAACCCTTTCTTCTGTCTGTCTTTTTGAGCCAAAGCCCTATCAACAGATTTTAAAAGGACTGCTATTGATGTCCTTGAATAGCAACCATTTGAATGGACATTTCTTATTTATTTCAGTAAAACTTAGTATCTGGGAAGCATCTTTGACTCAGTATGTTGATTCTATAGAGTGGGTGACTGAGGTAAGTTTATGGCAAAAGATAAGGTGAAAAGAGTGAAGTAAAGGCTCGCCAATGGCTTATAGATGTTGACATATTTTCAATATTACTCTCATTTCTAAAGCTTCTCAGCTTTTATTGTACATTCCTCAAATGAATACTTACATCCAATCCTGAAAAAAAGCTCAGATGACATCACAGGAAACTATACCACACAAAATGTGTACATGTGTTAGTGATTTTTTCGCTCAGCTCAACAGTAAAGTTCTGTAGAGAGAAAATGCACAAATTCCAGTGTTCTTTTTGAAATGTGCCTCCATCATGTATTTGTACCATCTACATCTGGTTTTACAGGATTTAAGGAATGGGAATCAGATCAAAATGTCACGAGCAGATGTGATGAAAAAGACTGGAGAACTCTTTACCTTACGGTGAGCAGGTTTTTGAATTTTTCTGTTTTACATGTAAACACAACTTGCTATTGATTGTGATCAGGTCATATTTCTGCTTTGATTTGTGTCACGTTTAATTTCATCTTCTCTTATCTGTTCTTTTCCAGCCACCTGATAAATCTTAGTTCAGACCTGTTGGACACTCCAGACTTTTACTGGGATAGACCAGAGTTAGAAGACCATTATCTTAAAGCTTGCAATTATCTGAATATATCTAGGAGAACTAGGGTAAGCGCGCAATAGAACTTCTTGGTGATGCCATGGTCTTTGTTTTGGCGTGCTGGATTGACGTAACTCACCTGTCATCCTAATGTTTCCAGGCAAGACAACCACTGTTTAATATTTCCACTCAAAAAACAGGCTGATGTGGTTTTCTTATCTTATCACTCTAAGACCCAGATGGCTGAACATGTTAGCTGAGATATTCATGTGTCTTCTCTTTAGGTGATGAATGAGAAGCTCAACTACTGCTGTGAACTTGCTGAACTCCTGACTACCCATCTGAACGACCAGCACCACACTCGTCTTGAATGGATGATCATTATTCTCATTTTAGTCGAGGTATATATTTGTTCAGTTCGTTTGCGTTGTATCAGTGTTGGCAGTTATCAAGATGCGACGTTGAAAATAAGCTTCAAGTGTTTTATCTGTTTAAGTTACTAGTTTTATTCTGTCTTTTACGTAAACAACAAAATACATCAGTGACAGTTCAGTTTAGACAGAACTATTCATCGACATTTGTGTCATCTTTAATGTGTTATAACATAATTGTCACCTTTTCAGGTTGTCTTTGAAGTGGTGCACTTGTTGGAGAGGTATGTCTGAGAGCGACAGGCAACACTACATGTAAAACAGTGATGTGACAGCTTATGGTGGGAGTTGAGGACATGGGATAGCATTATTATTGGATGTTGAAAAACTAATCAAGTTAGGTGGATCTGACGTTGTCATCAGAGACTGATAACTGAATTGCTGTGACACACTCAGTCCAGCTGTGTTCCTCGGGACATATGGTGCATGGTTTTTTTCACAATAGGAAACTTTGTGCTGAAAAAGGAAGTGGTACTAGTCTTACAGACAAAGAGAGAGTTCTCAGCCCTGAGCATTTCAAACAAAGGAATTCTAATGAGTTTTCGTACTCAAGAAGGTGGAGGTGGCATGAAAATTGTTCATTATCATCACATGTATGTGTACATGTATCATTATAATGAAAAATAATCTTATATCATAGTAGGCCTATGTGTTTTGCAATGGTGCTGTAAAAAGGGTATGCCCCTGTACAACTACATGTATTTCCCAAGTTACTGGGACAAAGGTATGATGCATGTGTATAAGAAATAAAATAAAGAATCTATAAAGGTAACAGATTTTGCTATTTTGTTTTGTATTTCGTTAGAGTGAAACTATTCGTCTTGAAATAGTGCAGTGCTGCATGTGCATTTGTGAGAATGGATTAGAGTCCTGCTTGGTCTAACTATGGTTTAAATGATTCAGGTTGCATATTAGCAAGAGAGGTTAATGCAAGACAAGTATCCATTGAGGATCATATTTGGAATCAGTGTCTTCAGGAGTTTAGATGTTATGACTTTGTCTTTGATTCGCAGTGTCGATGCGGTGTTAAATATCTGTTGGATCACTTTGCCCTTGTATATCATTCTGACCAGGGAGGTTTACATGTTGTTACTGACAGTGAATGACATTGTCCCTGGTTTCAGATGCTGTGACTTCACTTGCCACACCCACTCGCCACTCGCTAAATCAGGGCTTATTAACGTATCAGACCAACCGTCTGTGCTGGCACCTGTTGTATTTCAGAGCCGAACCACGTAGATCTACGTGGCCCCCCTCTTTGAGCAGGTTATCGGAGTCTCGTGGACTTAATGAAAGAACTACGCCATCGCCATCTTCAGGGCACGGTAGAAACTGAAAATACCAAAAACTACGCCATCGCCATCTTCAGGGCACAGTAGGAACTGAAAAGACCTTTCTGAAACTTAGTAGGTCTTTTCAGTTCCTACTGTGCCCTGAAGATGGCGATGGCGTAGTTCAGAACTTTTAATGACTTTATGAACCGGGAATTTTTAGGGGGTCGAGGGGTGTTGGGAAAGGGGGTTATTTTGGTCATTTTTGGTAATTTTTCAACCAAAAAATAAAATAAAAGAAAGGAATGTAGCTAACATAACTCTATTGATTCAGGAAGACCTTGTCTGGGAGAAGTTACTGTAAAAGACCTTAAGGCGGTTATGCAGCCATCTCTTATACTTTTTTTTCTGGCGGTCTGAATGGGGGGGGGGGGGTGAAACACCGGCGCTGAAGGTGTTAATGCACCAGTAACAGTTGCTTCGGAGAGTATGTACTAAGTACCAACAGACATAAGTGGGTCAATTCCGATTTGCAGGATTCGCCCCACTCCGGATTCGCCCCCCCCCAAAAGCACAATTTGTTTTCGGAATCCCCATTTTAGCATCACCCAACGATGAAGTCATCGTCTGCCGCTTGGTAAATTCATTGAGCGGGAGCTTCAAAATTTCTCCTCGAAAAACTTCGATTTTACATTTCTTTGCGCAAGTAAAGACTTTTTTGGGCGGTATGTTGATAGATAAGATATCATAGCTCAAACATACATAGATTTTGACCGGTTTCTTTCACTTTTGATGCAGTATTTCATGATTTTTGTGCAGTGCCCAAAAAATTGTCATGGTGCCCACATTTTTGACAAATGGGCGTTCATCTCCTCCAAAAAATGTCGATTGGGAGTTCCAGCAACCTGGTCGAGTTGCCTGATTCAGATATTTGTCTTCTTTTTGTATTTCTACATCTGATGAACTAGATTTTATAAATAATTTGAGCGTTTTTTTTATTGAAAAACGTGCACCAAAAAAATGTCTCAGTCAGTCAGTGGCCATTGCGCGTGCCTGCTGACCATGTGCTATGCCGTGTGCATTGACATTGTGCGTGCATTGAACTGAGAATAGAATTGAGAATAATTTCATCCTCGTCGTATTACAAAAACATATTTTTAGGAGGGGTGCCTCGCAATTTTTGTAATGTTTGTGGAGAATACTGATACAGATCTTTCTGGCTTCCAAGATCGAAGACTTGGCCTCCCGCTCCTGATTGAAAAGCTGAGATTGTGAAAGGACTAGATGAAACCTTGACAAAGAGGGAGATGTACCACCAAACAAACCAAGAGAAGACAAGCTCTTTGGATACAACTGGTATACAAGATGTATTTTGAAACCATTTGTGCAGGGGCACCTAACATAGCTTTGCTAAACTCAATAGGAACCGACCTCTGTGGTTGAAAATTATGTTGTTTAATTTCTTGTAATTAGCAAGGTCTGCTTTTTTGCAGGATCTGGATTGAAAATGGTTTCCAAACACCGGAGAGTCTGCATGGCTAATACAGAGGCTCTGGCCCTGATGGCTGTGCCGATCGGTCGTCAACATGGAGAACTTTTAGCAGAGTGGAGACTGGAGCCAGGCATCTCGGGTAGGGTACAGTCACATTGGCACCGGCACCAGTCAAACATTGAACTAAAAATTTGTCAGTATGAAGTTTGAATAAGTTTGGTGGCCAGCTAGAACTACAGGATGCATTTGAGGACAGTAGACGATTGTCCGACAGGAAGTATGAGTATGACAGTTCCTGTCAAATTCTTACAAGTTTGGGCTGAGTATGGTACTTGTGGATTATGGGGAGAATTCCCCCAGAATTGTGATTATTACAAATTGATGTATTATCTTTAACTGTTTGCCTTCTTTTTCAGCTTGGTTTCATAAGGTAGTTTGGCAACCCGTCATCTTCATTCTCAATCTGAGATGGACGGTCCTGTTCTATAGTGAAGAATCCATCATCTGTCATAATCCATCGCAGCCACCACATCTGAGGGACTTTGTCAGGATATGTTTGAGGTAGTATATGCAGTAAAAGTTAGCTTGTTAGTGATGAAGATGTAGTCTGCTGCAAATCTGCAGCACTTCAAGAGCATCATTCAAATAGGAGCCTAAAGCTATGCCCATCCTATGAGGTTGTGCCAAGAGTCCCACACCACATTCTTTGGTCATTGCGAGACCAGTAATAAATGATGACGATGACGACGAAAGAGGATAATGATCTATGGGGGGGGTGATGGCAACTTGCAGTACCACATTACAAGGTGACCATTTCAACTAGACTACCTTAATACCATAAGAAATTGTGAACCAGTCAGCAAGATGATGAACGCTTCAGGATATTGAAGAAATCAAGAATCTCTTTGTGTTATATCCTACAAAAATCTAATGGTTTGAGTTGTTTTTCAGCCTGGTTTCAAGATCATTGAAGAGAACCAGAACCACTACAAGAAAGCCGGGGTTTGTTCAGTGGGAGTGGATGTCACCGAGGCTGTCCAAAGGAGACTCGTACTACAGAAGAAGAAAACGGAACAGTTTGGATTGGCGTGGCTAAGTATCCATAGACAAACTGTGAACTAAAAGACCTACGTGCCTCCGAGGCATAAGGTTTCTTGTCATTTTTTTGTCACTGAGTTCATTCTGCTGTAATTTTGCAGTTTAAAAAGTCTTTGCCTCTGATCCAATGTAGTCCAGCTGCCGACATAGCGATGCCAGTCATTGCACTTGTTATAGCTGACAATGACAAAATTAAGCTGACTAAAGTTTTTGGATTGTCAGAAGACGAGGAGGAGGGCTCTAAAACAGGATGCCTTGCCAGACAAGTAGCCACCTCAGCTAGGCATTCTTGCTACGATGAAATATCAACAGTCAGTCATCGAAAGGATGGAAGCTTCAGGATGTCAAGTGTCGGAGAATTTTATGTCTAATGGCATACAAATTTATGCTAGTTATAATGGTTTGGTTTCTTTTTCAGCTGAGGTCCATGATTGGTGCTGCATCTGTCACATAGCCCCTGGGAAACCATCACAGGATCCTCGGAAACGCTTGCTGTGAACAGTAGCTGAGGCCCGCACCAAGCTAAAGACTAGCAATTCCTGGACATTCAATTATACGGCAGACAATCGCTTGTTTTCAGTGGAGGCCTAAAGTTTTTCAAGTATAAGTTGAATTCTGCTGTACTATAACCAGAACTAAGTGGATTGTCTGCCTCCTGATAGGAGGTTGGCTACTCTCAGAGAGCCTTCAAACTATTCATCCTCCTGGACAGAGGGAAAGAATGTGGCTAGATTTATTGTTATTTAGTTCTAGAGTTAGTTTTCTTGTTGAAGGATGCAGACACGGATGTTAATCATCAGTGATCTTCCTGAGAGGCAAACCAACACTCTTCTGGTATTCTAGGCACTGTAGTTTAGTAATAACTCCGGTATAGCTCAGGTAATGAAGTGGTTCATTTGTTTTCAGTTTTAAAAGCTATGCAATTTGTCGCATTGAACTTTCCTGAGATGGTTTGACTTGGTCCACTGAATGTGATAATCAACACCTTTTTACAAATGTAATGAATTGTTAGCATTTTGGTGTAACTCCATATAACTGTCAGGTGATTGCGCTCTGAACTGGTGACATTCTGATTGGTCGGAAAGTGTCATTATGGTTCATTCCTTTTCCAAAAATTTGAGACCTGATTGCCCCTTTGTTAGCACCTGAGAGATGGTGACCTCAAAGGGGCAGGACGGTGGTTATGCCTATTGCGAATGGATACCACTTGGGCGAGTCAAGTGGAGGCTATTTGGAAACCATTGCACGATCCTGAACCTGCGGTGGGTTGGTACCCCTCGCTACGTAAGGAGAAGGTTTCCTTGTAAAACTTGTTCCACGTGAATAGGCTGTACTGAGAAAAGATGAGAAGATGCGAATTGCCGCCCTGTGAATATGTCCATTGATCAGCTAGTGCCAACCCGGTCACTGTCTCCTTGGTCACCATGCCTCGGTCAATCAGCAGACGAAGCACCCAATGGCTCCGTCAGGAGTACATCGTTAACTTCAGCCTGTAGTCAAACCGGTACGCACGAACATCTTAGCTGCTAGTGATGGACGTTGAGCTTCTCATCGGGGAAATACAGTACCACTGTATACAATGACCCTATTTTTTGTTGGATTCATTTTCACTTAGGAGTGGTCAATAATGAGAATTTCAGGCCAGTCTGATTGTCACCGTTCAGAGCGTGATTACCTGACAGCTATGTGGAGTTCCCCCAACGTGTTAACTTTTTCATTCCATTTGTAAAAAAGCGTTGCTTGTTTCACATCACAATCATTGGTACTTTTGTCCTTAGCAAGATTTGAAGCTGAATTTTTTGGTTGTGACAACCTGTCACAACCTGTCTGGACACTCCAGGAGCGACGTCTAAGATATGGGTGTATACATCAACCTTTAATCCTTATTGCCTGGGACAATGTCACAACCAGTGATGGTACTCCAGCAGTGAAGCCTTTCATGCAGATTGTGACATTGTCCCAGCTATGATGGGAGGGCGTGATTAGTGACATCAAAATCCGTCAGATGGAGATGTGATGGCACCCAAAGATCTCAACTTCAGGAGACATTTTCTCTGGATTGGTCATGTATCGTTGCATTTAAACGCAAAATCATTTATCATACTACACCAATTAACCTGTTTTAGTCAAAATACATGATGAAAAAGGCTGATAGTGACACTCAGAATGAAAATATCAAATTCTCAGTTTCGAGAGTTCATCCTACTTCTGCTAGAAAGCAACATGGCTGCTGAGATGTTCTGATGGACTTAGAACAGTTGAAAAGTTTGCTAAAACTCTTATAACAGCGTTTCAAAGTGACAATCTATTCTGTTAAGCAGGTTTATGAGTATCCCTGGATACTGAACAGCATTTTGTCTATGCCATATGTGTTTTGGTAAGTTTGACAGTCTAACTTTTCTTCCGAATTTTGACCCTCGATCCTCGTGACGTTTTTTGCGTGTGTATATTGTGTATGTTTGATGTGTATACATTGTAGAGATATACAGTACATTGCCATATCACAAACTAGTGCGAGTATGACTCTGTTAGTATTGCCCATTGAATTTGTTTCCAGGTACAGTCTGTCACAGTGTCAGTAAAACAACCATGAAATGAACAACTTATTGTGTATGCCTTGTCCTTATGGCATTAACTTACGCCGTAGAGTGGAACATCCATCCTGTTGGGTGATGTTGATGTCATTTGAAATACAGTAGAACCTCCCTTGGCCTTAGTAAACACCTCTCTAATCAGGACACTTCCCTAATATAATGATAACTAACGAACACAAAATCCTGAGGTGTTGGGGAATAGGGATTTATCAGAAGCTGCATCCTCAATGAAGACATCAATGAAGACATGTGCCTCAAATCAGCTATGATTTGACTCCCAGGAGAAGTGGAGTCGCTTTCCTGGACGGACTCCTTGAATTCGCTTTGAAACTGATGACATGACCTTGTCCTCTGTACCAACAGTATTCAATGCTGTGTTCTTTACAACAGACAAAGAATTCAGTCAGAACAAATGGCAGGGTTGACCTCTATCATTTTGTCTGTCATGCTGTCTTCACTAGTTTTGTTGTCTTGACTTGAAACATGTTTAGGTGATGCTATATTCAAGGAGATAACCTAGAGCATGCACAATTTGGCTCTCAATTGAGCTACATTATGATTTCTAAAGAAATAGCAAGCCTTTACTGTCATGTCAAGCTAAGTGCACCGGAGTTATAAGATGAAAAGAAAAACTTTGTTTTCAGAATGTTTTCAGCATTGGCAGCAAGGTCGAGCTAAGTGATAGTCACATCAAAAACAACAGTCGACAGGGTAACTATTGGTTAGGCTATGTGCAATCTGTGATAACCTGCACTTTTCAACAAGCTACATCATTGAGGAAATATTCTTCCTCACCCTTTGTATTAAGTGAGAAAAACTATGTGATCAGGTGATGATTATCCATCCCATCATGAAATTATACATGTATATGTGTTATGGGCTGCTTGGCATGCTTCGTTCAGCAAGTTGTAATTCTTGTATGGTTAATAATGGTAGTTTACTTTACAAATTGAGAATCCCAGCTGAAGGTAACAATGTAAGTGATGCCAGATTTCCACTGTTGTGGGTTGAAATAGATCACTGTTGAAAGCAACCTGGAAGAGAGATGAAAACACTTTGCCGGGGAAATAAAATGGTCCGAGATATGTTGGTTATGCTGACATACACCTGCTCTCAGGGTTATCTATGTTGTCTGTGAGCTAATAACAATACAGTATATAGAACCTCTCTATAAAGGACACCCTTGGGACATAGATGGAGAGGTGTCGTGAGTAGAGGGGTCAAATTGAATGGAAACAAAGAATTTAGTCTACTGATTACCAGCTCTGTAGTAGTAAGGATTGCTTGTAGGAAAGGGGTTGGTAAAATGGCAAATCAAATATGAGGTCAGGCTCGAAGCTCAACTTTCAGTGTTCTGGTTATTGAAGTATTTGCGCCCCAGACTTGGCAGATGTCCAGTTGTGAATATGTTGAAGAACTGGCAACAAATTTTACCATAACTCACAAGATTAGATGAGAGTGAAAGAAATGAGTGGCTCATTGGTCCATCTGAAGAGAACAAATTCAATAAATGTCTGTGTAATGATAATCTATGTTGTGGTAATCACTATAATTGTTATTTTATTGACTATTGCCACCTGAAGTGTGCCATCATAATCCTCTGGATTCTTCCCCCATTTCGGCTTTATTGAATGATAGAGATGAGCTCCTACGTTACTTGGGTCTCCTAGGCGAATGCTGATTCTTCTTCTTCTTGAAATGTATTGCCATAGCCAGCTGTAGAGGTCTGAGCAAGTAAACAGCTTTACAAAGATCTCACTCTTGGGAGTGCTTCCTCAGGTTGCCAGTCTTCGATAGCGGAGTTTGAATTGAAGAAGCTGATGTCTCCTACTGCTTATTGTATCAGTTGTAACATCATCCTGGAGAGTAGTTATCCCTTCACCAGGGAAATCATGCGACGACAATGATGATAGCCGTTTTATGCGCTCATTACCTTTGCCTTGGAATAACGATGGATGCAGTGTATTCTTAATCTTAGTGCTCAGTCTAGGTATATTCAGAAGAGTGCTGTGCCATACTGCCCTTTTAACCCAAAAATGCACACTGCTTCCCTCCAATATTTTCCAATTTGTTTTGGTCATATTTGATATTCTGACTTGTAGTCGAGGATTAAGACACCATTGAGCAGTTCTTTTAATCTCGGCAGAAACCAACTTGTACTTGTTGTTAGTAAGTTATATTCATTCTACATGTATCACTGAATGACCTTTTTAAAGCAACAGAAATAATCGATCTGTAACTCTGAGACTTTGAAATAAAAGCCGTTGGCGTTGCCGATCCCTAGTACAAATCAATATCGTCGCCGATACTAAAGATGGACTATTTGATCTCCCTGCTTTTGTAATTTGTTTATGTGGAAAGTAAGGACTATAAGACTTCTCTTCTGGGAATTTCTGCAGGCTACTTGTACATGTGCATGTAGCTCTGCTGTACCTTCTAAAACACATTGGTTGCCAAAAATAGTAACTACTGTTTTCATTAATACATTCCATTTCCATTTAGCGGTTTTGGGGTCGCAACCGCAACCGTTTGGGTTGGTACAGAATAACAGAGCAGTCAAAATCACATTTCAGAGACACCATTTTTCCTAAACTGCGGTCTTGGTCGTCCAGGTAAAACATAGCCACAATTCCAAACGATTGTTGGTGCGGTTCATGTGCTAACCAGTATGACCTGCGGCCCGGCCAGTCTAAATCTTGAATCACCAGACTGCGTACAGCAACAGCTAAAGTCATAGATTCCGAGTTAATGGAATTTTTATGATCTTCTATGGCATGTTTTGGATCATTTATACTATACGGCCATTTTGGAATCCCCAATGCGGCCCCTGACTCATCCATGTTTTCCTGATTGTGTCATCCAAGCCTCCCAGACACCAGAATCAATAGAACCAATTTGCTTCTTCATGGGACGGCTATTTCGATCTCATTTGGATACCAGGATGATGTGAACTAGCCAATGTAGCCTACTTGCTTCTACAGACAACCAATTGATTTTCATGACCAAACCAACGTTTTTGTTCTAAGATTAGAAGTTTGGCTGTCTTTGAGACAGGACATGAACTGAATGGGTACCTTCTCAAAAGTCCTAGTTGGTTTTAAAAAAGACCCAGTCCAATATTCCTATTATGAATTTCTGTTAAATCCTGACGCATGTGTAAGTCACAGCACTTGGTGGTATAAGCAGTGTGAGAAGTTTTGAACCTTCAAATTTCCTGTGTCTACAAATTGAGCGTCAGTACATAGATGATGTACGTTGCAGCGGATGGAGGCAAATAGCAAGAAGTCCTCACCAAACATACTTCAGCATCATTAATTGGTGTTAAAGAACCATGTATCTGCATGTACTGGCACCAAGCCCATTATTTGTAATAACACTCAAATGCAACATCCAGCACTAATGTACATTTTCAAGCTAGCTATTAAAGCTTCCATGTTCGAGGCCGAAAAGATGTGTTTCGTCGCAAAGCATTCTGGGAAGAATGCATGTAAAAACTTTTTGACAAACACTATGTTTTATTGGCATTCCATAGCTGGCACACGAGGGAGGAATCACACGGTTATATCAGTCAATATCCAGGGTCAGGGACAGTAAATGGCTTTCTGAGGAGATATGTGGCAAAGATCTTTTATTTCACTTTAATTTAGACCATGTGCCACAACCCACCCCCCACCCCCATTCCTCAACCTGCAAGGCAAATGCTACTAATATTACTAACATGACAAACAGTTAAGTTGCGTTGACCAAGTTGATGGTGTCTAACAATTGCTGACTATATCTACAATGTATTTCCAAATGGCCATTTATTTGTTGGAGGGGGAGATGCCTTCAATGTAGTTGCTTGATGTGTTGATTGTATCAGTGCTTACATGTAGATAGAGTTGATGATGCCTGATTACTGCCTTGAGTGGTCCGTGGAATCTCTCTTGGAGATGTTTAGTTAATGTTGTTACATAAATTAGTGTTTTTGTGTGGTGCTAATGGTGTCAATTGTAGTGAAATATTGATGGAGCACTTACAGTAACTGGTAATGCAATCGGAAAGAGCCGGGGCAGTGTCGTAATGACATGACTGTGATAGCCGCTGATGTAATGGTGCTAGATCAGCAGCATGTCTGTAGTTGGCATGTATTGCTCAGTCAAGCGCTCTGCAATGGTTTAATGGTTAGCATGCCCGCCTATCACGTGGTATCCTGAACTTCAGTCCACCAAGCAAGGAGAGGTGTTCGAGGATGATCACGTGGCTGGCCCTAGAATTGATCACCAGGCTATTTGGGACAGAAACCCAGGCTCTTTACGTTTGTCAGACAGGACATGTCTTCATTGCAGTTGGGGGCACTTTTCCTTGGTAACATTTTTAGCAACAACTGGATATTTGAGGCAGGTTTCAATTAATCAGAACTTGGCAAAATACGCTGAAATGATTTGAATCAATGGCCAAGTCTAAATCTCCAGCTGGCGAAATCCCAAGCGAAGATGTGGGGAGTGGTACACACTTCTAAAGGGACACAAGTGCTTCCTGTACCATCCATGTTTCAACGTCAGACCAGAACCACAACGCCATGCCTTGTATGCACATGATGAAGAGCAACCCTTCATCACAAACATGACAAGATTCTCATCCCAACCTAATGACCCAAAGGACATCAGTATGCAGACCCATTCGCCTTGCCCATCTCCATGGAGATATCCCCGGCTATTACACCCTAATTAGCTTAAAATCAAACCAGCCCTGCAGGACCGTATTTGAGAGGAAACAGGTTGATCCTTTCCTGGAGATGCAACCAGTGTTCTTGCTCCTCTGGGTGTCACTGCTCTTCATTATTTGGCCAAACCATAGAGAACTTTAATAGTACAACCAATTCATTTGGTTTCAAGAAGTTCACTCCGCACTTTTTAAACTATCTGAACTTGGCATCTCGAGTTGCCTGGCATCCATGTGTAGGCTGGTACAGTATACCTTCTCCAGCAGGACATGTATACAACCAATGATAGCTTCAGAGTTAATCCCTGAAATGTCAATTTTAATCCCGTTATGTCAGAACAAGAGTTGAAACATACACTGTAGTGCAGCATGCATGTCAAAAGGGACACGTCTTCCGACTGAGCTGCCTCCTATTGAACCAAGGCCCTGAACAACTGATGTTCATCTCACCACATGCCCCCCCCCTTCATCAGACATGTCAGAATTCTCTGCTGCGTGCCGTGCCCTTCTGTTACAGTTCTCTAGAGTGTGTCCTCCTATCATAGCTCCCTGGCAGTCCTCTGCCATGTGTTCTCCTGTCCGCGTTCCCAACCATGGGATGGCAGGTGTTCTCCAATCAGTTCTCTACTATGCGTCCTCCTCTCAACCACCTGTCCTCCAATCAAAGGTTTTTTTGCCATGATCCCAATCGGGGTACTCTAATGAGTGCCCTTCTATCAAAGTTCTCTGCCACATCTGTTCCCATCAAAATTCACTGCCATATGTACTCTACCGCATGCCCTACTATCAGAGCTTTCTACCACATGTCCTCCAAGAATTACCGTCCTCCAATCAGAGTTCTCCATGATGTGTCCTATTATCAGAGTTTATCTGTCATTGTGCCCTCCTATCAGAGAACTTCTCTGCCAAATGATCTGTTATAGTCAGAAGAGTTGGAAGTTTTTTAGTATACAATAGACTACAGCAAACAGAATTGCCTTCTGCCCACTTCTATAGAAAACCAATGTGATACACGACACTTTATCTCATATTCCATGTACTACCGTTTCCTAGACCTAATCTGGTGCATATTGTTGTTTTCATAGAGTTATTTAAGAGAATAATGCAACACTCAATTTTAACCAAGCCTTTAGAAATTTGTCTTATATCTCCCCATGGAGACAGAGTCACAAAAATATACTTAGGATCGAGATGATGTACATCTAGCCAGCTGAATATCTCTAACCATTCTGTCTTAACACTCACAGTTCATTGAAAGGTTATACTTTTCCTGTCTATTGCCACTCAAAAATCCCTGCCTGGATTCATTTTTAAAAGTGCATGGCCATCAATTCCTAAGGTTTAGGATGTATGAAATGACACAATCACTCAAAAGAGGGGAAAGGTTTTTTGGGACAATAGGCTAGGCTGAAAATCAAATGTTGGGATTAGCAGGATTTTGGATGAACAGTTATCAGAGACAAATACCCTCTTCCCCCCTCACAACAAGTAATTCAGGATATCTGATTGCTTGCCTGCCACAGGAGCAACAGGACCGACAGTCTCCGTAATCATTCATGAATTAAAACCCCTAACCTCCTGGCATCCTATTTAGATTACCATTTGAGGAAAATGGTGACTGAATTGACCAAGTGTTTCCATCCGCCCTGTCGCTGCATCAGGATCAGATCAATATTCGAGACAGTGGAGCCAGATGTCTGCGCGGCTTTGAAATATGTGACGGGAACGGGGCAGGGGAGATTAGCAAATCCCTCGTCGGAGATGAACAACAGAGATAAACCCTGTACTGTGGACCGCAGCTTTGACAATAATAACCAGACGAATATCGACTGCAGTTGTTCATCTGGACCTAAGTGATGTAATTAATGGGCTTATTAGGTTTGGATCAATCAACTTGAGGCCAATTTATTACCGTAGTGGTGGCAATAGTGCATGTTGAATATCGCGAAAAACATGATTCAACAATGCCAAGAATAGAAGCTCTACTACAACACAAAATACTGTAAGCTGGCCAATATTCGCGGACGTTTTCTTTTTTCAGATTTTGGGAATGACTGAGTGTTGTGTTATTGAAAATTGCCAAAAATGCTTTTGATTGGAAACACCAAAAGAAATCATGTAATCCCCCACAGCCAAAATAAAATTCTGATGCGACATGATACGCTAGTCTGTCACCGTCTCAACACTGGCAATAAATGCTTCAACAAGATTTCCTCTGTGTAGTGTTTCTCAAGTTACAATTACACAATATAAGGAGAACATTGCACCATGGTGGCTGGATCTTGACTACAACCAATCTACATGATATTGAAATTCTCCTCTAGCAAACCAATATCAGTCAAGAGCTGCATGTATTATTATGTAGTTGTGAGGGACAGTTGGTGTGATAGCGCTAGATTCCAGAGGCATTGATGGCAACACACTACAATTTGATGAAAATAAAATTCATTGTCCCAGTATTGATGATGAATAACTGTAGAGTGGAAGGTGAGTGGGCAGCTCACAGCTTGGGATAAAAGCCCGTAATAAATCTGTTGGTCCATTAAGATCATCAAGTGCAATCTTGCCAATTCCCACGGAGTCCTTAAAATGTGATTAAGAACGCACAGAGCCACAGCAGCAGATAAAACCAATCCCAAATGGAGATTCATAAACCTACATGTCCAGGATCTAAGAGAAACGAACTATACCACAGACACAAGCCTGATGATATTCCAGTCACCACTTTCTAATTTCTCCAGAGAATGAACCGCCAAGTCAGCCTTTGCAAACCACACCACCACAAGTAAATATTAGAGTGGTTGGGGTTCTGGTCAGCAGACTATCAGTTACTGTACCACTCGCAGCTCTTGACCACAGCATCAATAATTAAGCATTCCGGGAAGATAGCTCCAATTGGATGGCAACCATCATTACTTGGAACACATGGGGTGACGTGACCCAAGGACTTTCAAAACGTGGGAAGTCTTGTTGGACATGTACCAGTACCCCCTGGCGGAGTGGCACCAACTATAAATTCTGGGGAAAGGTCAGTATGATGTTGACAGAGACTTCAAACTCAGCCAGCATCATCAAGCACAGATCATGTGATTCACAGGCAGATCTTCTATCCACTTCCAAAACAGTTCCACCAACCCAACTCTTTTGGGTCCATACCATTTTCTTGACTATGCTTTAGTCAGATTGAATGGTCCTAGCCTTTTTCTTACTCCATGCATTGTAGAACAACTTTGGAGATTACCAATATCATAATCGTTGCAGTCTTTTTCAAAAGTGTCATCACAAGGCATTCCGCATACTATGAAAATCAACATGATGAAACGCGACTTCAAACTAGCTCGATGATTTATTCCATTCACATACATCTCAGGCTAATACTTCCAAGAGAATAGATAAGCATCACATCTAAGAAACATGACTTCCATGCAAACATTAGAACAGAGGATGAAACTTTTCCCTGCACCAGACTTCTCTTTGCTTTGCGCTAGATTCTTTGAGTTCGATGACTTTGTCATGCATCAAAACAAGTTGATCTAGTCTTAGCAAAGAAAATGAATTTTCAAGGACCGGTATTCCCGTATCTTTTTGTTTCTTTGCGGACAAATTCAACTATTGTGGACTGACAGAAAAACCTGACAAGTGTGAGTCCACTGCTTTTGGTTACCCATGCTATCGACAGACACCAGAATGGCAGATGGACGAAAATATACACTCAGCACTAGTTCCTATCCAAGTGGAGGCATAAAAACCAATATTGCCTTGCCAGATGGTACTCAGGGCCTTGCTTGTGGTGCATCTGATGCTGCCTAGAAGAAGTGATGAAAACAACCAAATCATATTATGAAGACATTACTGCTGGTGCATATCCAAGTGGTTCATGGAACCAATATAGCCTATCAAGTAGCCATTCAGAGCCCTGTTTGTGTAATATGCCCCTTATCATTTATGTAGCAGCTAAATATGATCTGCCTGTCATATCATATGGACCCCCTTTGATAGCTCTGCCTGATTGATATTGGCATATTGGTAAAGAGAAATTGGAGCTGGATATTCACCCTGATTTGATTTCTATCACCCTTGATCAATATAATATGATAAAGATATCGTATTTATTTGTCTCGAGCTCCTCGGTATAACATGGATTGTAGGGTTTTGTCTCTTTCTCATCAAGCCCATCCAGTGTTTGCTGTGATGGGGATGAGCATTCTTACCTGCAACGAATTTAGTCACAACATCCTGTGTATTCTATTTTTCATCAATTTACATGCGGCAGTTCTACTGAACAAGTCCAGTGTGACCATTCTGCCATGATTTCCTGTATAATTGCATTGTTCTCTTCTTTGAAAGTGGGTTACTGGGTCATTTTGGGGTGAAAACATTATATTTAATTGTCTGCATGACCAGTTGATATCAAGCTAGCAATGTTAATGGCAATATTTAAAGGGCATTACTACCAAGTTGTCGGCTGCCCAGTCACCTTCCACTATATGGTAAGCACATTCCATCATCAGAGTACATATTTTAAATTGAAAAGATACTAAATCTGACTGAATTATCACGCTGTTCCAATTTTAATCCCAACTGCATGGACTGAAGTTAGCCCTCCGTGCAACGATCATCTTTGTACTGATCAATGCATTACAATTACTAAATTACATGCATTAGGGACACGCCGCAGAGAGGAGTTGAAAGAAATTTGAGAAAAGTCACTTTCAGAATGCAACATGGAAAAGCAGCAGTTTGAGGAGCACTGTAAAAAGCAGCAATATCTTGCAGAGGGTATAAAGTGGGTTTGAAAAACTGTTACTCATGATGGCACTGATGATAAAGACACCACCTACATGTATGTTGCGAGTTTATCGAAGTGTTTTTGTATGATTCACTGGCTGTGGATTTTATGATTATGAAGCTAACCTCCATTAAAACATGTTTCTTTTCCAGTGGGACTTGTTCTGTTTGAATATTATTCTCACCAACGAATTAATTGTGCATGAAATGCCAGATGAGACAATATTCTAAAGGAGAAAAACAAGTCTTTTGAATCAATAAACCATGTATAATGTTTGGTAGAATCTGTATGTGGTTGAATTTTGTGTGAGAAGCGGGTTTGACTTTCTTAAAAAAAGAGTCTGACAGCGCCACAGCCATGTGTTTGTCAGTCCTGGATTTGAATTGAATATTATGAAAAGAAAATGAATTAATAATCTTAAAGGTCAGCCTGGTCAGCCACGTAATACCACAAAGACATGCAGTGATGCTGCATGGTTACAATTAGGGATTAGTCATCATCTCCTCAGTAACATTTTATACTTTGGGGAAAAAAGCTATAGTCTTCCATTCCACTTGTCTGCTTTGATTAATGGTGCAGTCCATCATCGCATTTTGTGGTGAGCAACACTTGGGGCCAATTTATGCCGAAGAGAGATGAGTGGGATTAGTCCAGAATCTTGGAAGTCACTTCAATGGTCTGCATCTATTGTTTGAGAGAAATAGCTTTCGACTTGGTTTGTTTTCATGAGGAGATTGATGGAGAAGTGCATTCTCTATTACAGTAAGCAGCTAACCCTGCGCTTTTTCTCTGCTCAACACCAGTTGTGGAAGCGGAGTGAAAGAAAGTTGTCTGCCTCTATGATCAAGAGGTTGTGGGTTAGGCTGCTGGCTGAGTCACTGCTAGGTTCTACTACTGGTCAGGTTCTAGACACTTTGTAGCAGCCCTTTGAAACCATTTTAAAAAGTTGAAAGAGACTGGGATGATAATAATCCAAAGAGTCACTTTTTACCACTGTTGAAACAATGATCACAGAAGAAATCCAATTAATGAGGCTCTATCACCCAGACTCCATTATTGCCCTTGGGTACCAATTACCAAGAAACATGAATGGTAGAAAGTCATGTTTGCCTTGCCTTGTTGAAGCAGCAGTGTCAGCGCTGGTGCAAACAAACGCTGTGAGGGCAGGTTTACACAACATGATGAAACTAGCAAATGTTTTTAGAAGCTGTTGTGGAAAGCGGTATGCAGAGTTAGAACACTGGTACAAAGGGTTGTCTTCCAGGAATGTGTCAGGTTGTGGCAATATATGCTTGTCGATGTTTAGAATTGAAAGTTTCTGTGATTGGCAAAGTCATATATAGCCCAATAGAACACTTGTTTGCCTGTAGGATGCAGTCTCAATATGATTGAAAAACGTTTCTAATCGATTTTATTACGTGAATCCTCTTATGCTATTTCTGGAAGCAGCGGCTTTCATCTTTAATGAAAGAGGGATGATTTTGTTATCAAAAGATTATTGTCTGCACGACAACCCTTGTGATGAACGATTTAATATCTGCTATATTTATGATTATAATTTGATCCATGTAAGGTCATGAGGAACTGGATCATGTTATTCTGCTACAGACTATGATTCTCAATATAACTTGTATGAGACATACGCTTATTGATAAAAGGGCCGGGATAATAGCATTATCTATCAGTAAAACAAAAAAAGATGCGCCGGTCTGGCTGTGTTTGAATCAGAAGTATCCCCATTTAGATTAGGTCCGAATTGATTCACCAGGGGGCATCTGTCTCTCCAAACATGCAGTGACATCATCATGTCAGCTTTGCCGACAATGCAACAGTTTTCTCTTTATAGTCACCATATCGTTTTTAAGCATCGAAATGATGCATTGATTCTGTCATTTAGTTGCCATGTTTTGCTTCGAGGATCATCTTTGACATAAACTGGTCGGTTGATAGCAACCTTTGCTGATCTGGTGGAAATTTGAATAAAATATTGACTGCGAACAGTTACATGATAATCTTAGATATTAGCTATTCAGTGATAACTAATCCTAGCAGCATTCAAGCAGCTAGTGGTCCACTCATTACTACCTAGCTGTTGGAGAGTAGCTTGTTAGTATGCGGCTATGTCATCTATCATGTCGAAAAAGTGCATGGAAACTCTGAATTAGCAGTTGGTGCGGAGTGAGGTAACGAGTCAGTTTGCAGAGGGAAAAAACACAAATAAAAACCTCAGCTAAAGATGAGATTAGTGATATATGAATAGAAACTCTACTAATAGTCACTTCATTTCCTGGCACACCAGTATGGTTGCCCAGTGTCATGACATCTTCGTCACTCTAGACATGGACTGAGCCAACACAAGGCAACAAGCGTGGGTTATCTCGATGTCAGTTTCGATTGAGAAATCACTCTTGTACGCACATCACACTTTGGTGTTGGCTGCTCCTATCGTGGAGCCAACACCGCCTTTGTTCTGTTGATGATGTTGGCAAAAGTAAAGGAAGTGAAGTAGGTTGTTCTAAGCCTCCCTGTTGTGTGAATGCCAGAGTGAAGGAGGTTGTTGTTGCTTGTGCTCTCGTCGCATCAGCTTGGCACATTAGTTTTGCCAAGTTTTTATCAAACGATTTAAAACAGTAGGAATCTTGATTAGACTTTGCCTTTATGATGTTTCTCATTTGGCAAAACAAGCAATTCAGAACTTTCTCGAAGCAGATTGCCTCTTACTGTACCATCTGTTAAAATGTTACATCATGAAGTATGTAGCATTGCCTGGATGTTGTTGCCCCAAGAAACACCAATAACCATGGTAATATAGCGGTGGTGTTGATTCTGGAGACATGCAGACGGAAGCCAAGTGTTATTGTGCTGATGGAAAGGCCACAGGATGCTGGAGGAATAAATGAAAATGGTCTGTTCTTTCTATTGTTGGGCATGTTTTATATGCCCAGATTGTTCCAAGCGAGAAGAAGAGTAGAATACAGGACCGAGGTGAGTTAGCTGTGACTATTCATTGGAAAAGGATACATGTACTGGTATTCAAATTAGCACTTTCTTCAGGAGTCTGAAACGGTGGTATAAATATTCTATTAGTTTCTTCTTGACGTTTATCCATGTCTTTTTTATCAGGTTAGCCAACACCAAAAGGGTAGAGGTGAAATCCTCAATCCACTGGAGTGCTTTCTACTTCAGGAAAACTGCACTTATTGGCTGAAGCGTGTATTTGGAAATTCTGATTACCTGCTCGCATGGTGTTCGGCAGAAACATCATAAGAAGACGCCAACCGTGCTAGGGGGGTATTTTGAATGTACCAAATACTTGTTGGGATGAGCACAGTTTTTTCACAGCAGGAAGTGCCCTAGAGAAACGGGGCTTATCCAATGTGCCTTTCCAGGTGATTACGGTAACCCTTGTCTTTTTATCTCCACTCTCTATCTTATATGGTTCCTGCAATTTAGCAGAGTATTCAGTGTTTGCAATCAATTCAATAGAGTGAATGATCTTCGTCTGACATGGCAATATCCTGTTCTGAAACAACTCGGATAATAAAAAGCTTTGGAAAAAATGTGGTATTATTATGATATGAATAGTATTTCTTATTTATGGTGGGTTCTGAGAATTGAATGCAAAATTACTAACAGGTACTGGATCTCTTTGAATCATTGATGCTTGCAAGCAACCACGTTGTCTGCGATGTCGGAAGGTGACTTAAAACTACTTAAAATTCTAGTCATATGACCGATCATCAACTCTCAGACATCGTTAGAGAAGAGGTTAAAACGGTGTACGGCTGTATGGTGTTGTGGCTGCTATTGAAGTGTGTTGGGTGGCAAGGCGGGGAGATAAAAACCCCTCTCCAGTGACAGGGTTTTACATGTAATCTGAAGAAAATGCCTAATAAGGTGCTGTCTGCACCCATCTCTTCAGTTGATTCAATGCCAAGAGCTTGTGGTATCTCTAAAACGCTGTGCTTTGAACCGGTCTCAACCAGTAGAGCTGGTGCCCCTAGAGGCTGCTGTCAACCACATGTATGATCTGTCATTCCTTCTGATCAATACAGTATTTCACTTCACTGTTTGTAAATACAGTATAAGTTGGCAGACGGATGTTTGGGATGTTGATATTATCGGCTACATCCATATCTGATGCATGTTCCGTGTATCTTCGGTCTGCGCTGCATTGGCCGCTTAGCCACTTGGCTGTAGTTTGGTGGCTGATACATCAGCATATGTCATAGAGCAACCACAGATAAATCTTTTGCTGTTCTTGCCCGATGCCTCTTAATTCATGTGATGTGAAGCAGGTGGCCTGTCAACAAGATTTGTTTCTAATGTGAAGAACTCAGCTTTTGAGATTGTTTCGATGAATCCATCATCGCATTTTGTGGTGAGCAACACTTGGGGCCAATTTATGCCGAAGAGAGATGAGTGGGATTAGTCCAGAATCTTGGAAGTCACTTCAATGGTCTGCATCTATTGTTTGAGAGAAATAGCTTTCGACTTGGTTTGTTTTCATGAGGAGATTGATGGAGAAGTGCATTCTCTATTACAGTAAGCAGCTAACCCTGCGCTTTTTCTCTGCTCAACACCAGTTGTGGAAGCGGAGTGAAAGAAAGTTGTCTGCCTCTATGATCAAGAGGTTGTGGGTTAGGCTGCTGGCTGAGTCACTGCTAGGTTCTACTACTGGTCAGGTTCTAGACACTTTGTAGCAGCCCTTTGAAACCATTTTAAAAAGTTGAAAGAGACTGGGATGATAATAATCCAAAGAGTCACTTTTTACCACTGTTGAAACAATGATCACAGAAGAAATCCAATTAATGAGGCTCTATCACCCAGACTCCATTATTGCCCTTGGGTACCAATTACCAAGAAACATGAATGGTAGAAAGTCATGTTTGCCTTGCCTTGTTGAAGCAGCAGTGTCAGCGCTGGTGCAAACAAACGCTGTGAGGGCAGGTTTACACAACATGATGAAACTAGCAAATGTTTTTAGAAGCTGTTGTGGAAAGCGGTATGCAGAGTTAGAACACTGGTACAAAGGGTTGTCTTCCAGGAATGTGTCAGGTTGTGGCAATATATGCTTGTCGATGTTTAGAATTGAAAGTTTCTGTGATTGGCAAAGTCATATATAGCCCAATAGAACACTTGTTTGCCTGTAGGATGCAGTCTCAATATGATTGAAAAACGTTTCTAATCGATTTTATTACGTGAATCCTCTTATGCTATTTCTGGAAGCAGCGGCTTTCATCTTTAATGAAAGAGGGATGATTTTGTTATCAAAAGATTATTGTCTGCACGACAACCCTTGTGATGAACGATTTAATATCTGCTATATTTATGATTATAATTTGATCCATGTAAGGTCATGAGGAACTGGATCATGTTATTCTGCTACAGACTATGATTCTCAATATAACTTGTATGAGACATACGCTTATTGATAAAAGGGCCGGGATAATAGCATTATCTATCAGTAAAACAAAAAAAGATGCGCCGGTCTGGCTGTGTTTGAATCAGAAGTATCCCCATTTAGATTAGGTCCGAATTGATTCACCAGGGGGCATCTGTCTCTCCAAACATGCAGTGACATCATCATGTCAGCTTTGCCGACAATGCAACAGTTTTCTCTTTATAGTCACCATATCGTTTTTAAGCATCGAAATGATGCATTGATTCTGTCATTTAGTTGCCATGTTTTGCTTCGAGGATCATCTTTGACATAAACTGGTCGGTTGATAGCAACCTTTGCTGATCTGGTGGAAATTTGAATAAAATATTGACTGCGAACAGTTACATGATAATCTTAGATATTAGCTATTCAGTGATAACTAATCCTAGCAGCATTCAAGCAGCTAGTGGTCCACTCATTACTACCTAGCTGTTGGAGAGTAGCTTGTTAGTATGCGGCTATGTCATCTATCATGTCGAAAAAGTGCATGGAAACTCTGAATTAGCAGTTGGTGCGGAGTGAGGTAACGAGTCAGTTTGCAGAGGGAAAAAACACAAATAAAAACCTCAGCTAAAGATGAGATTAGTGATATATGAATAGAAACTCTACTAATAGTCACTTCATTTCCTGGCACACCAGTATGGTTGCCCAGTGTCATGACATCTTCGTCACTCTAGACATGGACTGAGCCAACACAAGGCAACAAGCGTGGGTTATCTCGATGTCAGTTTCGATTGAGAAATCACTCTTGTACGCACATCACACTTTGGTGTTGGCTGCTCCTATCGTGGAGCCAACACCGCCTTTGTTCTGTTGATGATGTTGGCAAAAGTAAAGGAAGTGAAGTAGGTTGTTCTAAGCCTCCCTGTTGTGTGAATGCCAGAGTGAAGGAGGTTGTTGTTGCTTGTGCTCTCGTCGCATCAGCTTGGCACATTAGTTTTGCCAAGTTTTTATCAAACGATTTAAAACAGTAGGAATCTTGATTAGACTTTGCCTTTATGATGTTTCTCATTTGGCAAAACAAGCAATTCAGAACTTTCTCGAAGCAGATTGCCTCTTACTGTACCATCTGTTAAAATGTTACATCATGAAGTATGTAGCATTGCCTGGATGTTGTTGCCCCAAGAAACACCAATAACCATGGTAATATAGCGGTGGTGTTGATTCTGGAGACATGCAGACGGAAGCCAAGTGTTATTGTGCTGATGGAAAGGCCACAGGATGCTGGAGGAATAAATGAAAATGGTCTGTTCTTTCTATTGTTGGGCATGTTTTATATGCCCAGATTGTTCCAAGCGAGAAGAAGAGTAGAATACAGGACCGAGGTGAGTTAGCTGTGACTATTCATTGGAAAAGGATACATGTACTGGTATTCAAATTAGCACTTTCTTCAGGAGTCTGAAACGGTGGTATAAATATTCTATTAGTTTCTTCTTGACGTTTATCCATGTCTTTTTTATCAGGTTAGCCAACACCAAAAGGGTAGAGGTGAAATCCTCAATCCACTGGAGTGCTTTCTACTTCAGGAAAACTGCACTTATTGGCTGAAGCGTGTATTTGGAAATTCTGATTACCTGCTCGCATGGTGTTCGGCAGAGCAGAAACATCATAAGAAGACGCCAACCGTGCTAGGGGGGTATTTTGAATGTACCAAATACTTGTTGGGATGAGCACAGTTTTTTCACAGCAGGAAGTGCCCTAGAGAAACGGGGCTTATCCAATGTGCCTTTCCAGGTGATTACGGTAACCCTTGTCTTTTTATCTCCACTCTCTATCTTATATGGTTCCTGCAATTTAGCAGAGTATTCAGTGTTTGCAATCAATTCAATAGAGTGAATGATCTTCGTCTGACATGGCAATATCCTGTTCTGAAACAACTCGGATAATAAAAAGCTTTGGAAAAAATGTGGTATTATTATGATATGAATAGTATTTCTTATTTATGGTGGGTTCTGAGAATTGAATGCAAAATTACTAACAGGTACTGGATCTCTTTGAATCATTGATGCTTGCAAGCAACCACGTTGTCTGCGATGTCGGAAGGTGACTTAAAACTACTTAAAATTCTAGTCATATGACCGATCATCAACTCTCAGACATCGTTAGAGAAGAGGTTAAAACGGTGTACGGCTGTATGGTGTTGTGGCTGCTATTGAAGTGTGTTGGGTGGCAAGGCGGGGAGATAAAAACCCCTCTCCAGTGACAGGGTTTTACATGTAATCTGAAGAAAATGCCTAATAAGGTGCTGTCTGCACCCATCTCTTCAGTTGATTCAATGCCAAGAGCTTGTGGTATCTCTAAAACGCTGTGCTTTGAACCGGTCTCAACCAGTAGAGCTGGTGCCCCTAGAGGCTGCTGTCAACCACATGTATGATCTGTCATTCCTTCTGATCAATACAGTATTTCACTTCACTGTTTGTAAATACAGTATAAGTTGGCAGACGGATGTTTGGGATGTTGATATTATCGGCTACATCCATATCTGATGCATGTTCCGTGTATCTTCGGTCTGCGCTGCATTGGCCGCTTAGCCACTTGGCTGTAGTTTGGTGGCTGATACATCAGCATATGTCATAGAGCAACCACAGATAAATCTTTTGCTGTTCTTGCCCGATGCCTCTTAATTCATGTGATGTGAAGCAGGTGGCCTGTCAACAAGATTTGTTTCTAATGTGAAGAACTCAGCTTTTGAGATTGTTTCGATGAATCTTTTGATGTTCTTGCATGATGCTTAATTCACATGACATGATACAGGTGGCCAGTCCCCAAGATAGGTTTCTAATGTGAAGAGTTACTGGGACAAGGGCTATTTGCTTGTGAAACAGAACTGAGATCATGTGACAGCATTGTTGCTCTAAGAGAGAGACTAATTCTGTTCATTCCCAGTTAGAATGTGAAGTTAACCAAGTTAACATAGCCGGAAGGTTCACGATTGCCGGGATACTCTTAGCCTCATCAGCTCCCTGGAGATCAACTCCTGATGAAGTGATGGAAGCAGTCGTATCAGTAATGATGGTATCAGCCATTAAAACAAGACCTGCATGACGAATGTCGGGATAATACCATTACCATAGCTGAGATCACCGCGGCAAAAACAAATTCATTTCAAAATGAGATGCGACACGAAACAGGTTTCTGTAATTTCTGCATCGATTGCTGCTTCTCAGTAATTGTTCATCCGGGTAGCCTAGGTTAATTGAAGGTTCCATTCCCATTAGTTCCCTGATATGTTACTAGAGTACTTTTTTCCAACTCCTGCTCTGTGCTGTTGCGTCGTTGGTTTGACAGTTATTGGAAGTTTCCTTGTAACAGTTGGGTAGTGTGGTTGGAAGATAAAAATAACAAATAATCTAGGGTTTCTTTCTTGTTAAAAGCTATTAACTTTAAAAGCTAAAAATCTTGATAACATCACGAAAGCTAGTTCAATTTTAGCCCTGAATAGAGATGTACTGGACTCGAAGCATAGAGATAATTCATCCTTCCATGTCAAATGATATTTTGATGAAATTATCTATTTGGATTCTGGGGAAGCTTGCTATAATATTCAGCTAATATAAATGGATGCTTTTGTTCAATTTGATAGCCTGTTGCTGATGATAAACAGTGGCTAGTCACAAGAGCTGGATTCACAGATTAGGGAGATATATGCATACCTAAGTATAAGATAAAATATTCTCAAAAAGCTGCATGTGACCTCTGACCTCTGCAACATATTGATATGTGATCGCTGTCAACAGTTGATTTATTGGCTTCATTTCAATTCATCGATTTTCGTTATTCTAAAGAAATGATAGTCATACATGATCTGGCGCTGATGTACCCAAGGTTTCTGCCGCATCATATGACTGTAAGTGATGCTGTGTTTGCTCTTACTTCAGCTTGGATGTACAGGAACTTGTAAGGAATCTGAATCTAGCCGACAGGTATAAATTGTGATGACCTACAGCACTACTTATATGGATGGTGTAATTGAGCCTTGGCAGATATTGAATATGTCACTTCATGTGGCCTGAGGGACTTTGCCAACAGTACAGGGGAGGGGTTCAGTTGAACTCCCCTAATAGGCCTGGTGAACAGTATATTCAGTGCATCTATACCCACTACAGCAACTCCTTTCAAAACCCGACTTGTAGTTCTGTAAGTCATAGCAGCTCATTTGTATATCTGTGCACTACACATGTTTATTCATTGACATTGTGACTCAGAAGAAAAATGCACCATTATCTGTTTGGGACGGCAATCGAACTGACAGATTCCCATTGTAAGATCGTGTAATACATCAGATGGAATTGCCACATATCAGCCAATGTGTCGCTGGTTAAGACATCAAACATAGATCAGAAATTGTGCATCATCAATTGCTATCACTTCAGAAATCTTCAAAAGAGGAGCAGCAGTGGTCCAGCGGTAATTTTTGAGTGCCAGTGGGATGTACAGCCTTTAAACTCTTCGATATGAGGTAGTAATGAACTTCTGACTGGGAAGTCATGAGTTTGAACCCCTTCCAAGCAGTTTATTTGATTACAAATATTAATATTTCACCAGAAAAGTTGATGATATGACATGGGCACTGGTGGTGTAAACTGTACAATGAATGAAACGAGTTGGCTGAGTCAATGAACTGAGAGGAAATTGTACAATAAACCAGGCTAATACTTGTCTGGGCCAGACAATAAGCCAGTCTGGAAAATTGATTCGGTTTTGGCTCAAGCGAGAGAGCACATCCAAAGTATATTCGAGAGAAATCAATTTTGTTGTTTAATTCACGGATCTACTACTCATGGAGACTATGTGAAAGGCTGTGCCATCATTTGGAGGAGGAGACTGACATTCGAGCCCAGTGACCGGGTGACTCATTCTTTCAGTGCAGTGTATGAAAATTGAGCCATGTCATCTCTGTATTGAAATAAAGGCATCACATAAACCTGTACGAGCTAGTGCTTTTCTGTTTTCTGGACAATAACAGGGACCTCATGAAATATTAATAATACACTGAATTGACTGGGCCAACAGATTAGCTCATCCAATTATTGGTACAGAAGGTTGATTAGTCAGACCATGGAAACAATGGGTGTTGGATAAGGTCTGCTGAATACTAAGTCATCCCGAAAAATAATCCACATCCTCCCAAACAGATATTGATGAAATTCTTGTCATTCTCAATTTTCTAGTAGAATCAACAGATTCTCTAGAAATGTTCTGGTGTGCATCTGGCATTGAACACAAGTTCTTGTGTAACTGTAGGCTTATCTGACTATAGCTTTTAAATCTGGCTACAGGGTTTCGGAAATACAACTAATTTGTTGTCAGCTGAGTTGTTTATCCTTGGAACACATCAGAAAGAAATGAACAATATGTTGCCGGTTGATGTTTGCTTGGTTATTTGCTCCATTGGTCACTAAGTGGTTTGATTGATGAGTGTTATGTAATAGAGTGTAGTCCGGTAATGAATGAAGCCATCTGTCACTGAAGGGCGATGCAAAATGGAAAACAGCAGTAATTCCATCTATAGTTTAGTTGAAGAACTAAGAGTTGATTGCTTTCATTTTAGTTGATACTATGCATCGTCGTTCAGTGTATACAGACCCGCGCTTACAATCTTTTGCTTGGGTAAGATCATGGACACTTTCCAGAAAATCTCTTGGCACTGCTGTGCTTTTATCAGTATCTTCAAGCTGACAGTGCCAACTGATGATATCCGAATATCCCATCACTATACATGTGCATCCTCTTGCAAACAGGCTCTACAACATGCCTCCGTTCTTGTGCATGTTTTTATATGGGAGTTTAGAGATATCAAGTGAAACGGCCTGATATGTCAGGATTTCCGCTCTCAGTTACTGACAGTAATACTCATTTTCATACATAAACACATGGACTTTTCTAGGAAACTACGCCTAGCCACAGTGCTGCCATCTGTCAGTAGTGACATACATTTAAGAGGCTCCAGACGAGCAACATACTACTGTTACCAGATTGCGCTTTGATATGTATGCATACTGAATATAGTGTCTACATATGTAGACTATTGATCTTGTTGACATGTTGTATGTGTGTGCCTGGGGCTTTGAAAAGGTACATTTAAACATGGAGGTGATGCAATGTTCAGTATACAATTTAGTAAATATAGTGACAGATGCATGCAGTTTGATTTGCAAAATGGGCTTGTGAACTTTAGTTTGTAATTATGTTCGGGTCAGTGTGTACATTTACCTAAATGGCTTGTATAATATTTTCATCAACATTTATCAAAATGTTGAGGATTGGTCATGAATCAAATTCTGTTTAACAATCTTGGCTGTCTATTAAAAAAGGGATTTTAATTCAATATTGAATTTGTAGAAAGACCAGTTATTCAAAGCCCCTCGAGTCACAGAGATAAGATTAGGTCACAATGTCAAGATCTAAATGTATTGTGATTTACATCATAGTGATATAGTTGTATGTATGTGGTCACACTTTACATTTAATTCTATATATTTACACACCTGTGGTGGTCATTTGTCTTTCAAGAACATTACAATTCTTTCCGGGTGGGTAACTAGCATACCGGTATACATGCAGCTTTGAGATACTTTTATTTCACTATTCTGGACTATGATACCTTGATGATGATGATGATGATGATGATGATGATGATGATGTTACATGTGGTTGTCTTATATAAAACTAATTATGAATTGTCATTTTATCATTTCAGACTGAAAATTCAACAGCTCTGGACTAAACATCTGAAACATGTCTGACCACGAGGACAGCGGTGAGGTGGACCTCGACACGACTCCTACGGCTGAGGATGTGGATGTTAAGAAGTGTGATATGGAGGTGACGCCTAGTATGGAGGTGACGCCTTGTGACTCTGAGGTGACTCCTAGTGATACCGAGGCTGTGCCTCCTAGTGATCCGGATTTGACCCCAAGTGACGAGACTGATGGAGTAAATGAGCCAAATGGAGAGGTTGACCCAAAGATAGAGGAGGAAGCTGACTTGACCATACCTGAGGAGGATTCAGATAAAATATTAGATGAGGAAAATGAGAATGAGGATAATGCTAGTTTAGAAGTGAATATAACTGATGGTAGTTCTAGGCGTGCAAGTGATGTTAGTTCATTATCTTTTCAACATACTGTCCTTGATGATCCTGAGGGGAATGAGGAGGAAGGAGAGTTTGAAAGGTCTCGCAAAGACAGTGAGGAAAGCACTGATTCCTTGCAGAATGAGTTTCTAAATGAGGGGCATAATTATCTAGGTTTTGATGAAGAGTTTGAAATTGCCCGTCTGAGGCCCCCTGATGAGGGTGACCTTAATATTGCTGTGTTTAAGGATGAAACAATGAAAATAGAGCATGACAACACCGACTGTGATTCAAAAAGTGATTCACCTTCGGATTATGAGCTCATTCGCGAAGGTGACAATTTGGAGTGTAATCTGGAGACGTATAGTGTTGAGAAGAAGAGTGTGAAATCCAACCAGAGTGTGGAGTCAGATATTGACGTATTGAGTGGAAAAGAGGCCACTTCAGGTCAGGTGTGCATTGAGCATGCTCCAACTGATATGGAGGCTCTGACTGAAATGGAGGCTGATGATGAAAATAGTCATGGTCATACTGTAGCAGATATTAGTGAGAATATGGATGGTATTCATCGCAATCGCAACAGCTTGGAAATAAGGAATAACATACCTAATGTGAAAGAGGTGAAACACTACGGGGAGAGTAGTGCGGAAAATGCACGTTATTTCACTCAGGGCAATTTGCCAAGGATACGGAAGAAATCGCCTGGATTAGCTCATAGATTGGAAGAAGGTCTATCACCTGACGGAAGCAGGGAGCCGTCAGTGTGTTCTGACACTAGCCGAGATTACAGTGATAGTGGTATGCAAAGAGTGTACACTGGCCACCGTGGCAGCCACAATGAAAACAACACTATTGAAAAGGAGACCAATTATCCTGTCGATAGTGTTCGAGCAAATGGTCTGAATGCATGCAGTCCTGCTGAATTACACAGTAATTATTCTGAGAGCACTGGTTCGGTCCATGATGGTCATGAGGGAAGCACTGGTAGTCTGGGTCACGATCCTCACAGGAAAAGCCTAGATGTTGAAAATGAGTATGATTACATTAAGTTTGCTCGAATCCACCAAGGTGATGCTTATGTCGGTATGCGTTTAGCTTATTCCAGTTCTAATGACTCTTTGAACTGTAAGCGGCATAGCTGGAGTGGTGTCAAAAGTGATGACGGTTCTGTCGGCGATAGCTCGAGAGAGAATTCACCACAGAAAATCATCCGGAAGAATTCGGAGAACGGTTCGCTTCGCCCCATGGATTGTGACGCAGCGCTTAACCTAAATGATGATAATCTGACCGAAATTCCTCTAAATGGTGATTTAAATACTAGCATGGAGGATAGAAAAATTACACTTTCGCCAGAGACGACTGAATGTGATAGCGCAGAAGTTGAGAGTGTTATTTCCGAGGGGAAGGATTCATTAGGAATGCCGAATGTGGAGGACGGCTTGTCCAGTTCTCAATGCAGTGATTCGGAGGACGGCCCTCATGAACGTGACCTCCCGACTCCGGCCGATATACTACGACAGCGCCAAAAAGCTGAAATCGAGGCAGGTTTGACTATAAACCCCGTACGTGCTCATGGCATCGCAAATATAAATGAAATGATCGAGGATAGGTTGACATCGCTCCCATCTCACATGCATCACCACCATGGGTCATCGCAGTTGACCGATGAATTTAGTCGGGACGCTTTGGATTTAACCATGCAGGATATCAAACTAGCTATTCAAAAGAGTAAGAGCATGACGCTGAAGTCGCCATATAAGGACGGCGTGGAGGCACGACCAGAACCAGTTGCAGAGGAACCAGTCTGGGTTATGAGGTATGTAGCAACTTAAAGCTTGAATGTTCTTTATAAAGACTCCTTGCATGCTGTTCAGTCAAAGGGTTGGTAAAATGGCATGTTCCTGTGCTGAGTTTGAGTTCGCTCCTCACAATTTCACAGGGGGTTTCATTGCCAGTTTATGCCTCAGAATGATTGGATGGCACATGAAGTCAGGTCTTTGTTCTAGTGCATGCAGAAAGAGCACAGTTTTAAATGATAACAAACAAAGTGCATGTGACTATCCTCCTGTAGCTTTGTACAAAAGTTGTGTGTTGTTAAAATGATAGTTCACATCTTGATTTCATATCCCTCTCAATATTCAAATGTTGTCATGCTCCCATCCCATCTCCAAATGAAGAATATATAATACTACTTGCCATATGGAAACATGATAAATTGCATAGTTCATCAGTTTGTACTGATAGCAGGCTTTGACACATCCTGCATAGCCTACTCTTGATCATTACATGATTTTATATATGTATCAACATGTATAGGAAACGCTTATGCAGCTTGTATCTCCAAAGCATCTGTTTGTGTTGCCAGGTGTTGCTTGGTGACACTTGAGCAGTTAAAAATGACGTAACTGACAGAAAAAGTTTGGCTGGTGGTACATCAAGGCCTACTCTGGGGCTGCATTTGGCGAGTAACATTTGGTTTTTAATTGTTTTATTTTTATCATTGGTTTATTTATCAAAAATGTTTGCAAATATGGTTATGCTCAAGATTTCCTTTGCATGTCAACCCATTCTTTGTTTCATTTCTTTGCTATTAAACCTCATCCACCTCTTTCCTCATCTTTATACAGCAGCCTTCGATTTCTAGTTATTTGGAATGCAGGGAACTTCAGGGATGGGGGGGGGGGGGGTACCAACTAAGGTGTTTGCTCTTGACGGTATTGTATCACTGCAGTGTCAATCACAGCACCATGAAGTCAAGTAAATATCTGTGGACAAGCTTTCTTCTGTAATGTGTCATTATATGACCATGCTCAAAAGTGGTTCAATTTCAGTAGTTGTCCTTGAATCTGTGAAAGTGATTATTTGCCCAACACGTTGTGTATGATAAATCTCATGCCACTGCATTGTGTGGAGCTCCCCCTCTCTCTTGATACACTGTGTATTGGCAATTGATCATGTCGACTATGCACGCAGACCTTCTGCCATCTTTTCCACGATCAATAAAGCATTCAGACTAGCAGAGGCGGCGGAATCTCATTACACTATACTCAGGTCTGGTCGTGGTATTAATCACCTCTTTTATGGGAGGTATCGAGCAAAAAATCCTTTCAGATGCTTCTTGTATCATGTAATTTTGCACCCCCCTCCCAACCAAAATGCATCTGACGGGTGCGTATTTGCTGTCAGGGTGACAGGCTCCATTAGGGACAGTCTCATTTATTGTCATTATCATCAAGGGTATGATTGAACCCTGGATGATTTCTCCCCTTTGACCCTCAGACCCACAATCTCTTATTCAGGAATGTCTACTGAAATGTTGCAGAATGGTCAATGCAGTAACATAGCGTCAAGGCAACCTTAGGTGTTATGCTGCTGGTGAATGTACAATATGATTGAAATTGCGATAAGTGTGTCAATTGATCTCATTGTGATGACTATTAGATTACATTCCAATATGGGACATACACCAAATGATGCTGTCACCAGCTTTCCAATAATGAGGGCAACACAGAATCTTTGGTTGTAATGGATTTTTGTAAAAAAAACCTATTTCCGCAATATATTTTGCCATTGTTGCATGTAGGCTGATGACTATAATGATGTCATGATGGTATTATTTACCATGCCTCTGGCATCACTTATCGTTGGCATTCTGAGCTGTATCAAATGCCAGCACTAATGGTTTTGTGAAATGGCAAGATAAATTTATCTGGATTCCATTATGAAAAAAAGAATTTACAAGTATAGCAACATGCAGTAAAAAAGATTTTCTTAATTAAAAAAAAATAATTGTATACTGGTCATAATATGATACTTTAAAACAGGCATTACCAAGGTGACTGGTACAAAAGTTATACTGCTTGCGTCTGAGGTGGATTGAAAATATCACATTGAAGAGTACCCGGTTTTGTCACAGGAACTCCTTTAATACTGACTGTCACTTGCTGAAGTGTCACACAAAAGATATTGGTCGCACCATATCAAAAAACTCATTGGTGCGTATGTCATGTGTGTATTGCAAGCAGGCTGATATTACACTACCCGTTCAATGTCTCAAGTGTCATAAGCTGGAAATCCAAGTCTATATTCCCATATTTATCCTATACAACCATCCAAAACGACACAAGTAAATAAAAAAGCATATTTGAACATGAGTTGCTCGTCGATACATTTTGCAATATGTCGGGCATTTTACATATACCAATAACCAACCTCAGTCTTGTGTTGTTCCGCTGAAAACAACAACCACAGAATGCCAGTGTCTCACTGAACATCTCATGTGATGAAATGAGGTAAGTATTCAGCCAACAGAGAAACATTTTGTTTTCATGGTTGTTTCCATGGTAACCATACAATATCGCTATTCTTCCTGCTTATATCACTCCTCTATATTTTGTTCTGCTTTGCCTAACATTTCTTTAAGACAGCCCGTCAAAATGTTTTGATATTTTTACCAATGTTTTCTGTGCATTTTTCGCTTGAGAAATGTGAATGTGTTCCTTGAGAGGCCTTTTGAGAAAATGCCCAGGGGTATCCAAAGTACAAACACTCTGGTCAAGTTCGTGTTCACTTCTCCTGTCCTAGTCCAACTCTGAACTATCACTCTTTCCGTACATGTAGTAAATATGTATCTGCATGCCTTGAGATGACCAACTCAACCAAATTGTTGTTCGATTCCTGATAAGTTAGTTATTTTTTAAATTGAACTTGAAGAAATCTCACTTTGTTTGTTTCCGGTTACAGTTCCCCTGTCAAGGAAAATCGGTAGGTTTATTTTCTAGTTTTGTTCGGCTTCTTAGGTGTTTCTAAATCATCATTCTAAATTATATGGTTGTCCCGAGTTATATTGCAATTTCTATGGCATTTGCTGGAAAATTACCCGACACATGCCTGACATTTTGCCAATCTAACAGATTGTTAATACATCAAGTGATATCACGCTCAGAACATGCAGAATGAAAAGCGTTGTCTATAGTTTGACATAGCCTGTTTGTTGCCTGGCGATATCAACCTTGGCTTCAATCTGATTCTCATGGGTTTTGTACAAGTCATAAAGGATTGATATCAAGCTCAAAAACAAGCGATATCAATTGCCTTATGATGAAAAAATTTGATCTGATATACCATGCCGGACATACACGTCAGTCTGAACGTAATCTTGACATGAAGAGATAGCAAGCTTGAAAAACAATTAAAGCTGTCTTCAGAATATCACAATAATATCAAGTTTGATGTCGGGCTCTGGACTTACCTTATATCACCAGACTCAGTTTAGATTCTGATGCAGATGCAAATTACCTGTATTAACACTAGAATACACCAAATTGTCGGGTAATTTTACCTAACCTTTATAATTTAGAATGATGAGGAATTAATAATTGGTTGCTGTTTCATTAACTTTGGATCTGTCTTTTTTCTTCCAATTTGGATGATAGGTGTTGGCTGAATGGTTTAAAGAACTAAGAACTGAATGGTGGCAAATTAGAAGTTTGAGATGATTTTAAAAAACACTTGGTTTTATATGAGCAGATATGTTGTTCATTTTGATATCAACTAATTTAGGCTGATTATCAGCTTCTAAATGCCCGTAATTCTTAGTTCACATTCTTTCTAAACAGTGTCATATGGCCCTGCATAAAGGTGCATATCTTGAGGCACCTCTTATTTTGTTACCCTCAAGATGGACTGAATCCTTTCTCTGTGTCAGGCTTTCAGACTTACATTGTGTGGGCCAGAACCTGGCAGTGCTGCCACCTGACAGCTTGGTGTGGAACTGGTACACCCCTCTTCCATGTTCCGCACTAAAGCATGCTAATATTTTGTGTATTTTTTTGAGAATCAGTGACGCAGTTGGAGAGACCTCTCATGATCATGTGACAAGAACCGGCTCTCTCCCCTTATCCATATTTTATAAAAAATATCATGTTGCTTTAATTTTTTTCAGTTTGCAAGTGAGATGAATGAGTTTATAATCATTTTCAGATGTTTGTGACAGATTATCTGCTATAATAACCAAAATCAGACTCTTGCACATAATCCAACAAATATGTTATAACTTCTGACTGTTTGCATGATCCGTCTTTGACACTATATTGAATGATTTGCATGGAGACTTGAGACAGAGAGCATGAACATAACAGACCAGGTCGTGCTGTGTTCTCCATCCTGCTTCCTTTTCTTCCGAGTTGACTTTCTTATTTCCACTTCCAATGCTCTTTGTAATAGTCCACCTTTGACGAAGGTCACTGGTCTGTGCATGCAGTCCATCTTCCCCTTAACTTCACTGCAGGTCGGTGTGGTACTCGTTGACTAAGGTAATAATCCCTCAGTGGTGTTCATCTATCCGAATTTGCCATACCAGCACCCAGGTCTTGTCTCTTTCATTAACCTGATTATCCCCACTGTTCTCCTGTTCCCTTTACTACTGTCAAAGGTTGACCACAGGCACCGCCATTTTGGCGGGAACTTGAAATCCTAAAGCGATTAGGACTCCTTCAAATTGAGGTGACTGCCCATTTAAAAGAAGGTTGTTCTCTAGAAACAAAAGAACGGACTCCCCTCCTTTAAATAAGCATTCACTTTGTTTTGAAAGAGTTCACTTCAAAATTGCTTTAGGTTTTCAAGTTCTAGCCAAAATGGTGGTGTCTCTGCACGGTCACCCTTTTGAAGAATATAGATTTTTGATGAGGAAAAATGTCATTCAATATTGGTCAGATTGATGGAATCGTCTGTACCTTCTGATAGATTTGGTGAATTATTGATAACGATTTGATTGAATTGCATATCTAATGCCAGGATGTTGAATATATCAGGGCTTTCTAAGCAGCCTTTTGAATCCAAAAGGCTTGGGGATAATCGAGATAATAGGTCAGTCTTGGAAGTACCCATCATAATTGATGTGTGATAGTTTCTTGTGGTTAGGGAATCAGCCATGAAGTGTGGCTATCTTCTGATTTAGATTTCTTTGTATAGCTTTCCAGTTGTTTGTACTCAAGGTCATGTCTTGGGAACGGGAGCAAAGTAAGATGGCACCAACACCTGACGCAATTTTCAAAAGTATATTCTCTGAAATTGTTCATTTGAGGGAGGTTATCTGAATTCATCTTTTAGTGGGAGCAAGATTCTGGGTAGCATTATATTACCGGAATATCACCGGAGGCTCAATGACGACAAGTTGAAATGCCATTGGTCTAGATATCATTTGAGACAAATCAATTCAATTTTGGTTTTGAGAGCGGATTGATTTGGCAGTATGCTACAGGAATTTCATACCTGCAATACAAGGTGAGTTGGTTCCTTTGGAATTGTAACAAATTCTTTGGAGCAGTCTATGTGAATTTCATTTTGGTCATTGCACACACAGTTTGAAAGAAACTGGTATATTTGCACCATATAATCTTTGGTTTGAATGTGTTTTTTGGTTTTACTGTATGGAAGTTATATGTCTAAGGATATTTCTTTCAGGTTCTTGCCTCATGTTTCAGGTGCATCCGTTGTTCATCCCCATTCCCCCTTGTCATGTCGTAATGTCCTCGATATATCCCTCCCCATTCCCCTAATCATGGTGAGCATGTAGTAATGCCCTCTCTTTTTGCAGATCATGTATCGTACACAGCCCACCTCATGATGACGACGAAAATGACGAGAATTGGAGGTTGGTGATCTGATTTTTCATCCACTCCATGCATAATCCTAATTTATTTCATTTATTTCACACAGTACCTCTGTGGAATGCAAGTCCTGTAGTACAGCTTCTCTCTCTATGTTCCCTCTTCATTTTCAGTTGGAGGAAGGATTCCTATGCGGCACATTTTTCACTTATGCATTTCGTGATGTGATATTCTATCGTAAATCTCTATGGTTATCAAAGGTTATCGTCTTTTTCCAGTGGAGCAGACCGTTTTTGGTCTTGAAACTCTTACCTGTGGCATTCTGGAGAAAATTTCAATAACATTTTGATAACCTCGTCTAGCATCCTTTGTACTTTTACAGTACACCATATGGCCTTCACCCATCAATCCTATATATTCTCAAAAATTAAGTTCAAATACTTTGCTTTGACTATGCTGGTGTTTGTAATATTCACCCCGTGCCGTGCTATATGCGACCATCCAACTCCTTACTTGTTTTCAGGTGTCTGGCATTTGTTACTTTTTCACAGGAATTTCAATCAGTTTTGAGAAGTGTTGTTTACTTGTATTTCATATCGTCAAGTATGATGTATCCCTTTGAAACCAGTGTTCCCTACGTGTATTGTTGTCTGGTGGCATTTACTCACTGCAAACGGATCATATAAGTCAAGTTCCACAGTGCACTGAGTCCCCAACCATGCTCCTGCTGCCCATAAGCTTGTGGATACAGAGCTGCATGTCCACAGGGATCAATAGGACCTTAATACATATGCATCAGACTCAAGCAGATTCTTAAGTGGTTTATGTCAGAATTAAAAGCATGCTTCAAGACTTCCATCTAATGGTGACTGAGATTGATGCCTGGATCTACTGGTACCCGTCCATTATTCATCATATTAGGTATGTTGTATATGACTGCATATTGGCACTCACATAGATACTGGCACCAGCAAAGTCTCCATATATTTCAACCACTTCCTGATAATGTTTATGTATACCATCAGACAGAACACATCCAGAGCTTTCCAACAAATGTGTTGGTAAATCAGCACCAATATCTGTGTCTCCCACTTGGCAAGTTATTAGTCATATTGAAATATAGCACAAGAAAGTCCTTCAGTCTGAACTAGAGCTTTGAACTGATCCTACTTAACTCATAAAAGAAGCTGATGGCTTGAAGCATTGAAAGCCATACTTCTACCCTTGTTCCTTCATCACTAGCATGACTATAGTGATGGAAATGTCACTAGTGATTTACAAGGCATCGCAAACTGCTTGAATTATATAGAAAATCCCATTATCAAGTACGCCTTTAAGTAAAAGACCCTTTTGGGAGTGATGGCATCGAATAAGCTGATAGCACCTCTGGTGATGGATGGACAGTTAGAACAGATTTACACTAAAAAACACTGTGTAAATCATATGCTTGTCATCCTGAAGTGAAGTTTTAGAAAGATTTAATCTGTGATATCTATGGAGTGGACTTATGTGACAGTTTTATAACACTTGATGATGTCAGAGTGACTACTGTCGAAGTTTTTTCGGTCGCCCCTCAGTCATCGCCCCTCAGTTGATCGATAGTCTGCGACTTGCCAAATCACATCCTAAACCTACCATACGAGACCACACAGATGTCCCAGCTTTCAGAATTATCTCCAAGTTTACGGAGATCCAAGTCTTGTCTTGTATCACGCGTACCACTTAGCTGACCATGACCAACAGGGACTGATGAAATGTGTCACTCGGAGTACATTTGGCTCCTCTCGAGTAATCTTAAATAACAGACAACCACAACTTTCACAGTGAAGGAAGGTGTAGTAATCCATTAGCTTGGTGGCTCACTGGTCACCAATGGCAACCGCTGACCTATACATGCTTAGGCCAGGTCAATTTGACAGTTTGTTTGACGGATTCGAACCCTCAATATCAATGCTGCTTGCTAAAGGAGCATCATTGTCACGGAATATGAAATATGATGTCTGCTCCACTTGGGGGCACTAAATGTTGAGCACTGATGGCTTTGTTTAATAATTCGTAAACTTATCACAAAAACTTTTATATAAACAAGGGGCCAGTGAGAGGCACATTACACTTTGTGTTGATGTAATGTGTAAATGTGGATTATTGATTTTGATTTGAAACTGAAGTTGAATCTCTGCAAGAATGTCAAATATATAAGGTCAAGCCAATGATACCATTGTCAGGAGGCATAATAATTATGTTTTCCAATAAGCTCTGTCTTGCCTTGTAGCTTGGAAAGGTCACGCTAAAAACACACTGATGTAATTACTGGAAATCTTTACTCAACTCATGCATGAAGAAGGCAGGAGAATTGTTTAATTGAAGAGAATATTCTCAGTTAATGAGGAAGTCAAATGATCAATACCTATAAATATCCAAAGAAAGGTTCATCGATTAGACTGTTAGTGCGATACAGAAATGGGACTGGCAGGATGCTTGATCTTCTGGAGTCACCCATATCTAGCGTGATCCAGGAAAATTTATGAGGGGCAAGAAGACGCATCTGGATTTGTCTACATTGCCTATTGGGATTCTGGATGGGGCCTTTATGACACTTGTCCCTACATCCCTTCATAACAGGACATAGGGAGATTCTTTCCCCCGTTGAACATGTCTCCTCTCAGGGACAGTCAACCATTAAGTGGAACTGGGCCTAAAAGGCTGCATATTTCTTTTTGCTGGAGATATTTCTAGGCTGACATTCCACATCAGAACGTTCTGTATACCTTTTACCTCTTTACACCCGACAACCTCCCCCCAATGACATTTCTCTAAATTACACCATCTGTTGTGGTTACCATGGCGACCTGATGAAATAATTGATCGCCCTCCTCAAGTTAAATCCCTCCCATCTCACGGAAATGATAGCAATCATAAAAGCCATGACAAAGGCCGATTTGATTGATTTTGAGGGATTCACAAGTGATCTATTGTAGCAGACGTGATGACAAAGCAGACGGAAGGGTGGGGGGATGTTGCGTTATGTATGGTGTCTGGTGAAGAGGCAGACATGAGAAAAATAATGTCTCATTATGATTTCAGTGAAGGAAAGAACTTTCAAAAAGCCAAAACAATCAACTCCTTTCCCAAGTTTCTGTTGTGTTTGAATGTGGAATGAAAGAAGGAAAAGACACTTTGAAATGAATTTAGAAACCACTATTGATAAAAATAGGCCTAAGATAACATGTTGGTGATAGACTGGTCGGCGGAACGTACATACCTATGTTCTACTGGAATCAAGTAGCTATCAGAATTAGCTTGGCTGTCTTGACCAAAGGCATATCGATCAAGCCGACCAATTCCCTGAGGGATGTCATTCTTCTCGTCCACTGATTACCTTTGAGGGTCTCTATTATGAAATATCGCTGACATCAGTTGCAGAGGGAATAACCTTTGTCAAAGGACTAATGGCCTGTGGTTTGCACCTTCTTTAAACTGAAGCAAGTATGCTAGAACCAATATTACTTCCCCCATATTCCCAGAAGAATGTCAACTGGATGTTGCCTCCATAATTGAGTCTAGAGCATTTGAGCCTGACTTTGGCTCATTTTTGTGCACTTTTGACAATATTTAGTTGATTTGGAGCCTTGTGAACATGGCTGAGCTTAGAGTCAGGATTGGTCAGGTATTTAATAGTGCATTGCTGAACACATTGATTACCAACTAGTCCTGTATTACTATTTTATGCCATAATTTGAAGGCTGAAGGGCACCATTAGCTTATGAAGAGAAACAAATTAGAACTGACAGAAGTGCATGGTCAATCAGTGTCTTATTAAAAAGCTGTGGGACAACATTCTCCAGGAGAAAGAGATCTAAACTGACGAAAGTCCCCACGACAGCAGTGCAGAGTTGATTATTGGCGAAGGGCTGTGGGGCAACACTCGCGAGAAATAAGCTACAATTGGAGAGAAAAATCTAAACTGACAAAAGTCCTCTCAGCAGTCGATCGTTGTCTTATTGAAAGGCAGTGATGGTGATATGATCATGGTCATTGGTTCCTCAGGGATTGGTTCCAACAGATATCATCAAGGGTATCTTGGCTGAATGTAACCATTGACCAATGCCAATGGGGGAGTCGTGTTTCTTTTCTTTGATGGCCTGTGAGGGTTTCCTCTATGAAATATCATCAGCATTTCATGTAGTTCGTGTGGGAATAACTTTTGACAGAAAAAGAATAGGTTTTGGCCAAGCATAAAGGGATGTTGTTGGACTGAAGTATATGAGCTGCCTTAGACATGTTAGAGAAACAAAACTATGGATGTTCTTTTATAATGTTGGAGGAGACAGGAGTCTCAAGAGAAGACGTCAGTGTTCTTGAGCTACTGCCTGTTTCTTACTGCATAAGGAACAATTGTACATTGGAAGGCAGAGATCTGGGGTTGCCTTTGATTTGAACTCCTAAGCAAACTGGCATGGTGATCTATGATGTCAGACCATTTGAGCTGTGTGACTTTCTGCACATTTGTGCAACTTCAATCACTTTAGATGGAAGAAACATCAGAACGGATGTCACTGTGGCAATGGGCACAGCTTAAATCAATGCAAACGCTTCTTTCATCGTTGATGAAGTGTGTGACAAGCAGGGATAACCTAATTTACTAATTTGAGATGTCCACGAATGAGTCAGCCAGGCGACAGCAAATCCCTATGCATGGTTTTCTGTGAGATTATGCGGAAGTAATGTCAATGTATTTAGTAGCTTCTTATCCGTCCATTTGTGATATTATGTGCCATTTTCAAAGTAACTAAATCATCCGACTGATCTCGTGCCTGCGTTTGAGAGACCCTCTGTTGATATGGCAAAGTGAACTTTGGATGGAAAAGGGAAAGGTGTCTACATGTATTGGATAAGGAGAAGGGAAACAATTCTCAGTTTTTAGTAAAAAGACAAGATGCGACCCCAAAGCCTTCAGTACGTAGATTAGCTAACATGTCTGAATTTTTTTATAACGAAATGTAACCTGTATGAAGCTCTGCTTTGTGCTCGTCATATCACCAAGCTCTCATTGGCCTGATCAAGATCAGCCTCAAAATGTTAAGTTATCAATTGAGATTTGCCGAAACTCATGAACACCTTTTGTGCACACAATGTATAACAAACCTGAGCCTAATCCAAGAGTGATGAAAGTGAGAACACCACCCGAAAATCTGTCAATACATGACATACGACTGGATAGACACTTTCAAAAACCAGACGTAATGAGATGCAAATCGGCATCACAATTCCATGGTGATTGTCGCTGTTCAGTAATCCCGGATGGAAATTGGTAGATCGAGCATGATGCTATAGCCGCGGGAGAATCTGCCACATATTGTGTGAAATAACATTTGAAAAAACTGGTGTGGGTGATTGTTCAATTTATGACACTTTTTGGATGAAAAAGTTTTTCGTATGCTTTTACATTGCTTCTGGTACAAGCCATAAGCATGCAGGACGCTGACTTGGCATCAGTGCTATCTTGGTTCTATCTGCTTTAGTTGACTTATCAAACATCAAGATGAAGTTAATGTCGAGATTGTCTATTGAAGTTGTTGTCGAAAAAACGCAGCCCATAAACTGAATCATTGATACATTTTATACTCCCGTCTGTTATCCTGCTGACAGACCATGCATCTTGTTGTTAGTCACGCCGGCTTGGCCTGCATTACCATTGCAACAACAATAATGGATTGAGCAACATACGGCTTACGTTGGTGCCGTTTATATATCCTGCTGATGACAAAATGTCACAGTAATGCGTTGTGAAATGAATTGTCCGTTATGAATCAGGATCTGGCCTGCGGGCATGATTTATCATAGTTCCTGTTCGCTGCTGACGTTAGCTTTCCTGATTATGGGTATAGCAAGTGGGTAATTTGCTCACCATTATCAATGAAATATAGTGGCGGTACTACTCGGAGGTTTGATAAGAAGGCAACGCTTATTGATTTCCATTTAGGGCTCAGTTGGACCAGTTTGACAACCCTGTAGACTCTGGGGTCACTATTTGCAGGCAACATATGCTCTGTTGATTCTAAGCACAGCAATGTTGTTGCAGCATAATCAGCTTCTGGCCGTTTTACACTTTTGGTAAGAACACATGATGTGTTGTGATCTTTAACCCTTAAACCGCCAGAGGCGACGATCGTCGACGTAAGGGGGAAAGCGCCAGAGGCGACGATCGTCGACAGCAGACGTTTAGTTCCACCTGTCTGCTAAGAGATGGCAGTGAGTGTGCATGTACGCTCTTTGGTACTTCGACAGTGATGCTTAGCACAAAATGGCATCGAACAAATTTCAAGTTTCTATACAAGCTTTTGAGTATTTTATCAAAAACTTGAAGCCCCATTTTCGCGGGAATGACGTCATCAGGAGTAATTAGCGCTGCTACGACTAATTAGACGGATGCTTCGACCAGGAATCGGATGGAAACGATGTATTTAGACCCAGACTTCATATTAAAATACCAAGGGAGGTATAAAAAGCTGATGGAGGTATGTTCTGGCCATATTTTTGTTGATTATGGGTATTTGCACTAATTAACCCCTAATTAGTAAATTTTGGCGGGAAATGTCACAAAAATCGACGGGAATTACCATTTGTATAAAATCATCAGTACATTCCATAGTGTTTGTAACAAAAATAACGTTGTTATTAATCATTTTCAAAAATGCTCGGTTAATTCGGCGCTCAGGGGTAATATGATTTTGTTAATTCGGCGCTTTAAGGGTTAAAAGACCAGAAGGCAGACATGCCACCCCCTCACTGAAGAAAAGACTTTGTAGGAACACCTCCTTCTCTGAACACCTCAATTTCCTCCTGGATTTCTTGATTCACCCGCTGAAGGAGTATAGTGCCTTCAGGACGGGGCAAATTTGATAAAATATGATAAGTTTGGCCATAAAGACTTTTGATATCATTAGACACCATGATGTTCTTGAGTAAGCATGACTTGCGTTGTCATATACACATGTTCCAGGTATCCCTCTTGTCCAAGGTGAGCACAGTGCCCCCTGACCATGATTCCTCCACCTACGACTAGCCAAAAGGAAATCAATATGGCTGTGGTAAAGTTTGGACAATTGGATTATCAAATCAAAGAAACACTCCCATGGCGATTAGCATTTTTATTGGAAATTTCTTTCCGCTCAGTGTCATTTATTTTGACGGCGATGAGTTGCTTTGAACACGGCTGAAGATTGCTAGGTGGCAAGTGCTTGAAGTTGTGAGTGAGGTCTAAGACATTTTGAAGATGGCTAAATTGTAAATTGTAAATTATAATCATAATCATCATCATCTAAGCATCATGACCAAGAATTCGGCCTTTGCCCAAATGTTCAAATGGTAAATGTTCAAAGGTGAGAGTGAATTTTGAATATCACTCATATTGTGATTAATACAAAATTTAATTTCTGATTAATAACATTATTTCTCTCAAAAAATTGAGAAGATATTCAGAGAAAGAAGCCCCTTAACGTTGTCAAAGTATGTTCCTCACTTCCTTATAAAGGAGAGTCCAAAAAGGAAGATTGGAGGCAAATATCTTGAGATAGGCAGAGTTGTGACCAAATGCCTGTCATTTCCTCATGTCTGGCCCAAAATAGCTCCAACAGTGTTATGAGGGCGATGATTTGATCTGAATCACAGGTAATCCCTGCATATTGTTTGAGCTCTTTCTTTGATCTCAGAAAAAAATGTGTAGTGATCATCTTCTTAGTTGTGATTATGGTCATCAACAAAGTAGAGGACAAGCCAGGATAAAACGATATTGTTGTTTCATCATATATTTAAAGTGAACCCATCAGGAGCAATACAGTGCCCCTTAAGTCAGTATCAAAGCAGTTGATGCATTGAGGCATTACTATGGAATTCCCATTTTCAAATGGAACCCTAAAACATATTCAACAGTCCAGTCTAGCTAATTTATCTGTGCCAGCGTCTTTGAACAGGAATTGAAAAGTACATTTTCATTGGGGGTGAAAATGTAGAAATAGGCTAAACTGCTGATTGTGCAAAATTCACTTTAAGGAAAGGGGTAAGACATTTCCTGTGAATTGGTATGCCAACCCTTTACCGTTGGAGAGGACATTGTAGGACGTGGAAACAGAACTCTCTAATTGGCACCCCATTAAATGCCATGCATGTCACATCTATTCTGGTTGCGAGGAAGCGGGCTTGTTAGTCTCATTAGGGTGTCACCCATGTCAGCCTAATGATTGCAACCAGGCTTCATTTGGCTTCATCGGGATAAAAAATTGTTTTTTTTTTTACTAAGGGCAAACCTTGTTAGTGGTGATTTATGTCAGCCTGATAGAAGAAATACAAGTGTTTTTTTGAGAAGAGCAGGCTTCTCTGATTAACTTGAATAAGTCCTTTATCAAATCAAAATATTTCCAACCTTAATTTTAAAAAGGATGGAATAGATATTGCATGTATAAACTTGAAGAATATAAAAAACTGAGATGCCTTCAGACATCAGTCTTAGTTTACATGTATATTCTTTAGTCTGGGTAATCAAAAAGTTTGATAGAAGGTTTTTGTAGGTTTCCCCCTCTAACCTTTTGAAATGTGAGGAACTATTTTCCCCATGATGATCTCAAAGACCACTTTTTATGGTAATATCATTCACAAATTAGCAAAGGAATTGGAAGTTCTTCTTTACATCAAAGGAGGAGAGGATGATCTGGTGTTCATAAGCTGATCAAATGGATTGTAATATAACCCTACCAACCTCAAGTACCAATCATCATCAAAACACTTGACAGACTTCGTGATGGCGCATTCGTTTCCATGGTAACATTTGGGTGACATTTTCGCCGGTTCTGGTCAAAGTATGGTGCGATGGCTTTCTCCGGTGAGCACCGCTGGTCACGTTAAATGAGGCATTAAGTGTTCAATTGTAGCTGCGATGGGTATTGGGCGACCGATTACATTTATCATCGGCTCGACCACGGTCAATGACTTGGCAAATGCTGCAGCGCATGGGTGAAATGGCATTCGCATGTTTTTGATGCATATTTTAGAAAGTTGCGGTGCTGTGAGCTTAATACCTTGGTACTTTGCATGTTCTTAGGTTGTTTTTGCAATTGTGGACAAAAGTTAAAAAACGGAGATTTCATAATGCCCTAGAATCAATGAATAAATCTTGATATTATGTTTTGAAAGGGGTTTGAGCGGCAGAAGTAAGTGTATGATATATAACTCCTTTGATTACAGCTAAAGAATGTAAGCTTACCCTACTCGGGGTGTCTGGGGTCCATCCCTGAAAGACAAAAAGAAAAAGTATTGATTAGTGGCCTAAAGTCTCGACGCGAAACTTTATTTGCGCATATTGGGCCAAGGTTAGCATCAAGGGAGGACCTCTACTAGGATGACATATGTCTCGGTCCCACGTTTGATAATCATTTGGTTGGATTAATACCCGTCTCTCAGAAAGAACAGGGTCAAGTTTCAATGATCATACAAAATTCCAGGATGTGGTGAAAATAAATTGAGATTTCCAGTACAATTCATAGCCCATTTCATCAGTGTACCAACCTTTAAGGGCCCCAGGCTATTTGGAATATTATCCTTTCAATTTGAATAAAATATATATAATCCAAATTAGAAGGTTTTTAAAAAAACCAGTTTCACACACACTCCAGTGCAAGGCATAGCTTGAACTGTGCAATGCCCCAAACCAGTCAAATCCAGTTGCTCATGGTCTTGGCATGTCATGTGACCCAAGCTCTGTCTTTACCCCTATTGTCTAATTTGGCCCCTGTTATTGTTGTGGGTGACAAATCTGTTAAGCCATTCATTGTCTTTGGATATATCTGAGTGAATTTCACTAGCTGTCAAGAAAATTAACAGCAGATTAGTGATTTTTGTACAGACACATGCAATTTGTAGTGCTTGGTTAATTGTCTGTAGGGCAGGGTGGCATAGGATGGGGTACGTCAGGAGGGGGGAGGCTGTGGTTTGTTTCAAGCAAAGTTGATGGTTGCATAGAAAAATGCTGGTTACCTGGCTGTAGTTGCCAACAAAATATAACCAAAACACTTGTTGCTGAAGCAAATTGGCTGTGTCTGTCTTTGGTATGCCCACAATCAGTTGCATGTTTCTTTATGATATTTTCTGCCCCTCATAATCTGATATTGTGTTTCAACAATGCTTTACCCTGTGGTTATCAGCATTTCAATTTCATGTCAATGTCCCCGTGTGATTTATCGAGATTGGTTGAATATGTTCATTACTTTCACACAATGGTGACAGCAGAAATTGTATCACGACTGTGATTGCCATTTTTGGTGAAGTCAGCTCAAGATGGGTTGTTCTGGTTACCCTCTTAGAGTTGATATGGTAAGGCAGAGTTGATATCAGCATGCAGTGAGAGTTATATTAGTTAGCTTAGTCATTTAGCTGTGGTGTGCAGTGATTTGCACTTGTCAATTCTGAATCAAGAACTATAACCACTTCTCCTCTTCACTCTCTGTGGTTGTCGATGAATGAAATGAGAATCTGAGAATCTCAGATGCAGGAAGGATATACTCCAGTATCACCGATCTAAGACTGCTTCATTAGTTACTACAAAACCGAAACAAAAGCCAGTCCGAAACATAGCACCTTGCCCTTTCCCTTTGAAAGCGCCAAGATCTTGACTTCTCTCTATGGGTGTATTAGAGGATCAATCAGGGATGAGGGTAACAGTTTTTACTCCAAATATCGCCGCTTGCCAGTTTGCCCATTTCTTAAGTCATCAAAGAGATGAGTTCTTGAAGAAGATGCTGATGAGCAAGCCCTTCTGATCAGATTACTGCCTTCCCTGTCAGAATGGGAACTCTTATTATTCAGCTCCAGATCTGATTTGTCTGAGTGGTCTGATTGGACTTGATGACCTTTTCTTATTAGTGCTGACAGTGTCAAAGGTTATATGATGGAATTGACATGAACCTATTTAAAAACTGAAAATGAAATTATGGGGCAAGTTAGAAGGCCTGTCTTGACGTTCATCAGTTTGGCAGGATAGCTGATATGGTTAAGAAAAGTATTGTTTCCCTGGGAAGGCATTGCATAGTCCTGGTCTTGGTGATAGTTCACTTTGGTTTGTGCCATTGCTTGGTACGCTATTGTCAACCTGCTTGTTCTAACAAAAGTCAGATAGGTTCAAGAACATGGAAAAGAGATGTTGATTGATTGTCTCATAAACGATTGTGGCAATTCGTTGAGTTGAGAATCATCTGTCACTTGCTTATCGCAATGCAAGGTCTGAAAAAAACCATTGTACCACATTCCTCAGACCAGAACTTAAAGCTGATTTGGTTCCTTCACCATGAATATTAAAGGGTTCCAATATGTTGAGAGTGCAAACATTCAATGGAACTGCAGTCTACATTTGTTATCTGCACCCAGGGAGCGCAAGTCTGCGTGAAATTCATCTAATGAATCCTAGTCGACCATCTTGCACCTGCGACCATCTTCCTTTGAGCAGTGAAGAACTTTTGATTGGTTTTTTGTTCGTGGTTGTCGATGATGGTTTTCAAAGGAATCTTGTTGATTACTTCTTGACAGTAGTGAGGCCGGAAGAAGCATCACCAGTAAATCAGGATATATTTTGGCTCAGTCTTTGAAAGCAGTATCAATTGAGGATAATTGGTTGACTTGAAACCCAGAATCAGAAAAGAAACTAACAGGAATCCCTTTTTTTGGTTTTTCAGCACTGATTTACAAAGAGAAGTCGTAACATTTTGGTATTCAGAATGCATGGAGAGTGAAACGTGCTGTTGTTTGGCATCAAAAGGTTTTCTGTGGAATTTCCTGTCGTCATTCCTCGTTCTTCGTGCAGCTTAGTCATGCAGCATTTGAAAGAGGTGATGTCATACCTCGATATTTGTTTGTCCTGGTTGCAGAGGAAAAAACATCAAAAGGCTACATGAGAGCAAAAAAGTGGATCGGTGTTCTGCTTACTTCTAATGAAGTAATGTTTGATGTGGTCATTGATGGATAGATGGCGTAATTTGTCAGTCGCAAGTTTTGATGTTCAACTTCTTTACAGGGTTGGCTTTCTGTTATTGTAGTCACATTTGAAAGGTTTACCAGCCACTAGCTGTTAATCTTCAAAAGGTCATGTTTCCTTCTGTTTCCAAAGTTTCACTGCAATGTTGTGGGCAGTAGTTTAGGGTATTGGATTTGACAAAATATCGAAAAAATCACGTTTTGCCATGGTAAACTGATGCTTGATGGAGGTAATGTTGGTTTTGTGATAGATGATGCGCACACAAACTCTAATGTTGACAATGAATGGGTCTAGCCAACAGACTAACCAAGAGTCTTTTTATAGTTGTGGCTCCACCAGGAATACTGTACGACTTTGTAATACATTTCCCGACCTGTTATGTCAACAGCAGTTTTTTTCGCTGTCCCTCGGCCATTAAATTGTCAATAACGAAATGGTCATGTTACATTTTTTGTGACTGTTCATCTCTGTAGTGCGTGTCCATGTAAAAGGATACTAAAGTGACATAGGGGAATGATATATATCGTCCGGCGCTTGTCGGTGAAAAAAAGAAACTGAAAAATCTCCTGGCGCTGAAAGAACCTTGAAAAAAGCTTTGTCTCAAGAAGGAAGAAACTTGGGCGGAAGGAACCTTATGGAAAGAAGCAATGGTCTAAAGTGTTGTTGGTGGTGGTGGTGGCTATACAGCAAAATCTCTCAAATGAAAACTCCTGTTTTTTGGTGAGAGTGCCTAATCTAGGATGATAGAAAATGTGATACTCCTGAGCTCTGAGAAAAATCAAGTTTATGAGAGAGGAAACATTCGTTCTACAGACTTTGGATTTCGGTATGATTGCAGTAATGAAACAAACTGTAAATAAAAGGTATTGATTTCAGCTACAACTGGCAGAAATTTGGTAAACATGACTTTTCTAGTTTCCGAGTAATTCAAAATCAAAAGTATGTAATCTTTTTTGTTCCGCTTAGTATATTTCAAAAGGTTTGAGCTAATTTTCTATCAGCTTTCTCTGATGTTAAGCTCTCTAACATACAGCAATCTTGTGTAGTATTCGTGTATGCTGCTAATTTGATAATCATGCATCATATTTTCATGTCACAGCCTATGACATTATGTGATGAATTGATCAGGTAGTCGTTTCACCTTTAAACCCCCGGAATCAATATAAATCTTCAATATGCCAGCTCACTTTATCTACACGAGGAAATGAATATGAGCTCTGTATAACAAGCTAGGTACTGGACAACCTTGAGGCTGGAAGGGATGCTGGGAGAAAATGAAAGGAGTCGATATTGATTGGGAATAAAAATTGATGATGTGATGCTTTATTACCTGAAATCTTTAAAGGTGTTGTACTAAAAATTACTGATATGACTCAGGGTGACTGGACAATATGACCTGAGGTGCCTGCGATTTTGCACAGGTCCAGTCAAGGGAGAAGCCAGCTTCTGAAATAACTGAGGGACAACTGGAGATTATCGATATGTTAATTGATGAGAATTTAAAATGTCACCATAACATTCCTTTTGCATTCTGATCCGAGTAACTTGTATTGATCTGCATCAGTGTTCCATACCATTGCATGTTGTGCCTGTTGATTAATTCTCACTCGTTATGTCCAATCTTTGAAGTAAGTGATAACTCCGTGGCTCACATTTCATGTGTTATTGCGCTAGGTATTTTCTGTTCGTGCGCCGTGAAGCTAATGGTGATCCTGAAAGCTTTGACATGAGGATGTCATGACATTCGTATTACTCAGAGTTGGGAATTAATCAAGTATTAAAGCTGCAAGTACATTAAGAGAAGGTTTTTTCAACTCTCCAAGACGTTAACTTGGGATTGTCATAGAATCGCTTCAGTTTGGAAAGTGTAGAAGTCCTACAATCTCATCAACTATGCCGTACAAAATGTAAAAGTGACCCTGATAGGCTGATGTCAAAAGACTCAACATTATCAAACCAATCAAGGCCTATCTTACTATCCGACAGAGATTATTTCATGTCCTCTCCCTTTTGATCACTATCTTCTCATTTCCAGGCATTGTTCAATGAATATTCTGATGTAATGTTGGCAATGCCATATTAGTACAACCTATAGTTACATATCTGCCACTTTGCTACACAAGATTTAAAAAGCATCCCTTCAACACCAAAAGTGCCATTGGCAGCAGAAAGGTCAAGCCTTACATGAGGTTTTTTCTGGCCAAACATCAGAAGCCAAAAGATCAATTGACGAAGAAGTCGGAAGTCTTTGGGCATTTCCTGACTGTAGCCGATCAATATTGGGAAGAAGACTTGGGTGTAATAGGTTGTATGATTTGGCCTGGAGCCTGGGTTGAGTGACACCCAAGGCTGTTCACAGCTGGTCGTGGGTTATTGGCTCAGAGACCAAATGTCAGCATGGCTGTGATGTTTCTTGTGGCAGGAGGATAAATCTTGGAAGATGAAGGGTATTTTCCATGTAGCACAATTGAGAAGCATAAGGCAGGTTGAGATTAGGGACTTATCAAGGAGCCTTATACGAATACAGATAGAAATGTACACAAAATTCATCCTCTTACTGCAGAGTTTTATCCGGATATGTATGAGGATCCTTGATAAGTCACTGTTCTCAACCTCCTATTGTCATATCAGAAAGTAACCGTCCCTGCATCAAGGTCTTGCCAGAAACAGAATAGAAATTGGTTACATATGTATGTTTCTCGACCAACAGTTTGAGTAACCATTCAGTCCATTTGACCATTGTCGTCCTGAGCCATACGGAGCAGCCACTCAGTCAACCGATCCTGGTTTTATGGACATAATGGCCCCATCTTGGTCTGACTGCAAATTGAATGGGTAATCAGATCTGTGTTCTGCAGCCGAGATGCTTTCTTTCCGTCCGTCTCATGTTCAGTTTCCTTCATCATTATCTTGGAGGATTATCTTCGATGGAGTACCCTCAGCACATGATAGAGGCTCTAACTCATTCAATATGTCTGTCACACCTGTCACAGAGCAGTGATTGTCAACACTGTGATCTTGATGAACCATACAAGGCAAGAGATTGCTCGGTAGCCTGACATTTACGACTTGGGACTGCAATAGACGAGTCAGCTCTGTGTCAAATAGGTTTGGATATAGAGCCTCTTCATCATGTTGTTTAGGTTGAAACACGTCAGCCTCCATCATTTTAAGAAAGGAAAACTGAACTGGAGCACAAAGCACTTTGAAGAAACAATTTTGTTGATGTATGTAGCATACCTTCTCAACGACTTTGCCAAAATGTTTCCTTCAAGATTTTCCTCTTTAAGTGCTCATGTCTTGGTGGATTAACTCAACTGTAATTAAGTGAAATTATCAATAGATGAGGCTATAATGATGCCTGATTGATAGCTAAATTGACTGGTAATGCTGGTGTGTTAGCCATGATTGCTCCTTTCGAAGACCCATTAGTATCGTTTAAGATAGTCAAATTGCTTGGCCAATAAAGCAATCATGCACTGAACTTCCTGCTACTTCGATGTTGTGATGTTCTGAAATGCTTTGACTCTGCTGTGGTATGAATTTTGCCGAGGGTGCCATAGGGTGGTATACATCGCGTGTGGAAGGTGGTGGTGGTTGCTGCTTTGATGTTCACTTCACAATTAGGAGCTGAAGATGATGATTCAAGGAAGATATCAACAGAAGCTATAAAATCAGGTGCAGTATCGGTAGAGAATGTTATTGCCTCAGACAGTTTGCTATGTTGAACTCTTCTTAGCTTGACTAAGCTGTCAGTGTTATAGGGTTGCAAATAGTAACCCATCTCTGTGTAAATGACAGGACCAAACTAGAAGAAACACATAACTGAGAAAGTTGCTGTCTGTAAGAAATCTGCTGGGAAGTTGCTGAAGCAGACTAGGCAAGCAGTCTAAATTGATGGCATGTCTCATCAAACTCAAAGCAGATGAACTGACTGGGAAACAGATCACTACTACTTTGGTATGAGCTGGCCTAATGCTGGGGCCTAATGGCATCAATTTGGCTACTAAGGAAGCTCCTGAGCCAGTTTTTCTCTGGACACAAAAGGACCTGACGCTACAGACCAAAGCTGATGAACTACTTTGAAACTGATCACCACTGCTTTGGCATGAGCTCACCTAATGGCATTTATCATGGCCCATTGAATCCAGAGAAGTTTGTTTGCTCATCTTCTTTTGGCTTGGAAGGAACTTAGGTTACAAAGTGAAGCATGTGCTCTAGAGAAAACATAATCACAACTACTTCGTCTGTTTTCCTTTGACTGTAAAGAGAACTGAAGCTACTAATCAGTGGTCAGAGAGTTGTAGCGGATGTGGTAAAGAAATGAAGACAGCTACCTGAGGATCTTGGTGTGAAGTGATCAGCATCATTGGGCTAATCAGCTTGCACAAGGAGAGAGGAAGCTTTGGTAAACATGGCCAATAGTGTTTCTGACTGATATTGAGGGAACTCCAAAGGAGATTTTTTATACGCAAGAGTTGTTTGATTGAAGCTCATGCTGTAGGGCAGTGTGTGAAGAGAGAAGTTGATCGTTGAAGTCTCCTGAAGACCTCACTTTGATCTGTTGTATAAAGCGTACGATAGGTTCATTAGCAGTTCTTAGTACAAACACAGCCACTTGACTCTAGATATTGAAAAAAAACTAAGCTAAAAACAAAATTTAGAAAGTTACTCTTACAATACCATCAAATTCAGATTAAAAACATTTGATATACACCAGATTGGTGATAGTCAAAAGTTGCTTGTAAAAAGCAATATTATAAAGTGCTGAACTCTATAATGGAGGGATACTGTCTATTGGGATAAGTTCCTGGCATAATGTGAGATAGGTGGTTGCAGATCCTGAATACAGAATTTCTACTTTGGGAAATTCAGCTCTACAGACCTGGAGTATGAACTGATTCTACCACTATTTTTATGACTGAACTGTATTTTCGGAGAAACCTTCAAAGACGGCTTTCATGCAATCACTTGCAATTTCTTCAAGTAATTTCAATTTCAAAACTTTTGATGTAGTCCCCCTTGACTGTGGAGGGTTGGTCCCAAAAGACACATTTCAATTTTAGACACATTCTGATTTTTTTCTTCAGCCTGATGTTATTGCTTCGTTCAATCAACCTGGCCAATTACTAAAAGCCATTTTTGCTTAAGAAAGTCACCATGAGGAATAGGGTGATTAAAATGAGCCAAAATGAGCATCGGCCCGTCTCGGCAGTCTAATAATCAGTCCCTTAATTATTTTCTTCACACTTCTTGACAATAAGTTCCGTATATCAGCGGTATCTCTCTAGGATATGTGATGTGTTCGTCTGCATCTCTCATTCTGATTTTGGTCGTAACACTTTGTTGTATCTAGTGTTGAAGCAAGTCTCATTGTGAATGGTGGAAACACTTCGGAAACTCATCATGAGAGTTGGAGATAAACACTTGAATATTACATTTCTGGTGTAATATCCTACTACTCTGAACGAGCTTCATTCAGGGAAGGATGGTATACCAATATTGTTGCTCCATATCTCAGGACATGACGCACAGAAGGTAAAAAGGATAGGAAAGCCTTTGGATTGATGTGTTGTTATCAGTATCTGAGGGAGTTCAGACAACAGAACCTTTCTCTTTCTACAGTCGTTTCTTTTCTCTGTTAAAAAGAAGACGGACAGTGAACAAATGTTGTCACCCCGTATCTCTGGACACAGTGCAGCAGAAAGTAAAAAGCACACTGGAAAACCTGCTGTTCTGTTTATCAAACTTCTTAGGAGTTCGAACAATAGGTCATTTCAGGTTGGGAAAACACTTGTCTAGTTTTATTTCAGCCTATAAAATAGTGAAACAGTTGACAAATATTGTCGCTGCGTATCTCAAGAAACAGAACAGCAAAAAGTAAAAAAGGATAGGAAACCTCCAGGCTTCTATTCCTTGTTAGCAGTATCAGTAGGTGTCCAGACAATAGCATCTTTTTCTTTCCTTGGAGACGCTGACGTACGTGTGTGTTGCTTTGGATGTCTTATCTCTTCCCAGTGTTATTGTTGCCGTTTCAACAGTGGAATATGCTTCTGGAATATGTGATGTCGTCTCACTGCCTTTCATGTCACAAGCTGAAATGGCGCAAGGAACATCCTATCTGCTAAGCAGACAATTACTTTAGGTGTGTGGAATCAGCATATGATTAATTTCCTTTAAGGAAAGAGTTTTTTGTTGAGATATTAACAATCTATCTTAGGGAGCTTTGTATTCAATGGATATGACCGACCTTCCACCAGACGATGATAGGTAAGATCATCTCTTTCCTATGTAACTTTCTCATACATTTGTTTCTACATCAAGACTGGTGTGGTCGTGTATGCATTATGACTTTCATTTCTTTACTCTCAATCTGGCGTTGTTTCTTCAATGAAAGGGCGAGCCAGATTTGGCTTATGAGACACTCTTAACTTCTATTTCTAATGCCAGTCACTTCTTGAAGGCAGTTTACATCCTACATTTAAGTAGCTTACGGCCATCCAAGAGCTTCCAACGGCACTTCCCCATTCTGTTTACGGGGAAAACGTCTTACCATTAGGGCATTGGGATTGGTTGGTTCTGTAAGGTTACAGTTTCTCCATGTCTACCACAGCTTTATCCTGTTGCACTTGCCGTGGGCCCCTGTCAACTGCAGAAGGGATCAATTGTTGTTGAGCCACTCTTAATCTTTCCAAGACTACTATTTCGTCTTAGCGTTGTGTCCTGAGGACAGGTAGCTTTTTCTAGGAAAGGGAATGATGAAATGTTGGAAAGTGAAGTGGCGGCATCACTTCAATTGTGTTTGTATGTGGATCAATGTATTTGGTTAGGGTTTTTCACTATGTTTGTAGTTCTCACAGCTATCATATCTTAAGGATGGGCACTTGCTGACTTGAAAAGAAAGTGTTACAATCTTGAACGCATTGAATTTTTATCATTCAATTTATGATTACAGTTGTATTTCAATGGTTAATCTCCTTTTTAGCTCACCTCTGGGGAGCTTATACGATACCATGGCGTCCGTCGTCCGTCGTCATCCGTTAGTGGAGCACGTTTCCTTACCGCTAGGGCTAAATGGCTAAAACTTGGTGTGATGGTAGCTTTGGGCAATATGCCCAGACTTATTTTTCTTTTTCGCGAGGTGACCTACTTTCTGGCCTCCAGGTGGCCATTTTGGAAATTGTTTTTTGCCTTTTTGAAGCTAATGGTTATACGTAGAGTGACGAAATTTTTATGGTGGGTGTATCTAATAAGGTTAAATGACATATCACCCTGGTTTTTGATTTGACCTACTTTTCAAGGTCACAGAGGTCAACATTCACCGATAGGTGGCACGTTTCGTTTCTATTTGAGATAGAAGGTTCAAAACTTGTGAGGACATATATCTAGAGACCCTCTATTCTACCCCAAAAATTTGTCCCTTGGACTTCAAATATGGCCACCAACTTAGTTATCAATGCTGTTAGGATAGGTTGCCTAGGTTGAAGCTACAGCTGCATTGGAGTAAAATGCAATATCGACATTCATTTCATAACCAGGCCTAAGTATATTAGCCATCTCCATGGTGACCAAAAGTGTATCCGTGGTCACTGATCGCATCATCTGCACCTTGCCAACAAGATATTGCTTTCATCACTGGTTATTAGACATTCTTTTCTGATCGAGACTAACTTATGACATGGGCCAATCGATCAGAAGTAGCCTCATATATTTCTATCCAGGCATTAATGACCTTGGAGCCTTTGCGTTCACTCTCTTGTGATTTTCATTTCACTCCATCAATGCTTCTGCTAAAGTCTTAAAAACTGTCCGTGCAAATGCAGTGTTATTTGGGCTGTACATAGAGCCAAATTAGCTCTTGGTATTAGGAGAAAAATGATGAAAAATGCTCTCAGAATGATACAACCAGGAAACATGCTCTTCCTGCGAATTCTAGCTGAAAGAGATACATTCACATTTCTTTCTATTTCGGGCGAGGTCAATGTTGCCATGGATATGAAATAGATCTTTTGTGTTACCGGTTGATAAGTATCATAATGCTGACAACATTGATTTCAGTGTTGTGGTGATAACCAATACATCGGAAAATCTTGCCTTGAAATAGTTCTTGTTTGAATGATGATAAGGGTGACAGGCGTGAGGGCCACTTGATACTCACTGGCCAAGCGCTTTTGCATACCCACACTTGGACCCTCAGCATCACTGCCTATTCAAGCTACTCATTCAATGGCACATCACCCCTGATTAAGGCCCACATTGATATTGATGGGAGTGACAATTCTAGACTCAGTTTGATCTAAATTCAATCTATTCCATCATCATCAGTTGAATGTTTGTTGAAACCTCGAGTAGTCTTTGGTTCATCAGTGTATGTGACCTTGACATTGGTTTTCAAAGCTCAAGGTCAAGGTTGAAGTGCTCTGTGATGAGTGTCATTTAGATAAGATGTAAACAGCTGGAGCAGATGGCAAATCAATCAGCCAATCATGAAAAGTTCAATGAAAATTCCAATCCTTTCATCAAAGTCTTCAAATTTGAAATTGGCAAATCTGTTTGAGTGGTCCTTGTAAAGGAGATTTAGCAATGGTTTTCAGGTCTTTGTGAGATTGGGTTTTGATTGGAATTCTCAGTTTATTGATTGGTGTTTATGAAATGGTTTGGTTTGAATCAGTGTGGTCCTCTTCTGATGTGGTTGTCAATAATGTGTCAATGTGTCAAGCTGTATTGTAAAGGGGGAATCTATTTTAATCTTAATACAAGGAAGCTGAAAAAAGGCCACCATAAAATAAAATTCCTTTAATTTTATCTTTAAACCAGAATATTTTCCTCTTCTCAGACATTAGAATGCACACCCCTATAAAACAGTGGGGTCGATTTCAGTTATAAGTTACAAAAAGATTTATTGCTGTTACTTGTGGTAAAATGATCGTTAAACTGCTTGGAAATGGATTTTGTTTTATTTTACCTCCTGATTGTGTTATGAGTTGAGTTGAAATTGGATGAAAATACATTAGGCTGTTATGATGCTTTTAAGGTGATAGTGTTCAAAAAGGGATTTGCCAATGTCAGGCCTACAGCTTCTGGTTATGCTGTTCAGTCAAAAATCATCAGTTCAGTTTCTCTTAAACCTTTAATCAGCAGATTTGAATACATAAGATGGCTTCTGTCATTCCATAACGCTGAGAGTGGCCGCCTAAGGTTTCCTTCACAGTGCCATAAAAAACTATTGACGTCTCTCAAGATTTCTGTAGGTCTGTAATGAATGCTGAAAGGCATCTTTCTACCTGAATGTGAAATACTGATCTGCCTAGGTTGTCTTTGTGAGTTGGTATTTGGCAGTGTATCTCATTCAGCTTTGTTCAGCTTTTTATTTCAACTTCATGTCAGAATGCCAATCGATATTTAAGTCCACATTGAATAACATTTGAATTGATTTAAAAGTAGCATTATGACACTACACTATAGCTTTTGTGTTGGACATGTTTGAACTTAACGTGATATTCTATGGATTAAGCTTCCTAAACAGAGAAGGCAGAGTTTCATCATTCCCAAGTAACTGCATGGTCAGGGATAAAATGACCAACAGCGGAGATATGCATGACTATCAGGGTTATTTCCACCTGCAGCACCAGTTCCACTACCATCTCTTCTGTATAGGATCAAATAACTCAAGAAATTATCTTTCATCTGTGAGCTTAATACCTTAGGAATCTATTTCTTTGTATTCTTTTTAACCGTATATATCTCATGATGATGTGACATTATCTTTGGAATCTACATCTACATTTCACCTCAAGTTTATCAAGTTATCTTTTGTAAGACTATGCACAGCTATGTAGCTAAATTATCGACATGATGATGAAGTGAACTTGGTGACATTGTGTATGACAATTGATGATACTGTCTGGTTGCGGGGATGTCAGGTGGAGTAATGAAGCTGCACTTTGATCAATCCCTTATTTGCATTGATGTTCTTGCTAACATCACTTTGCATACTTCACAAATCTTATATAAGGCATGCATTATTTTCCGACTTTATGATGACATTTACTTAGATTTGACATCGTGTAACAATCGATTTGGTTGTCTACTTGCAGAGATGTGCATACAGAGAAGTTGCAGCGTCAGGAAGAGATGCGACGCGTCCGTGATCATATTGAGAGGCAACAGGAGGAGGAATACAGGAGGAAAGAACAGGAACAAGGTGAGTGGGAAAGATAGTTGTCGGCTGGACTGGTTCCCTTGACTGATGGTGTTTCCCTTGTCAAGGACTGAGGGTGCGGTCTGTTTCCCTTGTCAAGGACTGAAGGTGCTGTGTGTTTCCCTTGTCAAGGACTGATGGTGTTGTCTGGTTCTCTTGTCAAGGACTGAGGGTGCAGTCTGTTTCCCTTGTCAAGGACTGAGGGTGCAGTCTGTTTCCCTTGTCAAGGACTGAGGGTGCAGTCTGTTTCCCTTGTCAAGGACTGAGGGTGCAGTCTGTTTCCCTTGTCAAGGACTGAGGGTGCAGTCTGTTTCCCTTGTCAAGGACTGAAGGTGCTGTCTATTTCCCTTGGCAAGGACTGAACGTGCTGTGCTGTCTGTTTCCCTTGGCAAAGACTGAACGTGCTGTCTGGTTCACTTGTCTGATATCCACCCATCCATCTTAAAGCAAATGCCTCTTCGCAAATTCTTGCGATTCGATTTCCAACTGAATGCCTTGGCGACTATCACCAGTTTGAATTTCTGATTAGATTTCTACCTTTGTGGTACGTCTGGGTAATTCGCCTCCAGGAATCCAGAGACTTCTCCTTCCTGATAGTCATTGGAAAATTCTATGCAAATGATATCACTGGAAAGGATTCCTCATGGTTGGGAATTATGGAACATGTATTATTCCCCAGATGATGAAAATCTCAATCAATTTCTTGGGGTTCAGTTGTGTTTTTGCTTGCATGTACTGAGGGTGACAAAAGGAATTAGCTTAAAGTGGCCCTGTCATGATGCGGTCAGGTTGGAATCAGTATGATATTGAGAGTTGGTGGTGTTTGCAGAAGAAATGAACTTGCAAAAACGTCCAGCTTTGGGAACTTTAGCAGCTGTTGCATTTTGGTGGTTTCCTATAGCAAGCTTCAACTGTCAATTGTGGATAATATACCCATTGCCAATGGGTATATTATCCATTCCGTATTTGAGAACATCAGTTGCAAATAGGTTGACTCTAGTATGTTCCATCTCATCATGTCTGCCTCATTTCATGACGGAGTGTCTCACGAGGAGGTGAAATACCCTTGGGTAGTATCTCATGACACAATGGTTGTCAGTGTGACATTTCAAGCAACATACTTCAGTCCAGGGTGATTTCATTTTCAGCAAGGAATAAGTAGTTGGTAACATTCCAATGCTAGTTCCGAGTGTTGCTAACTTGGTTGGTACAAGGAAAGGCACCGGATAAACTGATGCTGCTTTCCCATTAACATCGATCCTGAAGCCAGAGGCATCAGCATTTTCAAAGTAGAATGTAAACATAATTCGAGGTTGTACCGGTTTTTAGGGTTGTTGACAATTTGATAGAAGTGGTGTAGTAAGGGCAATGAGTATGCTCAGCAGTTGGAAAAACAGGGAAAGAGTTATGGACCTTGGAAACAAAGTGCATACTATTAGAATTGCTGTCTTTGAATATCTGCAGTTCAGATTCGGCAGTTTTTCATCAACTGATATGAAATGGTGAGTTCTGTTTGATTGGCTGCCGATGTTGTGAAATGATTACCATTAAAACTATAAGAAATCTCTGTTTGTTTTGTTTCGCCTCTCCAGTGCATGATATTGAAGATGACGGGGAGAATTTGCTGTCTCATCATTACACCAGGAATGATGGCAAGAAGTACCAGCCGGCAAGAGGTGAGTGAAGTGACTTGCCTAAGGTGTGGGACATAGACTGTACATCTTCTTCATTACCATGTACAGTGTCTCTATTCTGGTTTGGGAAGTCACTTTGTTATGACTAGCTAGTGATCATCTCATTAAAAGACAAGGTTAGGAAATGTCATGAAGTCGGACTTGATCGTGACCTTTCTTAAACCTTTTTGAAATCCTCTTAGGTATTAGGCTAGAATTTTTACTGATAATAAAGTTCTAAGATATCCCAAGTTTTTTAGTCTTCCTGAAATCCTTTTAGTGTTGTTGGACTCTGTTTTGAATGCTCAGTGCTTAAGCAGCAATATTCTCTGTTGGGTTTATATACTAAAGATGGAAAAAGGTTGTATTCATGGCAACAAAGTGATCTTCTGGATAACGGCAAATGTAATGGGTTTGTGAAAGGAAAAATTGTTGATTTGGAAAGTCAGCGAGTAAAACAGTCAAAAGCACTAAGTCTTCAAGGAGGTACCATCTTGAACATAAATGAGTAAACCGGAGCCAAAATTGCCAAAATTGTTTGAATACTGTGTGTGTAACTGTTCCATGGGCTTGAGACTCTTTTCTCCATATCTGCCTTATCTTTGCTGTCCTATCCCCTCCATTTCCAGCTCCAGTATGCTCCTCTCATTGTTCTTTTTGCTGGTTTTGTTTTTTCTTTCAATATAGCAAATAAGTGAATATTCCTTGTCTAGTCCTAATCTAGTCTGAAATTAGCCTGTTAGTAAAAGTAAGATTTTACTGAATATCGTACTAAGAGATTAAGTACCCAGTTTGTGACTTTTGTCCGTGATTCTTAAATGCACCTCTCAACATTTTGAAGTATGGAAAGAGTCGAAAATATCACTTCTGAAGAAGTGTGTTCCCCACCCTAAGTTGGTAAGAGAATGAATACATCCTTAACTTCTGTCTTCCGTAGTTCCAGTCAACCCCCCCCCCCCCAAATCACCCTCTACAAGTCTTTCTTTTTACCCCCTTACCAATATCTGAGACATTTTTGCCGACACACACAACATATTTCATTGATATTTCGATTAAGATGGACAGTACTCTCTGCTGAAAGTAGCATATTCGAAACTTTCTTCCAGTGCGGCAAAGTACCATTAGGTCAGCTGCTAAAGTTTTTTTGACTGTATGTGGCATTCTTTTATGTCAAGGTAAAATCAATTTCAAAGTTGGCATGCGTAGCAGGGGTTTGGTGGCAATACATGTAGGTCATGCTGTCATAGATGGCTAAAAGACAGCCATGATGTAAATACTGCTTATGGCACATTTCCAACATCATTCTCTGTGCTGTCTTAACCCCTTGCTATGCATTGCCGGAGAACACAATTTAAGTGAAGAAGTATTTGAAAATTTCCGAATGGCTGCATGTTTGGTAAGCATGGGGAGAACTGTCCATCCTACTATAGTCATTGCATCATCCAAATGTGCAAAGTAACTAGTATTAATCTATGAAATTGGCTCTAGATATTGAAGAAGGATGCAGAGTGTTTCATAGCAATGCAGCATTAGTGTCTTATTGCTGATCCAAGAGAAAGAAACCAAGTAAAACATAAAGAGTAAAAATCGACTGTTTTGCATTATTGTTATGAGACACGTTGTATTTCTACCATTTTGAAGTTCAACAATAGCCCAGAGTAACGGAGAATGTACTAAGTTAATTAAAGCACGTATCATGTCATGTTTCATATACTAAGTTGCACTGTTTGGTGCTGCCTGCTGTTCATCTGGTAACTTTTCAAGTGACTTTTATTTTTTTAGAAAATAGTTTTTTCTCCTAGATGTTTTCAGTAAGGTTGTACTTGTAAAAGGTAAACATGTTTTTGATGATGATTCTTTTAGAAGCAGCTGGTCTCTTTGTCGTATACCTATACGTATTATGTAGTTGATCAATCAGATTGGTGAAATTAGCAGATTTTGTGTGTTGTAATTTTTCTTCAGCATTTAATTTGTCTTTTAAGTGGAAAAGGATGATAAGTTCTCGATAAATGGCAGATTCAAATTTACCAGTATCTCTCATTCGAATCTGCAAGATATGCTTGTAGTCTGATTGGCATATTTCCCCGTTAGATATCCACACTTTTGGTGTGTGATGTAAAAGGTGTGATATGGATGATAAACACTTCTTTCCACTCAATTTCCTGATTATATCACGATGCATAGCATAGTAACTGTGAAGCTTGCATTATTCATCTCGACCACATGTATTGCATACGTCACAAATCAAGGCATGCTCAAAACAGCTCCATCAGAATTTCTGTCGTATTTCATGCCTCTCTGATCCGAGTGGGAAATGCTGAGACTTGGAAGGCAGTGTGTTGTGATAAGATGTCAGCACTGTGCCGTTGAATTGAAGGCAAAAAAGGCTTATTGTTGTTGCCTTGAGTCCTCGCATGTTTTATAATGAGAGTGTAATCTGGCTTAGACAAAAAAGAAACTAAAACTTTGCCATCACCCACACGCAAGGTAATCATCAATATTCTTTTTGACGTTAAGCTAATCCAATTCGTAGTAAGGAAATTATTTCCACCGATTTTTTTGTAAAATAACGAGGAAAGTGAGAGCAAATTGGCTAAGCCTTGTGTGTCATGGCATTATTTTGCTCATATTGCGTGGCCACAGGCCATATATAACAACAACAACAAAAGCTGTTATGCTTTATGATTTGTGCAGTAGCACTGGTTGTATTTTAGCTCAAAATTCAGAGTCATAGATAGGTTTATAGAGCTGTCACAAATATATCGCCAATGGTCCCAATAGGGCTAGGTCATGCGTGGCTGTGGATGCTGGCATTAATGTAACCAAAGAAGTGACAGTAATGTTTAATACCCAGGTTGTAATGCAAAATAGCACGTCAAGACACCTTCAGTGTTGAGATGCTGTTTGTAGTGCTACATATGAACCTAGAGATGATAGCAATCTACAACATTATATCTTAACTGATTGTACTGTCTTTGCATTTAATGGTCAGACACATTCAGGATGGTCTTGAGAAGTTCCTCATCAGATATAATCTCTATAGAATTGCCAATAAAATGCCTTCATTAACTGCTAACCTCTTTATGTAAATGTCATTACCTCATTCTACACATCTGACATTCTCTCAAATCTAACAAATATAAAGTACGATTGACCCTCTTTGCCGTAATCCAAGACTTCACCCCTAATTGGGCTCCCCGAGTTTCGGATAAGCAATTATAAGAAGTGATGAATCTCAATTTTTGCAGCAGAATATCTCAAGAATGAAGAGATGTGGCATAGTTAAGTCAAAAGTGTATAAGGACCTTGGCAAGAGGTAACTCGAGTTGTGCATATATATTTCATGTATATTGACAAACGAGAGAGTAGTTTGTGGTAATGCTGAGGGTCAGATCCTCGAAGGAGTAGCTGCCTGCCTTAGAAGTTGACACTCAAATAGTTAAACCTACGATACTAATCAGCTCTGGAATTCCAACTGATGCAATGTTGAAGTTCCGTTTGATGTTTACGCTTTGGGAGTGCCACTTTAATCACGAGGCAGAACCGTCCTTTTCTATCAAATGGTCAGCAAGGGTTTGACATTCCTTTGAAGTTTCCATTTGCTTCTGCTGCAGTCCTCAAAGCCGTTGTGTTGGCTAGACATCAAGCCAGTGCTTCACCCTCTTCAGTACTGAATATTCTGTTACTGCCATCTGCACATAGCAGATGCTAACAAGAGGAAATGGAGAAGAAGAAGCTGGCCATATACTTTGTATTCCCCTCTTCTTGCTCGTCGGTCTCGGAACACATAAATTGGACATGTAGACCTTTATCACCTCCTGTGCCTTGATGAACAGTTTCTATTGCTTCCTGAGGCCATTCAGGCAAATTGATGAGACTGCAAACAATCCCTTTCACCTATCTTAAGAAATCTGCCTTAGTTGTAGCTGATGTTGGGAATAACAATGCGTAAAAAAAGACAATGGTGTCATCTTGATCTTATGCCACAGTAATATAAGGGGACTGTGGCCTTCTATATATCACTATGTAAATCTCTGTGACAGTCTGAGAGGCATTAACTGTTGTTGTTGATGTGAATGATCTTTGTGGGTACCAAGAACCTCTTTCTATACATAGTCTTTGTTTCTTCAATGAGAATCTTTATTGTCTGCCTCATTGGTGATTGGTACAATCAATTGATGTGTAAGAGCTGATGGACCATAAAATGCAAGATATTTGGCCCTGCATCAGCACCGGGCTGCATCTTTATCTGATGCAATATATTGAGTGCAATTAGAAACCATCACATAAGCTGTGATTGTTCTTGATACGAACCGTCTTCAGAAATCTTCCAGATATTGATACGAGGAGAGTGTGAATTGTAGACAAACTGTTATCTTAAGTAGTCTTTACTGTTGATGTGAATGGTCACAGTCGGAAGGAGACCACCTGGATATGGTTACTCCTATCATCTTGGTTTTCGTTTGATGGCAAAGAGACTTGGAGTGAATACTTCATCTGACTAATGCAAATGTTCTGCCTATCTCACTTGTTGGTGTTCTTAATGGCAGTGGCCGTGAAATGAATACAGAATATCTGATTTTGAAATCCTCTCCTGTTGACTCTGTCAATCACTATGGCAAGACATTGTGACTTGAATGTCAAGTACATTTTAGGTTAGTGATACTTTTAGATGAATAGAATGAAATTTGTGTTCAGGAATGTCTCTTTTTGCAAACTAGATCATGTCCAGGTTCGTATGACTGAACTGATCAAGGAATGTTTCTTATCAAATCCTTGGAAGGCTCATAAGAGCTGTTAATTTTACACTGGAGCTCTCTTGTGAAATTAACTCACTTGTGTGTTAGGAAGTAGCTGTTGTCTTATGTGCATTAGATAGAGAGAGGTATCGGCAAAGAAGCAGCAGCTTCTTGTAAGTGTCATGATAACGCTCAATATATTTTTTACCATTTTTCTCCCCCAAGTTCATGTCCTTAGAAAATCCTTGTTGTGTCACTTGAAAAGTAGTGCAAAGACATGCAGATGGAAGAAAACAAGATGGGCTGCGTTGCATTGCCTTTGCATTTTGAGTGAACCTTCCCTTTTATTCTCGATTTTGCATGGTGTTGGGTTTGTTTGGTTTGTGCATGTTTTATACCATTCTGCATGCTTCTCTTTATTTTAGGTTTTGACTCGGACGACGAGTACGAAGTGGAAGATGGCCGGAAACCGAATAGCAGTCGGCATATCCGTGGCAAACGTTACGCATCGGTGCCCGTGGGCGACCCGGATATAGATAGTAGTAGTTTAAGTCATAACCATGGACCTAGTCATACACAGAGACCTAACCCTGGCTCTCAAGGATCATACATGAGTCCTGCATCAACTCAAACTCTATCGAGTTCACACTCAGACTTAAGTACGGCCTCAAATAGCAGTAGTTCGTACCAACAGGACAATAGGCATAGACTGAATAAACCTTATGGGTCCATGCCGCGGTTGAATCGAGAAAATCCATTTAACCATGGTTTCCATGATGCATCTTGTCCAAATCATGACAGTGATCCACCGGCGAATGCGTACGTGAAACATCACCAAGATGGAGGTATAACACAAGACTCTGTTTCTGTGTGCACTGTCTCCAAATCTGCACCTAGCTCCCCCAACGATGTCGCTAGTTCACCGCCTCAACATCATCAACTACGGGCACAACAAGGTCTCTATCGCATGTCTTTTACCCACTTTTGTTTCCTTAGTTGCTTTGCTTCAGCATGTACACATTCTTCCTTTCACTTCTCACTCTGCTAACTCATGGCTGCCGTTGTAAATGCATTCTTACCACTAACATTTTAATATCTAATCATATCACTGAGCCATTTACGTTTCAGGTCTTAACATTTCATAGCCAACCTGACTCCTTTTCTTCTTCTAACCCTTTTCACATCCATCTTCACTCTGTGTTATCCTGTAGGTTTGACCAGTAGAAGTTGTGCAATTTTCATATGACATGTCTGAGGGGAGGCTGCAGAAAAGGAAGGTGGTTGCTATGGCATGGTCAAATTTTTTGCTATTGCAATTCATGTATGTTAGGAATGCCATTTATTGAGAATTCATAGTCAGACCGGGCTTTGGGATTTGTAAATATGTTCATGTTTTTTCGATAGAATTTATCGTAATTAAAAGTGATCACTTTCCCAGTTTCTGAAGAGCACCTGTTTTGGCTGGGGCCAGGTGACAGCAAGAGTAAAAAAATCAACTATTTTGATTGGAAATGTTGATTGAAAGACTTATGGAAATTGGGGAAAGGATCGCTTTTACAGGTCTAGAGGCAGGTGCTAGGGAGTCAGATTGGGTGTGTCCAGATGACCAATTAGGGAATTGGGCCTGGTTTGACTTGCTAATAAAGATATTCCTTGCAGTGAGTGAGAATAGACCCCAATGTACAGTGAGATAGTAATGACTCCAGTAAGCAACTGTATGCAACTTTGCCCACTGCCTCCTGCCTATCGACTCCCTTTAAAGTCTTATTATGACCTCGCCTGGTGTATACAGCACTAACCACTAACTTCTTTCCATCTTTCACCTTAACCCATCTCACATGGCCTCACACGTCTTCCGCCAGATTTTGTCAGTTTTTCTCATTCAGGAATCGGGTGTAAATAATTACACGTAATTTTTCTGAATTTCCTTCTGCTGTAAATACTCTAGATTCGTAGATTTAAATATAAACGGAGTCCTTTGGAGTGACTGTGTGCTGCAGCAGTCAGAGGACATCCTACAGCTGCAATCAGTCCTTTATAGCACAAGAGCAAACAATTTCAGTTGCTGCACCATTCTTGCACCTCGTAGTACATGCTTTCAACGTTTGCCTTTTGTATCCGGGGTTTAAAGGATTCATTCATGGGTGATAAAATGATGAAAGTTTGCATTAAATTTGAACTAAATTGATTTCTCTTTCCACATTTTTTCGCCATAGAAGATATTGTTTTTATCCATATTCTAAATGAAAAATTGAAATAATTTGATAGCCAAAAATCAATTCAGAAGTTTTTTTTCTGCCAATCTGAAAAGCTTTGCACTTTTTATTGGCTAATTATGTTGGTCTCATGGTGCTTATCTTTTAGTTGTGCACTCGGTGGTGCTTTTGGTCATGGCTTAGTGTAGTGGTGACTGCATTTAACTCTTAATGGAATGGGGAATATTTAACTCTCTCGCAGGGAGGCGACTTGAATAAGGGCAAAAAATGTACGGCTGATGGGAACTAAAGTGAGTTACAAACACCAATGCTGTTGTGTCAAGTAGTTGCTGCTGAATTGCCCTGGATTTTGCTTGTGTGGAACAGTCTTGATGTGGCATTATCGTCATACTTAAACCATATCAATAATGGATCTCCTATACTGAAATGGCTCAATAAGACGATATTGAAAAATCAATTCAAACATCAATCATTTGGTGTTTATTAGTATTGCCCCTTTATATGAGAATGTCATCGATATGAACTTGAATTAAACAAGTGAGATTTGGAGGGGGTATTGATTTTTGAGTCATGGGTATGATTAGGAATTCTTAAAGGTCACAAGCTAATGGAGTGTCTGAAACTATTGCTTAGGTAGGTCAATGTTTGCAGTGAGATGGGTATTTTTCATGGAAATTGTAACCAACTTAAAATTGGCATGGTGCTTTAGCTTCAAGCTATAAGCCTTTGTCTTGTTTCATTCTGTGTGTCAGTGATTGTTGTTAGACCTGTCAGTCAAAATGGTATCACATATCAACCCCTTATTCTATACTAAAAAAGACTACTCACAAAATTTCAAAAATATTCAAATTGCTGTATTCCTTTTGCCAGATTTTGACACGGATGAAGAAACAGACCAGTTACTGGACAAAGAATATAAAGGGGAAGAAAAACTCGACATCCCAGAGTTGAGCCGGCCACCAGTTAACAGAAGTGCTCAGGTACAGTATATCAGGGTGGAGAGAGTAGTGGTATGGTACTTTTTGGAGCAAGTTTGGCATCGGCTTTCGAGAGATACGCGTACGAACCCTTTAGACAATGCCTACATGTTTTGTCTGCTTTTGTTAAGTATCCCCCATATGCTCTTTAAACCTGGTTAAAATGATTCATTGCTTTACAATATGAGTGGTTGCTATGTAATACAGTCATCCCATATGCTTTTTTTGGCTCATTAACAGCCATTACAATTGGTTTGTCATGCAAAAAGCTGAATTCATCGAGGACCTTGATGCTAGTAAACTAATGCATTTGGATAGGTTCTGTGTAGTTTGGGCTTCTCATATAGGTTTTAGCCCAGGATGAACATTTACAGTATCTTTGAAATAAAGGATTTTGGATTATCTGTTCCTGACAAGCTAAGTATGAAACAAAAAGTGGTAAGTTGAAAGTGTTCTGGGGTTGATCTGCAATTTTTGTAAACATGTCTCTCCCGGACTGAAAACAATCTAAATTAGACACACATGGCATCCCAAGAATTGATTATCCATTAGACTCTGTCGGGACCAGTCAGGTTAAGTTGTTTTCATTTCTTGATCTCAGTAGTGGTTACTGGCAGATTGAGTGTGTCAGTCCAGAATGTTAAGATAAGACAGCTTTTGTGACTGGTTCTGGTTTATATCACTTAAAGGAAGTGATTACAGATTGCCTGTTCCTGACAAGTAAAGTAGGAAACAAGAAGTGCTGAGTTGAAAGAGTTCTGGGGGTTGATCTTCAATTTGTGTATACATGTCTCTCCCGGATTGAAAACAATCTAAATTAGACACACATCGCCAGTCTTACGTGAACTGCATTGGCTGCCCATTGTCAGTCGGGTAAATTTTAAGATACTTCTGCTAGCTTTCAAAGCCATGCGAGGACAGGCCCCCAAGTACCTGTCTGACTTTTTAGAGATCCGTCAGTCACGGCGAGTACTTCGATCAGCAGATACCATCTCGCTAGTGCTCCCGCGCACAAAGACTAGATTTGGCGAGCGTACATTCCAGTGTGCCGCAGCAGCACTCTGGAATGACCTCCCTAGTAATATTCGAAATGCGGACTCCATCACAACTTTTAAGACACTCCTGAAGACCCACCTTTTTCAACAACATTACGAACATTAGAATTGTTTATTGTTGTCAAAGACTATATACTTCTTATAGAGACTCTGTTTTTGTTAAGCGCCTTTGAACGGCCCAATATAGGACTGATAAGGGCGCTATATAAATGTGATACATAGATAGATAGATAGATAGATGGCATCCCAAGAATAGATTATCCATTAGACTCTCACTGGACCAGTCAGGTTAAGTTGTTTTCATTTCTTGATCTCAGCAGTGGCTACTGGCAGATTGAGTGTGTCAGTCCAGAATATAAAGATAAGACAGCTTTTGTGACTGGTTCTGGTTTATATCACTTTGAGGAAGTGAAACGAAGGGATTACAGATTGTCTGTCCCTGACAAGTAAAGTAGGAAACAAAAAAGTGTTGAGTTGAAAGCGTTCTGTGGTTGATCTGCAATTTGTGTATACATGTCTCTCCCGGTTTGAAAACAATTTAAATTTGACACACATGGCATCCTGAGAATAGATTATCCATTAGACTCTGTCAGGACCAGTCAGGTTAAGTTGTTTTCATTTCTTGATCTCAGTAGTGGTTACTGGCAGATTGAGTGTGTTAGTCCAGAATGTAAAGATAAGACAGCTTTTGTGACTGGTTCTGGTTTATATCACTTAAAGGAAGTGAAACGAAGGGATTACAGATTGTCTGTTCCTGACAAGTAAAGTAGGAAACAAAAAGTGTTGAGTTGAAAGAGTTCTGGGGTTGATCTGGATTTTGTGTATACATGTCTCTCCCGGATTGAAAACAATCTAAATTAGACACACATGGCAACCCAAGAATAGATTATCCATTAGACTCTGTCGGGACCAGTCAGGTTAAGTTGTTTTCATTTCTTGATCTCAGTAGTGGCTACTGGCAGATTAAGTGTGTCAGTCCAGAATGTAAAGATAAGACAGCTTTTGTGACTGGTTCTGGTTTATATCACTTAAAGGAAGTGAAACGAAGGGATTACAGGTTGTCTGTTCCTGACAAGTAAAGTAGGAAACAAAAAGTGTTGAGTTGAAAGCGTTTTGGGGTTGATCTGCAATTTGTGTATACATGTCTCTCCCGGATTGAAAACAATTTAAAATTGACACACAAGGTATCCTGAGAATTGATGATCCATTAGACTCTGTCGGGACCAGTCAGGTTAAGTTGTTTGTATTTCTTGATTTCAGTAGTGGTTACTGGCAGATTTAGTGTGTCAGTCCAGAATATAAAGATAAGACAGCTTTTGTGACTGGTTCTGGTTTATATCACTTATAGGAAGTGAAACGAAGGGATTACAGATTGTCTGTCCCTGACAAGTAAAGTAGGAAACAAAAAGTGTTGAGTTGAAAGCGTTCTGGGGTTGATCTGCAATTTGTGTATACATGTCTCTCCTGGATTGAAAACATTTTAAATTTGACATACATGGCATCCCAAGAATTGATGATTCATTAGACTCTCTCGGGACCAGTCAGGTTAAGTTGTTTTCATTTCTTGATCTCAGTAGTGGTTACTGGCAGATTGAATGTGCCAGTCCAGAATGTAAAGATAAGACAGCTTTTATGACTGGTTCTGGTTTATATCGCTTTGCTTCAAGGGTTTAACATCTATGAGCTGGTTTTAAAGACATGCCAAGTGTTTTGTTTGTTTCTCATTTTCTGTATTTACTTTTCAGGCCGAGAAACGTCGCACACGTGCGAAAGAAGGTGAGCAGGAATCATGTAAGCTAAAACTTAATAATTGCTCTGAATGTTTCCACATACTGTTGTCTGTGTGCTTGGTTTACGTTGCACACTCAAACAGGGTGAGTAAAAACAAGTAAGTTTAAAATTCCATTTTTTTCAATGCTGTGACATTCAGAGTTAAAACAAGTAAGCCCTAAATACCATCGTTTACACTGTAACATTCGGAGAAAACTTATTGGGTAGATATTTTGTTAAAGGATTGTTAATGCATAATATCTAATTTACTTAATGATAAGTACTAATAATGCTGACTTTTCTATGCCTAAAAGTAAGAAAAGAATGCTGAATGCTTCTAACAACTATGAAAGGTGTTGATAATTTTGTGCAAATTGCTAATATTAAAGGGGGAGTGCCTCGAGATCATTCTGGGCTAGTAAGGTTTACAAAGTTTGAGCAGATTTTCATATTCATCTGTTACATTTAGTCTACACAGGAACTGTGCAGTTATCAGAAGTGCTGACCCTGCTTTATCTCAAGACATTCTTCCTTTAAGTATTGCATTTGCTTTGTTATATGTCGTGTCATTTAACAAGTTCTAACACAATGAGGTGATTGCGGTTGCCTATTCAAGTGATCCAGATTTTGGTGCTATTACAGATTCGTTCAGATGCACAGCCCAGTGCTTTATTGCATAATATGACACCATGCTAGGATAACGGCCATATATCTCATAAATCCTGACCTCCATTATGGAGATGTTTTCCTGGTCATGTACACTCGCCATCATAATAAACAATATGTGTCTGTTTGAAATTCATGGTCATGCTTGTCCTTCTGTGAGAACAGATTAGACAAAAACAAGACTGGCTACATTACCTCGTCGCCAGGGGATATTGGTTAGGTAAATACGTTTTGTAATGTAGAGGTTTTGGTCCCATGAAATGAGGTTCATTTGACACAAAAAATGAGTCAAATACTCGGTACATTTCTGTACCCTATAGTGATTTTCGCATCAAATTGGAGCAGTAAAGTTCCATTGTGTAAACTTCCGAAATATTATCCTCTCACCTTGCTTTTAGATCTTATGAGATCTAAACATCATGTTGTGCACAATCACACAATGCTAATCTTCTGTTGCTGTGACAACCATCTCTTTCCACTTGTAAACCTCCCCAAATGTCAGAACACCTTCCTTCGGATCTCAAAAAGTATTTTCATGTTTTCACTCACCTTGATCTTATCATTTTTTCTTGTCACTTCTTTCATTTTCATTCTAGTTTTTCACAGTATTTTATTGTTTTTATGTGTAATTGTCTCAGTTGAAATTGTAGCATGAAGTTGTGTTCTCCCGTCAAAACTTTGAGTCTTTGTGAGAAACATAAAGAATGAAAGATCATTATGGCCCTTGTAGCGCACTGCCCCACAGCAGCTCAAAATCGGCACCTGCTTTATTGGTTGTATCTCCTCCAGATTGTGACAGACGGTTAAGACCAAAAAAATGAAGACGGTTGAGACCAACTCAAGGTTGTGACTGTCTCCTGGTTGTAACTAATACAGTGTAGTCTATAGCCTCACTTGGAGACAGGTTAGGGATCTCTCAATTGGTGACTGTCCACAGGTTGTGATCATTGCCCCATCCACCATAGTCTGACATAAAAACCGACATGAAAGGGAGGCACTTGTAATGATCAAACCTTACGGACATTTCCAAGCTTATAGCAGCAAAGGAGAAGGCAACTGATGATGGACCAGCTGGTGTGCTGAAGTTCAGCTTGTATAGAGCAGAGCAAAATGATGGGAGGATGAACTTGCATATCAAATCACAATTTTTAGTCCCAAAGTATTGTTACTCTATTGTCATATACCTTCATGCCTGATATCAATCTTCTGAGTGCTGTAATCTCTGGATGGTACTCATTCTTGATTAAGAGTGTCTTTTATCAACGATTTTCCTGTTTACTTGGTTCTCTTTTTCTTATTTTTTCATTGTGTGTTTGATAAAAGTTTGTTAGTTGAAGTAAACTTTGTATTTTTCATCAGATTCTTTCTGTGCTGGCATGAATCGTGTTATAGTGATTACGTATGGTTTTATCTGATAAGTGTATGTCTGTGGTCCCAACTTACTATAAGTGTTGGGTCAAAGTATTCTCTCAGTCATTTCACTGAACCCAAGCCAGAAACTTCGGATTTATCTGAATAGTAGGAGGGAAATTTGAAATATGATATTTATTGATAAGTGTAGGTGACTCATTGCATGGGTGTCATTTTCAGAGCATTGTAGGAACCCTTTGCTCTTGCCTTAAGTGGATTGCTGCCACTAGTCCTGCACCTAGTTTCAGTGTAGTACTTCTCTTCTCTATTCATAATTGTCCAATTGCATGGAAAGAGACTTGTACATTTTTCATTAGTTGCATTGTAGTTGTGACCCAGAACAAGGTTGGCATCTTTAGAATTACAAAAGAATTAGTAGAGAGGGATGTGCCATTCATGAAGCTTTGATACTGGGAAATTGAGGAAATGAATTACCACAATTATTTCCGAAAATCATTCACCCTTGCCACAGTTGTCAGTTTTTTTGACTGACAACAGTACATTGTATACTTGCTACTTTGTTAAACTAGAAAAAGATTAAATTCCCTTTTTTCATTGCCGAGGATTTACATTGGCATCACACAACACGAAGAACACCTTTTTCTCCAATTGTTGAGTTTAATAAATTGTCACTTTATTGTTTGACCTTGGATAATCAGAATTTGCGTCGATAATCATTTGCTTGTTCCAGTGTATGCACCATTTATTATAATCACTGCACCATTCTTAGTGTTGTCTCTTCTGCTTTTTCCGCCCATGCATCTGTCTACCTGTTAATGTTCTTGGTAAGTCCCCGTAACTACACTAATATTTAGCCCTCTGTTTAGGATGTGGTTCATATTTAGATAGCTCATATGTGGTGTTGTTCCTTGATTTGGTATGAAGTGGTGTGGGAAGGAACTCGTAGGATAGTGTTTTAAAAGCTTATGAATATAGAGGAGGCGATTCTATTTGGTTCTAGACATGTTTAATGAGGAATTGTCACTGGATGTTTAAAGTTTATGAAAAATGGAACATGACTACCCATTCTAACTTTTGGGGGATAAAGGAGTTAAGGCAGCCACTGAACCTCACCGAACTCTCCCTGAGGTTGAAGAATTTGGTTTAGGAGGGGGCCACCTTTGGGAACAACACTGTGTGTGAGCATCACTTGTCTTCTTGCATGTGCTATGTCTATGGTTTAGGTGGGAGATGTTTTTATTTGCCTATAAGCTGTATTGACTATTTATGGATTTTTCAATTTGGCTGGTGATTGGTGATTCATTTTGTCTACAGACTGAATCTAAACTCTGACAGAATTAGAACCGATGGTTCAGAATACATCGTCCTGGGAAATTACGGACTATGTTTTAATTTACAAATCTCCGCTGTTATCATGATAAACCTTGGTGAACTTATAGTACCTCAATAAGTCTAGTTAACTTGAATGACCATGGTTGATAATGTACTCTGCAACATTTATGGATGGTTTTATTGTGAAAAATTAGCCTGAGAAAAACTAAGTGATTGTCAAATATATCCAGCTGGTTGCATTGATAAGAGTGAATGATGTTGAATTAATCACATGATTTATATGGCGTTGGCAGTGCAACATTGGATAGGAAGCCAGTATTCGTAGCTCGCTAATTGTAATGTGTTATTTTTTTGTTAGAGCCAACAGGCTTAAATTGTGGGTTGTCCTGTTGAAAGGCAAATGTGTGGGCTTGTTTGGCCAGAAAACACATCATTCTGCCTCAGTATTATATGAAGTAATGTGCCTTGGCCATAGCAGTGTCAATATATTTGCGACACATCACCAGATAACCATTTGAGGCATTTCCTCCCTGGATGTTTGCTTCTAGGGCATGCCATGGTGGATATCTATGTGATAGCTTGTTGATTGTGTTTGGTGTTCTCAAGCCTGAGTCTCTTTAGAGAGACAGCCAGGTGGCTGTAGAATGTCTCCAGCTACATCATGGGAACGGCATTGTAGCCATAAGATGCTGCAGCCATGTGGAAAGCCTCGTGGCCATTAGATGGTTACCGCAATGTAGCCATCTGCTGGTGCAGCCTCGTGGCTGTTGGATGGCTGCAACTGCAGCCATGTGGTGGTAGATTAGCTGCAGTCAGGTGGCCATTAGACAGCTGCAGCACTGTGACCATTGGACAGCTGCAAAATATGACTGTCCAGGGTTGCAGTCCTCATTTAGAGCTAGAACTTCATGGTTTTATGCAGCTGTCTGTGCTTTCTTTTATTTTCCAATGTGAAGTTTTATTCTTTTCTCAGGTTATCTTTCTTCTTCTGATGAGGTTGTTCTCTTTGTGTGGTATGATAGGAACACTTGTGGTTATGGTGTTACAGACTATGGTGTTTGGGGTCATAGCTGAAGAGGATTAGATTTTCTTGAAACAGACTTCACATCACATTTGTAATTATCATGAAGTGCTGTCATTTCAGAATTTGGTATAATTGAATAAGTTTTGAAAATAAATAAAGCTGTTTTAGCTTGATCAGGTTTAATGTGACTTATTCCTCACTTATTTTGTTAAGTTTGCTGACTGTTCTTATTCGTACTGCACTATTGCTCTGATGTTGTATTAGGATTGAAAAGATCTGTGACTGCCATCCTACCTTGACGCTAAAAATCATGAAGCCATTCACATGGAAATGTATTCTTTCATGAGAAATATAACTTTAGCAGTCACAGCTGTTTTCATGCTGTTAGAGCATAAGCCGCATGTCTGTTGGGTGTTTTGATGGAGTCTGTTAATACGCTTAAGAGTTGAACTACATAAACTTCCTAGTTCCAATAATATGGAATAAAATCCACCTAACTGTTCCCGGGTATATTTGAACTCATTCATATCGTTTAATCCATTTCTCTCTCTTCACAGTGGCCATCTCGGACCCTGATGAACCTACAGTCCTAATAGAGGGTGTCCTGTTCCGTGCGCGGTACCTCGGCTCTACGCAGCTCATCTCAGAAGGCCAGCCATCGAAGGCGATGAGGATGATGCAAGCTCAAGAAGCTGTTGGAAGGATTAAGGTTCACATCCACTTTTATATGCCATTTCTTATTAGATAGATGTGCAGTCCCAATCACCACTGACGTCTCCAAATTTGTGTATGTTTTGTGCAATGTACATGTACTTTCACACAACTTACACTACCACGAATGAAACAGATGTTGGGATTGGGACTGTATGTACATGTACACAGGCAGATAGTAATCACAATAAGAATATTTGAAAGTCCCTCCCTCAAAACACTAATTTGTTATTAGTGCTAGTGATCTGACACAAGAGAGTTCCTATATGATAACCTGTCCATCCCTCCTCATAAAAGATGGAAAACCCCCCCCAAATATCTTATTTTTGCTCTCAAAGATGGTGTCTGTAATAGATCAAGGAGAAAATAATTGGTTGCTTTTTCATGTCTTTTTCTTGGTATCTGTATTTCCACTCATCTCCTTAGTGATTGTAATGGATATGTGGCCCTTCCATTTCGATCCTCAAAATGCTCATATGAGTAGGCCTGAATGATGCGGATGTTGATTGATAGGGATGGGCTTTCCAGTCCTTCACAGGCTTCTTTCTCATGGTGCTTCTGTTACCGGGGTTCTGTATTGAAAACAACTGGAATTTACTTTTTGTGTGCAGGTTATTTTGAAATCCAAATGTCTGGTATTTGTCTTACTTTTTGCCAGGAGAATGTGGTTTGAGGTGATATTTATTGATGTCTCTCAATAAAAACCAAGAATTTGTTTGTTGTATGATCAGCCTGTAAGAAGATATCAGAAAGTTTTTAAAACAAAGATTGCACTCATTTGTTCAGATCTGAAGAATGTTGACATAGCAAACATGTAGGAGTCAAGAATTAAGGCTTCAGAATGATTTATACTAAAGTTCATACAAGGAGCAGATAACTGATAGTTCAAGCAACTCTTAAACATCCAAAGGAAGATACTTTTTAAATAAAAATGATGATCACTTTCAAGAAGAGCCAGTCTGCACAAGCTAGAACAATGGAATCCCATGAAAAGTGCTTCATGATAATCTTTGTGCACTAAATTATGCATGTGCTAATCATTGTTACAGAGCACTGCAGTTCCTTTTCTCTTGTCGCATCTTGTATGGTTTCCTGGAATCTCTTTCACTGTCAAACAGTTTGTTGGGGAGGATCTTCTGTCACTGCATTACGAACCTGGTTTAGCAATAGTTTTCTGTCTGGCAGTGATAGAGTATTATCCGAATGTAGACTTTGCGTCATGCGGTTTTCATTTTAACATTTCCACTTTTTCACACTGCTCCTCTGTTCTGTGCAGGCATCGGTAAGTTTCCTTCCACCTCTGTCATGTTGTGCATGTAGTCGAGTTATGTTATCTTCCATTTTAGTGATTGAACTTGTCACCAGGTGTTGTTATGTACACTGATCTTCATAATACAACATTTCACCATGATGTTACGAGCAAACAGGCCATTTTCGCTCTAACATCCCTAAGCAGTTAGATGTTAGATGGCATGGGGAGAACTATATGTAAAGGATCATGATTTACAGGATGTACCTTCAAGGTACCCATTTGTAGGACCGTATTGTGTGGGGAATAGATTTCCGATGATAATAGACTTGCCCAATCTTTTGTGACTTGTGAAGTGAAGGGGTGTGAAGAGTGCATTACACCCCTCTGGTCAAATGGGCCTATTATTGCCGGAAATCAAAAGGGGGTCATATTGGGCACCATGACCTTGCTCGAGCGAAGTCATTTACTAAAACAAGTGACCTGTTACAGAAGATGAATCTGGATGTGAGTGACACCTGGGGTCAGATGATAAAACTTGAACCCAGTCATTGTCCACCGTTGTGATTATTTTGAACCGTAGCACGAATTTTGCATGTTTTACATGGATGTACTTATATTGCAATTCTTGTTTCAATATGAAGTATCTCTGTTTTATCATTAAAATTTCAGTGTCATTTTGTATTTCATTTCTTAATTTTTCCACCATCCTTGTGTTAGTATGAATGTTGTGATTCTGGCTGCTGTCTTACCTAATAAAAAATACCTAAAAACCTGAGTTTTCTTCCAATTTGTCAAACCTGAAATATATAGGAATGTGCCGTCTTCCCCCAAGAGCTTTATACTTCTACTAAGATATTTGAAAGTCTTATGCCCTTTTTGTGTATTCAGTTGCCTTGGTTCTTTTCTGAGTGTAGATGTCGGTGCATGTCTTATCCCAAATCTATGTTCCTTTTGGCACAAGGTTTGGTATCAAATTCTTGTACCGGTGTATTTTCTTTCCTTGAGCTCTCCTTCAGTTGATTTCCTGAAGTCCAGTTTTTCCGTTTTTATCAACATCTTACTATGAGTCAGCTTTATTCTTTCATTGTCTTTCAATTCCATAGATGTTGTTTTAATACTGTGCCTTCACGTAGCAGTCATGTAATTGATCCATGAGAGGGACTTTGTTGAGCTGAGGTTTGAAGAGAAAAGTGTCACTTTTGTTCTTCTTATCAAAATAGTCATTTTTTTGGCCCAATAGGGCTCCACACAGAGGGGGCTGTCTTGGTGCAGTTACAAAGTGTAAATATCAGCTCAGCAATCACCTTTTCAGATAAATGTTGACAAGTTGTCTGAAATTATCTTCAGTTCACACCATGGTAATGTGAAAAAGAAGTTATTTTACTACACTCAGTTATCAAAACATTGTAAACGCTGTTGTTACATGGTAGCTCTTCACTTCAAGAGCTAAGACATTTTCGCCATTTTACCAGTCGGGACTTAAAAGGAATTTTTAACTGCATTGTCAATATAAAGGCCATTAATGATTTTGTGCATCTTACTTATGTTACTCTTGTAATGCTGATCATCGTTATGGTATTGTATCTCTCTAATAGTTAGCATTGCTTGACCAACAGGTAACACACCACCTTATTAGTTACTGTGACTGTGACTGCCCTCTCAGAAATTATCCCAGAAAATGACTGCTGACAGCTTCAGGCAACTAAGTGTGTGTTTCCCAGTTTTACTGACTGGCAGCTTTCACCTTGCTGCAAGTAGCTTCCCTATGTGCAGAATGGCAGAAGTTCATCAAATAACCTCACAAGCAAGAATCCTGTGTTTGGTTCACGATTCACTCACTGTGTTGTGTCACTTTCTGTGAGAACTTGCTGTTATGCGATGAGCTGTTCGTTTGTGTTTGCATGCAAGGCAGAACTTTGATATGTAAGATATTTATGATTTGGAAGCCATGATGGCACCAAGAGGATTCTTATGTTGGATTCGAAAACATGAATGTCCATGACCTACACAAGTAATTGAATGAGGTTTTCAAGCCTAAATCTTTGAATTTCTGAGCTTCAAGACTAGTATTCCATAGAAAATACATCAGTGTGAAAATGATTTTGCAGATTTGTCCTAGTCCTCTTGATTGGGTAGTCACAGTTTTCTCCTTCAGTCTTCTACAATAAATGGTCAGTTTGTACATGCCACTGTAATGTTGAGTATCGAGTTTAATTCCCTGTGTATAGTTTCATTGTCATTTTGTATTTAATGACTTTCTCCAGAAGTTGTACTGTCAAGGTTCATTCATTTGACTTCTGTTGACCCATTTTGTTTTCTGCGTCGAAGAGCCAGAAACCAAATTCTATCTGAAGATGGAGAAGTAAGAAAGGCACCAATAAGATTTCATGAAAGAAGCACTGCGACCAAGCTAAGATTTAAAAATGTATCTAGTCATCTTTGGACCAGTTTTATTACTTGACAGTACAGCCTCTCTTCTCTCGATGTTGTTGTGATTTTCTCCAAGATGTTATACTGTACTTGGGCTTCTTTTGTTCTCTTATGCAGACCTTGGGCACTTTACATTTTGGCAGACAATACCAGGTATCTACAAACATATTTTGTATTTTAATCTTCAGTTTGACGTTTGGTTGCATTTATTTTTTTGTGAGACAGACACTAACCTTTCTGACCTCCTAAAATGATCTATTAGACAAAGTATGTCCGTAGAAGACGATCTTCTGACCACTGTTTTTAGTGATACCTGTACAAGTTTATATATCATCACACCCTTGTCTATTTCTTGAACTGTCTCCCATGACCGAATTGGAAGTTGTATAAAAACTTATCTATCACCGGTAGTGTAGAGTGATTTGTTAAATCCCATACTCATTCAAAATCCTAAACTGACTCAATGTGATAATACAAACTCAAAATGATCTGCTCGTTAAAAAGAGGCCTCATTTTGCTTTGCTTGGAATGCTTTTATTTGAAGTTAATCCTGATAAGTTGAAAAAATAAAGTTCAATAGTAGTAGAGCCCTGCAAACAACAGCATCAGTGGCTTTGCAGAATCATTTCAAAACTTGGTATGATTTTAAGTTGGAATCAGCCCTATTCCACTCATAGCATGTATGTCTGTAGGAATTGTACTGCAAGTTTGTTTAGTTCAGATAATCGTCAAATGTTTGCCCGTTCAGACAATAAATGGAGTAATAGGAAGCTGGAGCAAGTAGTTTCTGTAGGATATGAAGTTAATTCAGTTGATTTAATTGAACCGATAGCATCGCATAAAGAGAAGCATGTTTGGTGGCCTCAATGTCTGTCAGAATTAGTTTAGTTCTGAGCTGAGTTTTATATCCCTGCATCGTGTCCCCTTTCTCTCAAGTGTTAAGTGTTTTTGAGTGTGGTTTCTCTGAGAGTTTTGTAGAGCAAGTTCCTGTTGCGAAAAGTTTGATACCTAGCTATCATGAAGTAAATGCCTGAATCATATCAACAAGGTTCCTTAGTTATGAACGTCACAGTATAGATGGCTCTTTAGCATCATTCCTCTCAAAGGTTTTGAGCATACATGTAACCTGATTGTAGCTATAGATGGCAGTTGGGTTGGAAATGATATTGTCCTAAATTTGTTTGAACTATCTCGGTTACCTTATTCTGATGATGTTGTCTCACCATAATGTTTTGTCTGAATATTCAGGCTGCAGATCCAAATAGAAAGGTAAACTAGTCATTGTTTTAAATGTATTTTGCTGGACAAGTCCAGGCTGATAAGTTCAATTTCACCTTAGATTCACAAAAAAGCAGTTGAAAGATGTCACCTCAAATTCACACGATAGCTTCAAAATTGTCACCTTGAATTCACAAAAGGGTTGGAATGTGTCACCTTGAATTCACCGATGTATTCATGAAAATCTCTCCTTGATATTGATTTCACAAAAGCTGTTGGAATGTCACTCTGATTGTGAATCTTTGAGGTTTCGATGTTTCTGTGCATGATATCTTTTGTATAACAATAGGTGTCACTGAATATCTTTCACTCTGTATGAATATCACCTAGCATTGAAATCCAGTTATGTTGCAGTCCCTCTCGTATAGATTTGGTTAAACGAATTCATGTTCTAGGTTTCCGTGTTGATATTTTCTCTTGGATAGATGTACATGTATGTTCTTGTAATAGACATAGCCTGAGTTGTTGCTCTGCAGGTGATATCAAAATGCATTGGAGAATCAACAATTTTTTCCGCCTCATTTTTGCTCTGGATTCATTTCTTCGCAGGATTGGTTGTTGATTGGATCCTGGCTTAAGTAATTTGATTATTAATTAGTAAGAGTCCTGTAACCTTCCCGTCCTGCATTCCGATCAAAAATATTTCAGAAAATAAGTTTTCCAACTTGTATCTTTTCATAACAGGAAGGGGTAACTATATATTATTAATTTCAACTTAAATTTCTTGTAGACTTCCACAGTGTAACTTATGGTTTTGTTCCTCCTTATGCGGTCAATGTGTTATCATAACCTGATATCTTATTGTTTTTCTTTTCTATTTGTACAAACAAATTCTGATGGCGCTTTTCAGAAATTTATCATTTCTCTGCTTAGTGTCATTAAAGGAACTTATTTAAACAGCATTATTTCTTTAAACAAAACAAAATAACCCGATAAATGTTCGTTGAGTCAGTGATTTGAAGGTTTGTTCATCACTGTGAACATGTTACCCCTAGATATTGTACTGGTGTGTTTTCAATAACTTGGATGTCTGCGATTCGAGTTGGTCATTGACTAGGAGTTCATGTTGTCAGTATATATTGTAAGGGCATGCTAAATGTTCCATTGCCATCCTTCCTGTCTGGAAAATCTTCAATAAGTGGATACATCACTGTCGTGACGATAGCTATAATCTAAAGCTAAATTTAAACATGCTTTGATGTACATGAACAAAACATGGCCATTCTGCCATCTTCTAACAGGTCAAAACGTCTCCAGCCAAGAGGTCGCTGGAAAAAAGGCTCCAATGATAATATTATCATCTTTATAAAATAATTTCCCAAGTCATATTTTCCACTTTTGAGAAAAATGGATCAAAGTAACCAGATTGTATTATCTCTTATATGCTGTGTGCTTTTCAGGCTCCTGAAGGTGAATCCCAGCCCAGCACTGAAGTTGACTTGTTTGTGTCCACAGAGAAAATAATGGTGCTAAATACAGACCTTCAGGTGAGTAGTTAAGAGAAGTACAGAAAGCTATCCGCTGTTGAGACAAGATAAGAACTTTGCTTCAATAAGTTATCCATCTTTATGTTGAAAGATTCTATTGAGAGTTTGAGGGGCCTAAGTACCAACCTTTATGAAACCCCAGATTGATCAAAATGTTTGGTCTCCTTACAGGAAATCATGATGGACCATTCATTGCGTACAATATCGTACATAGCTGACATCGGTGATATCTGTGTCATCATGGCCCGGCGACGGATGATCACCAGTCCTGGCGATGATATGATGCGCCGAAAGAAACAGTCCAAAATTATCTGCCATGTGTTTGAGTCTGAGGAGGTAAGACTATTTCACATTTCTTCATGATGACCTAATTCTACCAGAGGTGAAAGAAAACTTGAGTTTTAAATGACTTCTCGCAATATACCGATATCCGATAAAGTAGAGTAGGATACTTGCTGAAGAGAAACTTCAGTGCAATTAAAAGGAGACAGATGGCAGCATCAACGTTTACTCAACTGTTCGCCGTGATCCTGACAAAGTAATGTGTTGTCTGAAGTCTTTCAGAATATGTTGGTGTCATTGCAGCAAATTTATATGTTTTCATCGGTCAGATATCATTGATAACTATTTCACTTTCATTATATGTTTTTTATTGGTCAGTGATATGCCTCAATTTTTTTACTATGAATAGCAAACTTTTGATATGACCAATTTCAAATATGTCTTGTTGCAACAAAATGTATGCATACAAATGTATGCATAACGTCTTTTTTAATTCAGTAATTTACCTGCTGTTTACCTAAAATAAGTCAGATATCATTTTAAAAAGTTAACATCATGTGGAGCAGTTTACTTTCAGCGTTAATGACGTGAAAGTGCTAAGGCGAGATAGCTTGTGTTTTAAGAAAGAAAGTTTGCTGACAGAAAAGATTCATTCCTTCACCTCCAAAACCCAGCTTGGACCTGAACAGTTCAGCCAGTATTGTCAAAAATTCGTATCCCACAAGACTGAAGTATTTCCTATGTCCTCCCTCGTTGTGCTTCAGGCCATGACAAAGGAGGCGTCTTCACCTCGTATGATCGATATTAGATTGTTTGAAGTCCCGCTGATGTGGTTTTACCCTATCACCTTCTCAGTCAGAGGTCTGGATGCAATTTAAGCACAATTCTGTTTGTCAGAAACAGCTGTAGCTACAGGCGTTGTCTGCTCAAACAGTCTAAAAGGTCTTTTTGTGCAGAAATGTGATATGATTTTTTAAGACTTAATGGAAAAGTCTCCTATTGGGCTTCTTTTTACATTGTGATAGCATGTTTCATAGTCGTTTCTGCAACTATCACATCAAACAACTATTCTGACTTTGGTCAAAGTCTGTCAAGTCACCCCTTACTCCTGAATGGTATGATAATTTCTTGACCGTGAGACTCTCAGAAACCTATCACGTCAAACTGCTATCACATCAAACAGCTATTCTGACTTTGGTCAAAGTCTGTTAAGTTACCCCTTACTCCTGGATGGTATGATAATTTCTTGACCGTGAGACTCTCAGAAACCTATCACGTCAAACTGCTATCACATCAAACAACTATTCTGACTTTGGTCAAAGTCTGTTAAGTTACCCCTTACTCCTGGATGATATGATAATTTCTTGACCGTGAGACTCTCAGAAACCTATCACGTCAAACTGCTATCACATCAAACAGCTATTCTGACTTTGGTCAAAGTCTGTTAAGTTACCCCTTACTCCTGGATGGTATGATAATTTCTTGACTGTGAGACTCTCAGAAACCTATCACGTCAAACTGCTATCACATCAAACAGCTATTCTGACTTTGGTCAAAGTCTGTTAAGTTACCCCTTACTCCTGGATGGTATGATAATTTCTTGACCGTGAGACTCTTAGAAACCTATCCAACAGCCAGCATCCCAGACTACATCCCATTTGGGCCAGACATAGACATATCAAGTGTAAGATATGAGAAAGGCAGTATCTGATAAATATATTTCACCAGTTTCTAGCCAGTCTTCAGGTATCCCGTCAGCATAAGCACCTCCATAATGATTCCCCATCAATCTTAGGGGGCTATTTTTTCCTGTGGCAGGCAGAGTGTCATAGTTCACGAATACGGGCCGTATCACCCGCCAGCGGCTACACCATGCGCCAGGTGATTGAGCACATATTAATCACCTCTGACCATTTCCACGATTATCTAACGGTTGCAGTATGTCTTGTCAGGCTTGGTGAAAATGCTTTTTTGTTTGATTTTGTGTATTCTGAAAAGGCGTTGATGTTCTTTGAAATTTGCCAGTAAAGGCTAACTTTAAACTGCAAAACAACAAGAACTTGTTCAATTTAGAACTAGAAATAGAGAATGTTAATAGCCCCTGATTATGAAATCTGTTTTGAGGAAATAGTGTGGGGTTCCCGTGTCTAATTAGATGAAGCTATTCTTCAGTGATCAAAGAAAGCGAAAATTTTAGTTTAAAGCGAAGCGAACAATTTGTGCCAAAATGGATTTCTTTGATCTTCCCCCAGTTACACTTTACTTTGATGTCTTCGCTCCCTGAGGTGAATAGCACATAAAAATATTTCTAAATGTGATTTTAGGCACATGAAAGGCATAGTGGGTAGAATATACTCTCCTAATATGGAAGAAAGCTGCTGGCTGTATAGTAACTTATCTCAAATAAATACATATTAGGCAGGGCTTCTTTTCTCTTCTGTCAACTCTGACAATTGACATCGCAAAGACAAATGGATGTTGCAAAGATTGCATATAAGTCTTTAATAACTACTGTCAAAATCTTTCCTCTCGCCAAAGTTAAGGTGCATTAGAGATAATACAAACCAATAAAAAGTAAGTTCTCCAAGAAGGAATCATCGTGCAATCATTCATGATCAGAAGCCACTCAGAAATGCCTAGTATCTCCATCATAGCAGTATCCTTCTTCTCACACTCAAAAGTCCATTAGTAATATTAAAGATGTAACACTTGTAGCAGGAATGAACAACACAAAAATCCTCTCACTCTGAAAGCATCGGATATGTAACATGAAACTGACTAAATTAACACAGAATACAAAGGAAGTTGTGCTCTTTTTACGTTCCCGATCACGTTTCACACATCAAGGATCAGTTGTTACGAATTCTCTCTCTTGCGAATTGCACGAAGTGTTGCTCATGTTTTAAAGCTTGATCAACTATTGCTTTTGTCTCATGTTTCAGTCATCTTCTTTCATGCAGATCTTTTGTGACAAACTTGGATTTCTTTAGGTGGCATACTGATACCTTGATGTACAACATCATATGTCTATTAATGGAGAATACCTGATGCCGAGTTAAGTTCTCAGAATCAAATGATGGTGTATTTGAAATACATGCTTAGCTTTTAGAGTGACAAGCACGGGATTTGCTGCTTACTCTAAGAGATGTGTGGTTTTTACCTTATGTAAATGTTATCACAGACTGCAGGAGTAGGATATTATTTGAGACAAAGAGCATGACAATTGTACTCGCATACCATCAGCACGAGAAACAAGAAACCCAGAAATGTAAGGACAAGATCCAACATGCTTGATCTTGTTTCACTTCCACAGGAAATGTAAGGACAAGATCCAACATGCTTGATCTAGTTTCATTTCCACAGGAAATGTAAGGACAAGATCCAATATGCTTGATCTAGTTTCACTTCCACAGGAAATGTAAGGACAAGATCCAACATGCTTGATCTAGTTTCATTTCCACAGGAAATGTAAGGACAAGATCCAACATGCTTGATCTTGTTTCACTTCCACAGGAAATGTAAGGACAAGATCCAACATGCTTGATCTAGTTTCATTTCCACAGGAAATGTAAGGACAAGATCCAACATGCTTGATCTTGTTTCACTTCCACAGGAAATGTAAGGACAAGATCCAACATGCTTGATCTAGTTTCATTTCCACAGGAAATGTAAGGACAAGATCCAACATGCTTGATCTAGTTTCATTTCCACAGGAAATGTAAGGACAAGATCCAACATGCTTGATCTAGTTTCACTTCCACAGGAAATGTAGGGACAAGATCCAACATGCTTGATCTTGTTTCACTTCCTCAAGAAATGTAGGGTAAAGGTCCAACATGCTTGATCTTGTTTCACTTCCTCAAGAAATGTAGGGACAAGATCCAACATGCTTGATCTTGTTTCACTTCCACAGGAAATGTTAGGACAAGATCCAACATGCTTGATCTAGTTTCATTTCCACAGGAAATGTAAGGACAAGATCCAACATGCTTGAGCTCGTTTCACTTCCTCCGTTTGGAAGTTTACCGCCTTTCACCTCCTTGACATGAACTCTTCGATGTAGTTTAGAGTCAATAGCAAGTTTCCATAACGTTAATATTGAAGAACATCCAAAGCTAAGAGCTTCACCAATATTGATGTTGCCTCTTTGCCTCTTATAAGACCTCTTGACTGTTTCAAATTGGTTTAGCAGTCCTGTTATTAAATGGTAAATTCTGGACAAGCTCCACATGACTTGGCCAAGCCCCAAGTATCCCCATTAACGTGTGAGCACTGGGTACATGTGAACATGTCAGCACTCAAGTTGAGGTTCTGAAAAGTTCTTCCCTTTGTCTGCTGACCTATCTGAGTGCATATACTGTGGTACACTTGGCCAGTTGATAGTACTTCCCATTAGAACAAGCTAGAGTCCAATGCTCAATCAACTCTCAGTGCACAGTTTTCATCGATCAAAAAATGTCCTCTGCAGTGGACAGCATATCATTTTCCAATATCTCCAGCTAGACATTTTTTGGGAGAGGTGATTGATTTGGATCCCATCACTGCTTTGCTCATTCTGCCAAACTCTAGTTCACCTCTTTGCATCTTTTCAAAGACTTGTTCTCAGAAACAACTTTTTTTCATCAAACCAATATCATTGTGGGCAAGCTTCTTTGTCAGAGAATGAAAAATGATGATAGATACATTATTTTAGAAATCTTGCTCTGTTGTTACCAGTTTTTCAGATTGATTAATGTAACATGCTGGTAACATCTAAGATCTTTGTTGTCAAAAAGCATGATCTTTCATTAAAAACTATCAATCAGAGGTATAAATGGATCACTGTCTTGCTTTTACTGGTTTTGTCAATAATGCTTCTGCTTGTTTTGTCAGTAATGTTTTTTGCATCCATTATCCTGGAGCAGATTGGAAATTTGAATAGCATCGAGAATACTATATCTTTCTGAAATGAGTTTTAGTTGTTCTGCCTTGTTTTTTGCCAATCAGTAAATCTATTTTGTTCCTTTGTTATCTTTCGCTGATTACTTTTGCCGCTGCCTCGAAACAGATAAGATCTCTTATTAAATGAAAACTTTTCTGTGTTTAGAGTGTCTGGCTTCAGTAGCATAAACTAAGTACATCGTTCTGTGACTACCAGGAGGGGCTGCCATTTTGGATCCAAATGCAAGGCCCAGAAATAAGATAATTTCAAAATGCCACTGCTTATCACACCAGTTCTTCTACTCCATTGAAATACTAAAAAAATTAGCGCAAGCAATTTACCTTTTGGTTTGAAATGAGAAGTGATAAAATGCCCGAAGGAACACAATCGGGAGAATAAAGTTGCACAATTTCATGCTCATTTTCTCCTATACCTTGCCAGCTGCTCCAGTGTAATCCAATATCTGATTGTCAACATAATCCCAGGGGCAATTTCCTTTCGAATAATTGCTGGAGATTGCGTGAAATAGATCAAGTGATGGCTTGTTTTCTGCTATATGTTGTTGAAGAAGAGTATAGCTCGGAGATTTGAATGGGCTAATCTTGTCCATGTAAAAGTGTAAGATGAAGTTCAGAGGTTAATAACAAGCAAAGTTTAGAATTCAATGTTCTTCAGATTTTAACTGTACGCTTCAAGACTTCTTCAGGAAATGCCTTAATCATTGTTGGTCGTTGATGTTGCTGATGTCATCCGTATTTCCAAAGAGATATCTATTGTTCAAGATCTGGTCAAAATTATCATCATCATCATCATCATCATCATCATCATCATCATCATCATCATCACCAGCATCATCAGGGACGAGACTCAGGCCATTGCCATCATTCTAAGAACAACTTCTGATCCATAAATTTGCTTGAAAAGATGGAGTCTATACTTCTCTGAAGAAGTTGTCTCCTGCAAGTGAGACATAAAGGGCTTGTGGGGTAAATTTGGCCAACTGAGAGGATTTTCATGTTAGCTACTGAGTTTCTGTTGGTGGCCAACTCCACTATTCCAGCAAACCTTTTTTTGCTCATCTGACATAAAACTAATCAACAAGTGGGTGTTGGGCTAACAATGAGGCTATCACTATAAATCTATTCGCTAGAGTCTTGATGGTGCCTTCGTGCCAAGCACCAGTTCTCTTCATCCTTCAATGCCGGAAGAAAGTAACTCATCTCTGGTAAAGCTTTCAAGTAGCCTCTGTACTGTGATGTTAAAGCAATATTTATCATCAAGCCGATACCAGTTATATGTGGGTATTGGCCATAGCAATCAACTGATATGTTCCTGTTTATGGTCACCGGTATTCGTGCCAAACATTTCCCTCGAAATGAAAATTTGTCACGTTTTATTGAGTTGTTCCACTTAATCCTTTCAAGTGCACACCTCAGCATCATTGAGCAGAGTGAGAGCTTTGAGTGGTTATATTGATAGCCAGTTGATCGCCAAAGTGGTGTATTCATTGAAAGTTGTAAGACTTGGTGTTTAGACATACACCTAAATGGTTTCGTGGGCTCATCATGTATTTGAACTGCTTTTGCTTCCCACTAGATAATATCAGGTAGTGACCATCAATTATGTCATGAAACTCCTCCCCCCCCCCAGTGCCCTGTCAAAAGTCAATAATGACCTTGTCAAATGTCAAAATGACCTTCATAACAATACTGGAGCCAAGTGTATTCGTTTTCACTTCGTCAGCAATACGAAGACCAACATTTATGTGGTCATCAAATTCATGGCCAGACCACTTTCCACATGCACCTCCAGCACACTTTTATTTTTCCACTCCTTAATGTGTTGATCAATCTCTCCAGACATGGCTCATCATAACGGAAAAGTAGAGAAGTGATGGAGACATCATACATCCAATTTATCTCAATCTAGGAGGTGTGGGAGGTTATGCGGGTCGTGACCAAGAGGATGTATCACTTGCTGTGTAAACATACTGAAGAAATATTTGAATGAAGGTGAAAGTAGGAAGGTTGTCAATACGTCGGACCATTATGGCCATGGTCTCGCAACCTCCGTGGATTATCACCCTGGGATGGCTTCAGAAAAAATCACAGACCAGCTTTAGGGAAAATTTGTTGTCCTGAGGATGAATCACTCTATTTGGATCAAGATGAAGCAAATACCAGTGGCAATGCTGGCATTCAGGCAGATTTTGTAAAGAAAAGCAAAAAAATTCATGTCGATCTTTTTATGGCTTTTGGTAAATTTGTTGGTGGCATGTCTTGTCTTTAGCTGCGCTTGGTCAAATCCAGCATCTTACTGTGAAGAAATTTGATTATGTTTGTGATTGTGACACATCTCGTATATTGATGTACCAGAACACATGTTCCTTTTATCATATCTCTTGGTATATGTGTTATTTGATTGAAGTAGCTGTGATAAAAGGCAAAGGAAAGGTCACACCTTCCTCAGATATCAAATACTTTCGCAATCAATATAAGATGTCTGAGCATGCAAGGGGCAAAAAGAACTGACAGAAAGAAATCTTCTCTGTGGATTTATTGTGGAGATGTTTCTTGATATCTGAAGTGGAGCAGTTCTTTTCACAGATATGAGGATTTAGTGAGCTGAAAGTAAATAGCATGTTTGATATGAAGGTGTCTGTCTATCTATTTTGTGGCTTACTGGCCTGCTGTTCAGAGCTGAGGTTGACAGCAGTTTGCCAGCCACGCAAACACCAGGAAGAATTGTGTTAGTTATGCAGATATTATCAATTACTCTGGGGTGTTGCCTTAAGGGTGCTTGTTTTGGCACATTAGAGATTTCTCATGTGACATATTTGGACAAATTTCCTGATTCTATTGCACATGTTGCCGCTGGCACCACTAATTTGCCAGATTGTGTCCAATCAAACAGGTCTGTCATATTAGTAGTGATTCGTTGACAAGCTTGGAAGCTGATGAGATGTTAACCCTGTATGATGGAGGGGGGGATACCAATCCCAGAGATTATGTTTTTCTTGTTGAGAAGTATCGCATTCAAAGATGCAAGTGCACTTCATCGGTACAACAATTTCTAATCCCTGTCCTCTTTCTTCCTACACCAATATAAACCTAATCCTTGTTATTCTTGAATGCCATTAACAAGCTTGGTGAAATGTACCATTATGGTTGTTGTGTGTACATTAACTCAAGTAGGATAGCTGTTTCTTGAGAACAGCTTCTAAGTCCTTCACTCCCGAGAGCTATGCTGACATTGACAACTTTGGTTCAACTGCAGCCAACCTTTCTTAGCAAGTGGTTTCTATAGATGGAATTTGTTGACAATTTTCTTCTGAAGTGCTGATTCTAAGCAACCTTTCCTGCCAGCTGTACCAAAATGGAATGTTAGATAAAGGTTCCTTGTCCAAGCAGCATTTGCAGGTTGATATTGATGTAGGTTTCTGACTGGGTGTAAGGCTGGTTGTCTTGTACAGTGCTTAAAAAAGAGAAAAATTATGTTGGTGTGGAACTTCTATCAGACATTGTTTCATTGATTATGAAATCCATAACTATTTTCTGGGTTGCCATGTGTACTAATTGACTCGTTTAATGGAAAAGCCTTGGTTTTCTTGTTGATGTACACGACAGTACATCCATTTAGTGGGCTTGGTTTTCTGATTCTGAACATCAGGGATAGAAAGATGCACAGCCCTGGTTATATGTACACCTTTGCATTTCCTAACTTGCCAAGCAACGGCTCTCATCACTTTCCCCAAATAAGTCACTGGTCAGATAGCAAATAATTCTTGTGAAGTTCAAGAAATGACTTAATGAACCATCGAGTGGCTTATCACCTTGGCCATGTCAGGACACATGTCTGGTGGGCTTCTAAATCTAACTGATGGCTTTCTCAAACAAGACATTGCCTAGCAACAACTACACAGTCACAGGATGCTAGGTAGAGGGGGGAGGGGTGGGAATGATCAATACAATGGCAGTTCGGATTGGAATGAAATTTAATTTTAGAAATGACAAAGGTTTTCATAGAACATAAATCTTGTTGTAAAAATAATGTCACACTTCGAGCTCTAATGGAAATGCAATCATTGCAGAAAATATAACGTTGGTTTTCAATCTTCTGCATCCTGAGATTCAGGGTTTCTTCACTCCGGTGTAATATACGGTCCTAGAATCAATTGCTTGCAACTATCTGAATGGGCGCTTTGATCCTGTCTGCTACAATGCATCTAGAGGGTACCCCTTTTACTCAAGGGGTTTTAAATATTGAGAGGCGTGTGTATTGAAAACCCTTGGTAGTGAATCATCAAAGTAATAGTCCTTATTAAATGATATGATGATTAAAATTGAATGTGAGTACTTGTAAGAGATTCTGCCTCATATGATACAAACCTAAATGAGATTTCAATAATTAGCTCAGCTTCCTGCCCATGTAATAGCATTGTCTAAGTAAAATCTTATTGTACTCAAGCCTGTTATCAGTAAATTACATTTGAGACAATTTCTCTCAGTGTATTCAATTAGGCTTGTAAGTATAGAGGAGCGTTGAATTGTCGATAGGGGTACCAGAAAAGTAAGCACAATCACCGGTAGTATTTTTGGCAGTTTTTGTCTTGCTAGATACAAATTTCAATAGACTTTCTCTTCAAACACTGAAGGATGAGTTCTAATTAGATCCATTCCGCACCGAACATCTTCAAGGACTAATTTCAAATGTCTAAGAGCACTGGGTCGAATATCTCAATTTGAAGTGTTCGGCAGTATCTATATTCATTTCTACCGCATCTCATCTTTCTACCAGTTTGAAACGGTTTCAGAGAAATGTAAAGAAAAGTAGTTGTTCAATGTTGCTTATGTGAGGTGTTGAAAATGGATCTGTATCTTGTGAGTATAGGATGTTTTTAGCTCCGCTGACGAAAGTCAGCGGAGCTGGTAAAATAACTATTTATAATGGTGTCTGTCCTTCCATCCGTCAACATGGTGGATGTTTTGTAACCGTAAGACCTAGGCACTTCAAATCTAGCCATGAGGAAGAACAGCCAAGGAAATGCCCCTTACAGAAGATGGACCTGTATCTTGTGAGTATAGAATGTCTTATTCATTCATGTTTCAGACATATACAACTACTGACTCATCGATCAGTTCTTCACCCATCTCGTGGGTCTCTGTTCACCCGTATCATGGGTCTCTGTTCACCCATCTCATGGGTCTCTCTCTGTTCACCCATCTCATGGGTCTCTCTCTGTTCACCCATATCATGGGTCTCTGTTCACCTACATAATGGGTCTCTGTTCACCCGTATCATGGATCTCTGTTCACCCGTATCATGGGTCTCTGTTCACCCGTATCATGGGTCTCTGTTCACCCGTATCATGGGTCTCTGTTCACCCGTATCATGGGTCTCTGTTCACCCGTATCATTGGTCTCTGTTCTCCCGTATCATTGGTCTCTGTTCACCTGTATCATGGGTCTCTGTTCACTTACATAATGGGTCTCTGTTGACCCGTATCATGGGTCTCTGTTCACCTGTCTCATGGGTCTCTGTTCACCTGTGGTATTCCGTTTCAAAGCCTGACACGTTATCTACTAGAACCACTGCCCACATTGTCCTCATACCCATATTGAAATGGCCAGAAAGATTTAGTGGCAATCATAGTCAGGAAATATGGCTGTTCAGAGAGGAAATGACTGATATTCTCATGATTGCATATCAGCATTATTTACGTCTCTTTCGTTTATGTGCAGTATTTGGCCGAAATATCATCGGTGATTTCTCGGTCTATTTGACTTCAAACGTTTAGAAATGCTATTACTTACAAAGGTGCATATGGCACATTCTGGTCATCTTATTCATCCTATTCATCAATTCATTGTACCAGTGCCAAGTTCTCTGGAGCAGCATTTCTCAAACCAGTAAATCTTTGAATGGTGTGACATACCACCATTTCAAACACTTATCAGATTGATTGGGTCATTTCTTCAAGATAGCTTCCATACACTTTGGTCCAGACATATCGATTTTAGTTTTGAGCAAAACTTATTCACCTTTTGCACTGTTATGGTGTGATGTGTTATTAAAAATTAAACAAAAGGCTAAGATTCCTTTTAAGGGGTTGCGATGCTTGGAGGCATTCACAATACAACGCATGCTTTGACCTCTCAGGTTAGACAGCATCAGGCCATGGTTGATTTTTCTGTGGTTACACCTTCTAATTGGATAAAAGATATTCCCTTTCTTGGAGTGGACATTTCCTTTTTTTATGTTGAAAAAGCATCGATCATTCGCAGAACCAGAACCATTTTCCATATTTTCAGAAAAATCCATATTCTCTAGTATCAAATGTTCATGTCAGGTTAATGTTCTTATAACCACTTGTTATCGGTAGGTGATGCCTTCCAATAATCTTGTTTGAAAAAGTGGAAATATCGAGGTTTTTGAAAGTGGCAGCTCTTTTGATACTTTCTTTTCAGTATAGACTGGACGCTGATTGTCTTGAAAGGTGTCTTGGAAGCTCGCAAATTGGAAAATGATTTAGATTTAGAAGATTGAAAGTTCTGCATTTTATCATACTTATAAGGATATATGATGAGAAAATCTCGAGATCATTTCATGCCCCATTCCATCATCGCTTCTTGTTCCTTCCACGTAAAACGTTCAGTTGCGTTATCTTTTAAGCAAATCTGAAACCCTCAATTTTCTTCCTCGCTTTTTCCAAGCCACACTTAGTGTGTCCCAGGGGTAAATGACATTATATATCCAGTTGGCTTGTCATTTCTAATAACCGGTAACTAGAGAAAGTGATAAAACGCTAGCTTTTCCACCTGAGGTGTTTCTGTCTAATACGGTATTTATTGCCTCTGCGCTTGCTCTTGCTCAGGATACATGAAGGCCAAAAGTTAGAACTCGACTTTTACGATGATGCTGGCTGGTTACATCAATTTGTAGAAGATAGTGACCAGATGTTGAAATGATTATCTGAGGATCTGCGGTGGTGTAGTGACACAGGTCTCTGACTAGCGGTCATGATGTCTCTGGTTCGTTCCCCACTGTTGGTGTGACACTCAAGGCTGGTCTGTTTGTTTGCCTTACACTGGAATGCCTTACTCCACCCAGGTGAATAAATAGATCCTTCCTTTGGTACAGAGTCTGTGGTGTACTGTTCTTGCCTGACAGGTAGTGATAATCAATTTACAAATATACATCATGTCTCCCAATTACTAATGATAGCCCTTTGGTCATGTCGTAGAAACGTCCACCAAGGTTGACAAACCTTACATGATTGGCAAAATTATTTGGCTCTAACCAATCCTTGCCTGACACCCCCCAGTGGTTGCTGAGTGCTAATTGAGAAGGAATAGATCACCTTTGCTGGGGACTAATGATAAGAAGGGAAGAGATGGCAGTGAGGTTGGTAATGGTAATTGCTCAAGGATGGCACCCTGGTGATTGTTACTTTCTCGTCAAAGGTTATTGGCTGACTGTGGTGAAACTTTGTAGGTGGTAGCTCTTATTGGCGAGAATGAGCTTTGAAACGCGACTAGTCATTTAATGATGAATTTTCACAGTTGGTTGCAGCTGGCAAACGTTTCCAAACTCTGGCAAGAGAGAGTTTATTGGTCATTTTATAGCCAAACAGCCCACAGAAATAATCAAAAACCTGAGGTGGTTTCGAAATGTCAGAATACATTCCTTTCTTCAGTGTTTTCTCTACTAACTGTACCGTGGCACAGATCTTTGTAAAAGACTTACTAGATTCATTAATGTCAAGTCCAGATGCTGCCATTCTGGGGGAAGTTTCGTGAAAAGCAATGCCTTGATGCAGTCTTTCAGCTTGCTTAGATGCTGGCTGTTGGGCTGTGACAAATTGTATGTGTCTTTCTTTCTTTAACTTACGTAAAAATGCTTATATTGTCAATTCTACTTGAAACCCAATAGCAATCTAATGCAAGGGGTTACAGATGACCACCCTCTTACTCAGACCAATTCATTTCCAACACTTCTTGCCACAATATCTTCTTGCACCATCCAATGGACCATTCCTAACCCCTGTAACTAGACTCACATCAATATATTGCCGTAATCCTTGGTTAGCTGAAGATGCCATTACCATAAAACTAAAAATGAAAACTAACACATATAGATACGCAATACTGCTGTATGTAAAGATATATCTCGTGTCTCATAATGGGGTTGTAGATCTTGATAGAATAGGTCTCCACGGACTCAACTAACCATTTCAGCCACGATTTGGTTTTAGGTACAGAACAAGATTGTACTTCTTGTTGACCATTCTAAATTGTGTATTGGACTTCTTCTCAGTTCTTCAGGATGTTGTTCATCAGGGCGCGATTGTTCAAAAGTGCAAAAGTCATGTTATTCCTATAAAAAACATACCATTGAACTTATATTGGAGTGTAGGATGGAGCATGGCGTCTGACGGATTGTCCGAGGTCAGGCAGGTCATTCAGCTGCTTATGATTCTTTGGAATCCCTCCATACCATCAACACACCAGGTACCCTTGCTCCTTATTGCCCTCCTGAGGAGCCTAATGGCTATAGTGCCCCTCTGTGTCATTGCTGAGGCCATTCCCCTGCTAGAAACCTTTGCCGTGAAAGCAATAACCGACTGGAATATCAATGTTTACTTCAGGCAACTGGAGGTGTTGCTATGTGATGTCTGGTAAAATGCCAGCCTATTTGCAAATTTTCCCTTATGACTTGAATACCTATGACCCCTGGCAAATTGCTTTAGAAAGCTGTTTGTGGAAAGCCATGCATGCTGTGTTCTTTTTTACATCTAATAGAAAGTTGCCATCTCATAAGGGTAGAGTACTGAACTATTGGTATAGTGGACTGTTGGGGCTAGCACTGTTTGGTTGACATTTTAGAAGCTTTTGAAAAATAACTCTGTTTAAAAACTTTTGATAATGGTCATGTCAAAGGTCCATGTCTGGGCTAAGAAGCCAAAATTGATGACAAAATGCTGTCTGTCTGATAAAGTCAGCTAATGTTAGTGTAATGTTTGCATTTTAAAGAAGGTTAGACTTTCTATTCCTAGATTGTGACACATTGAGTATTACCTAATATGTCCTAGTGAGACAAACATGGAGCAATCCACGATATTGAGATATCACACCTTGACTGAACCAAGTAATACCAATATCACCAGTTTTGGGCATGCTATAGGCAGTCATCAACAGTGTTGAGATATCTCAGCTCACTCTTGTTGCCAGCAATCACCTTTGTTCCCTAATACCTCACGATTACATGTCCCATACCTCGTGATTACGTGTCCTAGGACCTGACAAACTAATCTGGCTGTAGCACCAATGTCCAAAAGCAATCAAGCTAATACAATCAATCCATGGAGCTAGCCTTAAGTGAGCCTTGGGGACGTGTTTGTTGCAGGTCGATTAATAGGGATTTCCTCTTGGCTTATAACCCTCTCAAACAGGAACCAGCTCTCATACTACTTTTCTACTTTTCACGTTGTCTTGGATCATATTAGATTGTCATGATACAGTCATCAGTTTCATGGAAACTGTTGCTTTGTTGAGCTTATTAGAAATTAGTACCAAATCAGAAATTCTGTGATGACAAAAGTTGTACTTTGTTTAAAAAAAGTTGGTTTGAGGATGATACATTTGTACTTCAAACTGTCATCAAGCATTTGTGTATTATTGTCTGGTTCTCTGCTGGGAGCACTGGATAGGGTATGCGCTCAGCCAAAGATGTTTTGATGTGGGGAGAATACAATTTGGAATAGTAATATTTCCCTAAACCTAAGTGATTACCTGGTACACATCTACATGTACTCCATCTAAATCATTTCTCATAACTTTGGGTATTGACAAAGCGTCGACTCTCTACACTTTGTATCGGCTGTTCTGACTGTATTCATCCCTTCAGACTGCGTCAAACGAGTCTGCCGACGTTGGCATGGACTGTTTCTGACCGCACATCAAACCGATATTGATTCCATTAGGCTTTCACATGGATGCCACCAGTTGATTCAGCTGATGAGCCCAAGGATCATATGGATTCCTCTATTGATTCAGAGAGACAGAGAAGGTCGGTGAGGTGATTGTGACAAGCGCTGACTTGGGAGGTGGAAGATTTGCCTCCAGATATACCAAGAAGAAAGGGTCATTTGAAGTCACAGCAGATGCGGACCCTAAAAGTACCGGTAGATTATTTATGCTATAACATTACATTGCCATCAAGAACGCGACTTCCTTAGTAGTCTTGGTGAGATGTCCTGCTTCCTGTCTGGACGTTTGGTCGAATATATAAGCTTAAGAGCTCTGCGTAATTTCCTGGGTTTATTGATGTCTTAGAGCGGGTCACAGAGCTGTATACAGATCAGATAGGCTGACATTTCCTTGGATAGATCTGGAAGAGTTGTGGTGGACTTAGTTGTGGACTTCGAGGTGACAGGCTGGAATATGCACCAGTCTTCAACTATGTTATCTCGCCACCTCTTCTTAACAGCATAATTCTGGCAGAGACCAAAGGTACCATACACGGAAATATGTTTCAGAATCTAAATTGTCGTGAAAACTGGGAAACACCTTTGTACTCTGCGAAAGAAGGACTTCCAAATATCACTTTGGTTAATGTTGCGGCGGCAACTCTCTGCCCCCTGCTTGGGTTATAGCAAAATGCACCCTCAGAGGAAAAACTAATTAACTGTTGACCGCAGGTGACGTTCATGTTTCTGACCATTATTAAGCTATCTGAACCCTTGTTGCTTCCGTTACTACTCGAGTTTCCTGCTTAGGTGGTAACAAGATGCCAAGTGCCCTAGAAAAGCTCATTCAAATGTCAGGAGCAGCTGGGCTGAGGAGTCGTGTCTTATACAGGTCCAGGGCAAAACATGGGATGGAAGCTTTGACATTTGAGGACTGAACATCTGCTTTCCAACAGCAGTCCTAATGGACCTGGGGATTAGGGTCTTTAACCCCCTCAACAGTTTATTACTTGCTTAAAAAGTATCTTAATATCATTTGCCTATAAACTACTGATGTTATATGAGTTCGACATTAATTAGCTCTATATACCTAGTTTGAGTCAAAATGTCTCTACATCCATAATAAAATCAAATTACTTTTTAAGGACCTGACATTTCTCGATATGACAAATCTTGTTTCAAATGAAGCTCATCCTAATCCAGCTGTGGTACTTATCTAATGGTGAATCCATTAGGAAGATGACATCCCTTGGTCACACATGTATCTACCGTTGACTCGAAATATTAAAAGAGAGGTAGAGTGAAGTTGGAAAGCCATTAGGAAATTAACTGTTTGTTGATAAAGGCCTCAAGTAGTTGAATCGTGTTACAGTTGCAAGACTGAGGCTTTTAGCTTAAGTTGATCATCTCATGTCTTCGTTGATGTCTTATGTTGGCTGAAGCCTCTTTGCCATGCTACTTATGAAGAAGAATGTCACCGGTACTCATTGATTTGAACTTCTAAAGATGGTTGTCATTAACTTCTAAAGATGGTTGTCATTAACTTCTAAAGAAGGTGGTCATAACCGTAGCGATCATCATTATTCCAAGGATGTTTTCCTCTCCACCACTCAAAGTTGCTTCATGACCTGACAGGCGATTAGAACACCCATAGCTGTCACTCAGAGATGGGATAAATCTCATCTAAGCAGTGATAAGTGAGGAGATAATCTGGATTAAACATGTCCCCATAGTCCATAGAAGATCTCCTCGCTGCCGTAAGTAAGCCTGCATCCGTGAGTCGTGGCATTGAATAAGAAGAGATTGTTCATCTGTTAAAGAAAGGTGCTGAGTCGTATCATGCATAAAAGAAGAATGTCTTCTTTAATCTTTGCTTGTGGGCAATGGTGTGCATAAGGTTTCCAGTCATGGGTTATGGTGATGTGAGTTTGATATTCTGATGCACCTATGGTGGATTTCCATCTGTCTTGGCAAAAAGGGACTTCCATGCAGAAGACATGATAATCAATCATGTCTCTAATTTTTCTAATGGCACTTATTTTCCATCGACAGCATATTTGGTAAGAAATGAGGAACATGAAGTCTTCGAAGGTTGCCCTAAAGGGATTCGTCTCTATTCCCATCTATCTTGTAGGATGACACACCTCAGTTGGAGGTCACACCATTGAACAAATTTTCATATACAAATCGTCCATAGGGTAGCAGACTTTTGATAAATCGGTGTAGATGATGCACTGAGGCATGTACCTTTTCAAGGCATGTGCAAGCATCGTAGCGACAACGAAAGCTGCTGATGACATCTCAAAAACGAGCTAACAGAGCCAGCAAATGATGTTACAATGACGCATTGGATCTCGCGAGAGGTGATTGGTTTTGTTGTGGTCATTTCACCATGTTTGTTACTTTGTATTAAAACCAAGCTTCTCTTGAGCGCTGAAAAGGAACATGAGTGACTGCACCCCCTAGCGGATTCGATCAGCCACTGCCTTGTTGTGTCAGTAGGGTAGCAAATGTGTTTGTCACTGTGGTTACTACGACACCATCACCATAATCACCATTGATATAAATTTCAATTATGGCCAGCTTACCTGAAAGAGAGTGAAATTTGATGACAATTTATCACGGTCATCAATCATCATTCCCTGGTATTGAATTGGCAGATATTCTCCAGGGTGTACGCTGATCAGTTTACATGTAGTGTATATGTTTTTATACAGGTTCTGGTGTTGTGGTGTTCGAGGACCACACCTACATAATCAGGGTTAATTTAGTCCAAGAGATAGTTAAATATGCAGACTTGGACTTTGCCCCATCCCATATAGCATCTAAAATTGCTGCATGTGCATCCTGAGATTTATATCTTGGGGTGCCAGAAACCTTTCTGGTTGGAACAGTGAATAAAAAGATATGAAGATAAATAATCCACAAACAAACTATCAATGTCCGTCATCATTTCAAATTGTCAGGTTTGAATCAAAAGTATTCTATACAATCAAAACATGTTAAGCTGTTATTGTTTCTTGTCACCAAGTACCTGTATTTGAACAGCTGACACGCCTATTCTGTTATTAAAATGATCATCAGCTTCATCAGAAATGCCACCATTGTAGGTTTATCACTGCCTCATCAACCATCCAACCATCATTACTTTGAACAGGTGACATCTATAAATAACAAAATAACACGAAACAGCAAATTTTTTTCACGGTTATACGTAGCACGCCAAGATCTGATCAGCGTATAGATAGAATGAGAATATATTGCAATTGGCAATACCGTATCCAAGGTGGAATGAAAACGCCAGTAATATTTCTAGCACATGATCAATACTGCGTTCGGAGCAAAAACGCCCGCTTGGCAGTTTTCTATGAGTCACACCGCATACCAGCAGCATACACAACGCTGATAGTTTGCTTGCTGGTGAGACTATCGCTGTTGACGTTGCTGTTTTGGCAGTGGTGATTGGTGGATTTAATTGAGTGCGAAAGATTGGAAAGATTGATGGCACGGAGAGTTTGTGCAAAGATTCATGAGTGGGAGTCGGAGTTAGAAGAATGTAGGATTCAAGACGGAGACCTGTGGATTAGGCTGGTATAGACAGGTTTAGTCACCGACGCTTGGTAAATCCGTCAGCTACGACCATGTGCTCTCAGTAGCTTGGGTACATATAAAATGTGAAAGCAATGATGCCGTTTGCATTCTGATTCTTGCAAAGGAGGAGTTGTTGACTGTGGGAGTATTCATAAATTCACATCCGTGAAACCTTTCTGAAAATTTCTGTGCTGTGGAATATTGTGGATTTATTTTGTGACATGGCACTCGGGATGTCAGGTAGTTCAACCAAATAATGCTTTGATGTAAAATTTCCATTAGATTAATGAGGAACTAATCCCACATGTATTGGTAATCTAGCAAGAAGATAGTTCACTACGTGTAGCTAGTTTATGGTAGACGTGGGTCCTTAGGGCTAGATTATAAGCATCGGTTTAGGTTTTGCTCATTCTCAGATCTTGAATCTCATCATCTCTGCCAGTCGAGGACTGTTTCTGGATCCATTGCAGAATCAGTAACTCCAAAACTATTGCAGAACTAATAGCTTCCAATTCTACTATAGCTGCATAGGTCAGCCAAGAATCTTCGATTTTGTAGAACGATTATATTCCGATACACTTTCATACTGTCAGTCATGTCAGTGCATTCATCTTGTGCATCCGTGTGCAATAAGTGCTATTCATATTGCACCTTACGGGAGTAGGATTATTCCAACTCAGTGCAACTAAATCATTCGATCACATTCTGTGATTGCATTACTTAAGTTGTCATATTAATTTCCCATGCTAATTGACGGGGATATAGTTGAAATTCTATAAATATGAAAGAAGAGGTTGTAAATTTCATCATATCATTGAATTACATCATGAAGGAACAGTTGATTTGTTGAGGGATTTATGTGATTTCTCTACAGTGGTTTTTGACGGATATGTGTCAGGTTGCACTGGCCTGCTTACTCATAGTTCAAGTAGCAAGTAGGCAAGTAGATTCTTGTCAAAGGTCATCTTACCAAATCTATCATCATTTCTCTTAAAGTAACCAGTGCGTTAAAGTTCAATCAATATTTTGAAGTAGAAACAAAAGTTCCAGGTCATCAGCGCTCGGGTCCTCCTGGTCACATTATATTCCACCTGCGGTTACTGGTCTTCAGAAGTTCCAGGTCGGCTTACCAATCAATATATTTCTAAAAATGACTGAAGTGACATTCCGGTCCATTACCATGTCAGAAACCCATTTACTCGTCCTCTCAAGCCCAAACATTTCAAACTTAGTTTTGGAATTAGTCAGGATTTTTCAAGTAACTTGCAAATTGATGAAAGTTAAAAAGATTATGATGTTCTTGAACATCACTGACTTTTTGTTGCCTGGTGAACTTGGGAAGAAGCTGCGGTACATGTTGTTCTCAAATAGGTTTGAGATTTTCATGACCATGGAAATATGGTAGAGGGAAATTCCTTTAATAATTCATAAGAAAAATACCAATATTACTCAAACATTCTTTAATACTGCACCTAGGGACGAATTTGTTGCCATATTGGCATGACATCCAAATGATATGGCCAGAACATGTCAGCTGGAGAAAATGGCCTTGCCCTGTGGATTGCTTCTCGGTCCAACTTGTCACCCTCTTGGTTGTTAATCACAGTAACTCTCATAAATCGAGCAACAGGGATGGCTGGTGTTCTTAGCGCTTTGATGGCCGGGTCCCTTGGGCATGTGTCTCGCCAAGTTGGATTGAGATGACGTCACATTCTAGCCATTTCTCATTGCGGCATCCTGATTGGATATTCTTCTTGCATTTTATCATCGTGACTTGATATTTTCATGAGAGGTGGTACAATCATTTATCAAAAAAAACTGTTGCTAACATATTCTAGTTTAATTGCTAGCTTACAAATGAATGTGGTGTTTGGATCAACAAAGTGATCAGAATTAATGAAGATTTATATTTTTAAGGATATATGGATAATTGATCCAGTTAACAACATCCTTAGCAAAATCAAAAACCCACGAATTTACACCAGTACCATGTTGTGATTCATGATTTATCACGCTTGCTCTATCGAGATGCTAATGCTCGTCTTAATAGGGGATATCCTAGCGTGAAGAGGCTCAATAGGGCATGACCTGCTGAATACATCTCTGATTTAATGCGGCTTTCACCAGTTAAAAATATCTGATAATTGTTCGGCTCGAAAGCAGTCAGGCGATGGGCTCCCTCATCAATCTGGAACCACTGGTTGAGAACTAATGAGATCGAAATGACCGGCCACTCAACACAGGTGGAATTAACCCAAAGTACATGTTCAGTAGGATCCCAGCAATTGGAATTCTCAGTGTCCTTGCAGCGAAAGATCTCTCACAGATGAAAAGAAGGACGCTGGTTCAATAAATAAGAAGGAGGATAAAAGCCAAAAACTTAAAAAGTGTAGCTGTCACACTCTGCCCATGGTTTGTTAAAGTGCATTTTAATGTTAGAAAGACTGAAAAAATGCGTGCAATCTGAATGACAGAAATTAGGATTGTAGCCCGATCCTTGACCAGTTGAGCTACCATATCTACTCATTATCTATTTTCGAACAAGAATCTCGTGATCAACATGTAACTTGAAGACATTTTGATTTTACTGTGGATGTTAGTTGGATCAATTAACCACGTATCATGAACACATTTTTTGCAGTGTGTTTAGAATGTGAGGTTTTTGTAAAGTGATAGGAATTCAATACTTAATGTATATTTAGCCATTACTCAACAGGGAATGATACGTGAAGGAGGGTAATTAGGTGTCCCTCTGAGTATATGATGAACAACTGTGCCCGATATCCTAGCCCTGCCTCCAAGAGCTAGAGGCAATAATGTATTTGTTGTACTCATCTGCTTCACCAAAAAAATATGGCAACAGCGAAGTCTTATTGAACCAACTGTCATGTATAACTCTGTTGATAAGTCCTATTCCTAAATATGTGATGCACCATATTGGATTGTCTCAGATGACCGGCCCTGGAAAAAGTTGCACGTATGATATTCCAGGATGTATACATCGGCTCGGGCTGAATTCTTGAGCGAGCCAATCGACCAATGGAATATATCATACAGAATGCATTTCAGCCATCAGTATGTGGTTGAAAATTGATTATGGTGTTGTGTATTTGAAAATCAAGCCAAGCCAATGTTGCAGGTTCGAGTCCTGGGAAGGTCGCCAGTTGTTTTATATGCTCCGGTCACCCATCCAAGTTATGACCTCGCTCGTTTTGCCGAAGAACGGGATTATTTCCCATATGAGCGTGGATCGCATTTTGTTGAATCTCAACTCAAATAACAGTAAGCTGTTGCTAATAATAGAAAGCCTGTGGATAAAATGTGTTTCATAACATTATCAGCACATTCTAAATTTGCAATGCCCAGTGCACTCACAATGCAATAAGAAGTATGTCATATGTGGAGAGAAACGTTATTAGATTCCACGAGGGTGTTTTTCGGGCAGTGTGTACACAATCTATTTGTTTATTGTACACTTCCCACAAAACTTATAAACTGATATACTGAACATTCATGTATTTCATTGGGCTCGGCAAATTCTGAACCTGATAAGTTGAACATGTTGACGTGAACAAGAGCTAGCAATCATAAGCCAGGTTGACACTCTGACCATCAGCAACCTGACTTTTGCAACTGTGACCTGAATGCTGGATCCATAATGGCATTTCAAGGCAGTTGATGCAAGTGGTTATGCACAGGAGAATATGAATATGCCATCACAAGTCAGAAAGTTACAACACAGATATATCAACCCCAAAGCAAAAACCAATTTGTAGCATTACCACATTTCGCTTTCCGTGTACATTTCCTGCATATTGCTTATTTGAGCCACGACCACAGGATTGATATAGATTCTTTGTGTCTCCGTGGACCCATTAATGATCATTGATTGGACACATGTTGAGTTTGAATTAATGGGTTGAAAAAACACGAGATTGGGTTCGGTCATAGAATTGGCTCAGCATCCCATATTATCCAAGTCTCGCTTAATAATGGATCAAGTGGGTCATATATAAACTTGACATCAACGATTGTCTGTTTTCTGTGGCTATGAATCCTTGAATGCTGGTTAATTATTTTGCAGCCAAAGGTTGGCGCAGTCATGTCAGCTTATTCTTTGTCAAGTACTTCTGTGCTCAGTGCAGGGCTATATGTCATGTAGAATGTTTGTAATGAGATGCTTTATGCTTGATTACATTTGTCCCAATGAGGTGCACAATGAAATCATTACTTCAGGATATCTTGACAGATTTCCGTGACACAACTAATGAATAAGTTGAATCTAGAACATAGAAAGTTTTATACCTCAAGAAGTTTAAATTGATAAATATTGTCATGGGAATTGATGGATTTTCAGGAAATATGCAAACTTTCTAAACTCAGCTTGTTTTATTACAAAATGTCCCATATATTTCATGATATCGACTCCTCTAAAGGCTAGTTTATTCATGCAAAAACTCATTTCTTAGTCAGTAGCTTTAAACTAGTGGCAAATGCCTTTCTTGGGGGCAATTCATCAATTGGAAGCTGAAGATATTGGGGGAGCACTGACAGTTTAAAGAAAACAGGAAATGGGTCAGTGACAGTGAGAACTGTTTTATGGAAATGGTAAAACACAAACGAATGATCTTTGTTTCAGCTACATGTGACAACTAACAGTGCTTTTGACCAATAAGAAGATTGCTCCTCTGTAGATGAAACCAGTCATGGTGGGTTTGTTATTTATTGCAGTTGCACTGACATCTGATTCTTGCAGGCACCTGTGTGATCACTGTAGAAGAGAGATTTTTGTCTCATATGATAATTATTGCAGGTCACTGCAATAAAACGAAAACCTCTTCTTTGCAAGGAAGTTAAGCAACAGTCCGATGTTGTTTGGTAAGATGAATCAGCCTCTGAGGCGTGAGCTTGGCCAGTCAGTGGAACCATTGAGGAGCTGTTTCTTTGGAATCTATTGAGTCAAGAGATAGACATCAACTTGGACATTATTAGCTTTGAGCGTGACATCGAGGGTTTGTATTGTAAGAAAGAAACCAGAGACCAAGATGTCTAGCCCCAAAGCTTCAAAGCGATCATTTGTCTCAATAGCACCATGGTAATTGTAGTCAAACCAATCAAAAGATAGGGTTGCTGTGTCAGGACTGGTAAAGTTCACAGCTACAAATGGCCATCACGAATATCTGAAGAAGGAGATCAGATAGTCTGCCTACTTCAAATCTGCTAGCATTTCTTTCAACTATCCACTGCATACTTACACAGTCTAGTAGTGCCCCTAATTGGCAATCTCAGACTTTGAGTGTTCCCTACAAGTCTGAATGACATTCTGTGAACTTGTGTGTCCTTTACATGAAGGAAGTGTGATCAAAGGAGTCTATTTAGCCTAAAGGCATTCTCAAGGATGAATAAAGTTGAATCAAGGACTTGACATTATGATTTTTTTTCAATATTGCTACACCTTGGGCACAGCATCTTCCTAATGGACTACGCCGGAGGGGTTGTTTACTGAAAGTGCTCTTCCAAGTAACACTCTTCTGTTGTTAGGTTCCAAATTCAAGCAATTCCTGTCGGTGTGCTCTTCTAACAGACTGCAGTGAACTAGAAGAATCTGACTGATTGGGACAAGCTGTAGCTGTCTATAAGCTGTAGCAAGTCTTGGAGAGAACATTTTGTTGCACTCACCGACAAGATTGCTGGAGGCAAATTGTTGAAATGGAGTGGGTTCTACACATCTGCAGAGGTCTTTATTTCCATAATAACCTTACCTAGCTAAACACCTCTGTGTCTGTTCTGCCGGCATTTGGGAGTTGTGTGGCAGTGCTGAGACATGTGCTTAACATTTGGCTCGACTATGCTGAACCTTAACATTTGAATATGTTATGCTGAACCTTAACATTTGGATATTTTTTGCTGAACCTAAACATTTTGATAAGTTCTGGTCAAAATTTTTGATAGGTTTCACTCTGTCTCCCAAACTGATTAATTTTGGACTTACTTGTTTATATGAATGCATTAAGAGTTTAAGTGAAAGTGACGTCCTCTTCATCAGAAGTCGAGACTTAGCCAAGTTTTGTTTCACGAACTACACCATCAGCAACACAGTCAACCTCTTTCAAATCGCAGCGATAATTAGGTAGTCACTTCATCTTCCCTGGATTAGACTAAGAAATTGCTTTCCGATCAATTTCCAAAATGTCATAAGGCTGATTGGTATATAATGTTGCATTGTAGTAGATTTATATTTGATAACAGTGTAATGGAATGCGATGGACATGAATAACAATAGTGGTTAGACTTCAAGTGATATGGATGCAAGGGAATGAAACAGTCTGGACTGATGAATTCAGAATTGAGCAGATTTTGGCAATATTGTTGGATTTTTTTCAACTCTGAAGCAGGATGCATGTCTATCGGTATGTCAAGTCTTTTGTCAAGGTATGATTTTATTTCTTATTCTTTGATAGTTAGGTTTACTGTTTCCAGTCAAAGAGGTATTTGAAATGTGATGGCTTTTTGCCTCACTGAAATGGTATAATTACATTGAACCTCGTCCATGTTTCCTGTTCCTGCCTAAGGAATAGATGAACCAAAAGTTTCTTTTTGCACTTGGTCTTGTAAGTTCAAATCAACATGAATTCAAATGGGAATTTAGTATTCTGCTGATGTCATTGTCGTTGGTTCAGAGTTGTCTCCCCTGATCATGTAATATTCATCCCTACGTTACCCTGGTCGAGAAATTCGATACACTTAGCAACAACAGAATTAGTTTCTCCTCACAGTGCATTGGAATGAAAGATGTTGGTACTGTAAGCGACACATAAATGTACATTCAATTTATTTATTCTTAGAGATCTATTCTTATTTGCTATTGCAGATACTTGTTATTGCCAATTGTAAATAATTTCTTGATTATGGTTATGATATGATATCAGCATGCATGAAACTATTCTGTTTTATCTGCTCTTACACAATATAGCATAAAATTCTTTCAAGATACTGCTTCTACAGATATTGCATTTTATTATCACCTTTGCTGAGAGCTGAGCATTTGCTACACCGTGTATGTGTCCAGCCTGGAGATACATTTGCAACAGATGACATTTAGAGAGCTTTTCTTTTGGATTTGACTGTAAGACTGGCCGCTTTTGTCATAATACCAGATTATAGTTGAAGATAAGGGCAGATGACATGCCAGACTCCAGGCTAACTGTTGACATAAGAAGGCTATAGCTTTGCCTATGAAATGCTGACCTTTTGTAGCGGCCATTCTTATGGACATGTCCATGATATTTTTGTTGGTTGAAATGGTGTTTACGATACAATAAGGAGTGGGGCGGCTCTAGATACTGAACGTCACCAGTCACCAGCATCATCCAATTGTCACACAGATGTGGCTGACATTAGAAAAACCCAGCAAAAGCATCAAGGCCCTATAAACCCCAAAAGCATTTTTGCTGCTAATTCATACTTACTGGTACTGAGAGAAGAAGACCAGCCTGTGGCTTTATGATGTCCTGCTCCTGAGACAAATGCCGAATTTTCAAACAACACATATAGCGTGAAGTAGAACTAAGGATGTTTACAATGTTGTTGCAGTTGGTAAAAGTAATCAACATGCTGTAATGCAGGAATGCACTCCAGGGGAATATTCACCATGAGAACCAACACCCGTAGATTACTTCTGGGGCACGATTGTGATTGCAGTCTGACCAGAGTGTTGATGACTATGGACAAACTCGGTCTCTTTGGAATTACCCTTGTGCCTTGCTTGATGACTTCTCCCAACTTGTTGATAGCAGTTTTAATGAATGCATTCCCTTTTGGGGGGAGTGAAGCAGATAGCAAGATTCTACAGTTGATTGCTGTTCTCAATTATTCCAAGTACTCCCCTGGTGATTTGTAAACTGTTTACGAAGTACATATTTCATGAGTTGCTTTACCACTTTATCACAAACAAAATAGATGCACATTCAAACGGTACTTCTGAAAAGCTGTGTTCGACTTCAGTCATGACAGGAATTTCCCGACTCTATCTCCTGCCAGTTCCCGACCATGCAAATCTGACACTTACTCTACCTCAGCAAAGATCTTGGAGATATTTTGGATTTTACATGTCGAGCAAGCTACTCGACGATCTTTTCTAGGGAATGAGAGTCGGTCTGATGGAGGCAACCAGAAGCAGTGTGGCATACTGATTATCTCAAATGATTACCGTGTAATACCACAATCAACACCTCCTACCGTCTCACTAATGATCAGAATACAATTCCCTTTACGGCCTCTGTAATTGTCAATTACTCAGCGTCATGCATGGCGCCTGTGATTGGTGGCAATCCTGCTATGATGACGGTCGATTGAACTGCAAACTGATCACAGAGACAGTTCTGAGGAACTGTATGTGTGGAACTGTCAATCAGGTCCTAAAAGCATGGTCAATACGATGTATTGTAGTGTGGGACAAAACGTGTCATCCGTGCTGTCAGTCACATCCAGAATCATTTGCCAGATTTCTTTGATCGAGCATGGAACACAAACACTAGATAAATGCAATGTGAGAATGGAAGACTTAGAGTTGCTCATATGTAATAATGTTAAAAGATTTTCACATGAACATTTTCATGAGATTGATGTATGAGTAAAGTTTGTTGATTATGAAAGAAGTGGCTTCCTCAACCTGAAAGAAATTGGTGTTTACAGAGGGCATCAAATCTTTTCATGATTGCACATTAAACAAGTATTTTAATAGATAAATTATAGTCGCCCTCTTTAAAAAGTAAACATCATTGAAACTGATTGCTCTTGATACAGCTCATAAATGCAATAGGAAAGGAGCCATGATGGTGCCAGCTTCTCTTGAACATAAAGCAAACGCGGGTTGTTGTTTCATGCATCAAAACTGTACACCCAAAGTTGTCACTCATGAAACCATACAGTAGGATCTACATGTTGTTGTAGTCAGGATTTATGAGGAAGAGAAAGTCACTATTATAAGACACAATATGTATTCATTAGTGTTGCAAAGTAAAGTTGGACTTCTGTTCAAAATTTCATGCACTCTTTGCATCTGATGCACACCATGCATGATATGCTAGAAGAGGAGAATCTGCTTTCATGATGCAGAAGAGGCTATCATCTTAAGGATGGACGATGAGGTGAGACATTTTTGAACATCTTGTTTGTTATCTTCTTAATGGTGTTTGAATGTTGGATGTGAGGAATTGGGCAGTAGCCACAGGATGTTATTCTCCAGTCTTTCATTTCTTCTTTGAGAAGTTTTCAAAGATTTCATCTTCCAACATTGGAGAGGTAAGAAAACCCCTTGTAACAACTGGCAGATTTCTAATCGACTGCTACCATTAACAGAGATATCTTTCAACAAGGCAGTCTTGTCCATTGCATCTATTTTGGGACAGACTTGTCTGCTTGTCACTTGCTAATATAAAGTAATAACATGATACTCTCAACACTTGATCCATATTCATACAGACATGCAATATCCAGCCAGACTTCCTCACATTATGTTATCCCAAGGATGGACTACCTGTCAAATGCTGCTCTACAACCAATAGAAGTGTCGAACTGTATGTAGCTTTGGCAATAAAAGTGCAACTTGTGGTGTTTTGAAAGGAAATCGTTTGCCAAGCTTTCTCCCTGGAATATCAATTGACATTTAGTTATTCCTGAACATTTGGATGTGTCAGAATTCTACGAATTAGCAATTGAAAGGTACATCCTTGGTGTGTTCAAGACTGTTTGCCATCTTTCATTTCTCCAAAACAAAGCATTGATTTCACCATACAAACTAATAAAAGAACAACTTGTGGTGTAACTAGACTCATAAACATGCATGGCCAAGGAAAATAGCTGATACTTCCCAATAGTGGTTGCTCCAGGATAGTACTTTAGCAGTTTAATCAGTCAAAGCCATGCCTTGGCTGTAAGTCTGTTGTCCTTCAAGGCCCATTAGGTTGACCAATGGGTCATGAAAGGATGGTCCAGCCTATCCTTATCAGATAATGCTCATAAATTTGTCATAGAAGTTCATGTGGTTATTAGTAGAAGACATCGATCATTGGAACTCTTCTGGGGTCATCATCTGTGGAGAGAATGTCCACCACATTTGGTTTATTTGCATTGCAAACTTTGTGCCTGGGAAGTCGACGCTGATAGAGAGTTTACTCGGAGATGAGATTGGGGATGAAGTCACAATGTCATTTTTCGTTGGCGTATTGAAATCTCGGACCGCACCGCCCTGGCCATAGGAAAATAACCCTACTGAAAGACCATTACTGACCGCAGGTGGATATAACCATCATAATCAGACACCTTGATACCTACACCGCACCAGAATCAGATTTCAGTGGGCACCCCCTCCTTTATACAAAGCCCATTATGAGATCAGGTGCAATGAATGAATTTGATATTTTGGATACAATCTTGCCAGGTAATTAATGGTCGTCCAGGGATGCGGGAAGTGAAAAGGGAGTGATCGTATCTGAGGTTGAGGTGAGGAAGATTGATATCATGTGATATCCGTAACCTTATGGTATTTGTGTCCATGTGGAAGAGCCAGGACTATTCATCAACTCGTCAGATACTGACGGTCGGTCTAAAGTAGTATTCCTTGTTGCATGACAAAATAGTGTTGCTTCTCTTGCTGTGCAGTTAAAGGACTATTGGTTTGCCACCATAAGACGAAGTTTAGCTGGCAAGCCTAGAATCCAACTCTCCAACCTTTGTTACCACTCTACCATGCCATAATGTCTTAGATATTATTTACATTAGTCAGATCTTGATGAAGTCTTTATCACAAATGATAATTTTATGTCTTTATTTAGATGGTTTTTGTTCAAGATCCAATATGATGTGACACAATTTGTCACAATCAACTCCAGTGAAGCATTTTCCAATTGGTTTGGTTTAATTATCTTAGCCTGGTGTGGATCTTAGTAACTCTTCATATTGAAATATACCACAACTCTTTTATATTGACATGGCTTTGTGCCAGTATGTAAATGATTGTTTGTCAGGTTTACCATCCCGAAGAGTTCATTACGACTCCCAGAACTACTTGAAACCTCCAACATCGGTTATTTTTTTCCCCCGAACTTTCTCAATTTTTCATCTTTCATTGTAATGTCTTTGTACCAGGCCATACTCTTGAGCAATCCAATAATGCTTTGAAAAAAAAATGAAGTCAATCCATATCTGGACTTGGCCTCTTTCTTGGATGTTTTTATCGGTTTTCAGAACATGTATAGGGGAATGATAATTCAGTTTTGTCACAAAAGAATTATGAAAAATATGAGAACTCAGCATGTGGATCTGTCCAATCCAATTCTTCCCATGTCGCATGACTCCTGGCTATTCTTACTGAGGCAGCCAGATGTTGGTTCTCCCAGCCTCGTGGCTATAACATATCATCATGTCACTAACCTGCTCATGCAGAGATGGGTAAATTGAAAATCTTTTGGCAACAAGTAGGGTTGATGCTGTTTTGACAGGAACCACAGGTTCACTGCTGGACTCATCCTAATGCTGTATTCATTTTTAATGAAATGAGAAGTTATCCTATTGTGTTTTAACATTCACAAGGAATACCAGCTTAAATGAGAAGTGAGATACATCTTCTGGATTTCGTTGTCCCCAATCTGACCGACTTCTCATACCACAATATGCTGCTCATGTGCACAGTGACCAATATTCAACTATTGATTGCATATTATCATTGTTAACAAGATCTCCTGTGGTATTGTGCAACCTCCCCAGATTCTCATTCATCACTTTGCAAATTCATACATTGACATTCAGTCATTTCTTGTTTTCTAAACATTTTTTATTATGATGGTGAAATTATAGGGTTTGCTTGTGTGTGGGCAAGCGCAGTTTTGTTTGGCTATTTGCACAATATTTGTGCTTCCAGCAATAACTTTCATGGTTGTGTTGGCCGAGTTGCACAAAACAAGCATGATTGGCACCTAATGGTGAAAAGAAGTGTGCATGAAGACAGCGTATCGTCATCTGTACTCAAGTGAGTCCCTGAGAGAAACAAATTATGGTTATTCTGGTCTGCCAAACTAAATTGTGTCATTCAAACTTATCTCATTAGCATGCAGGTTCCTTCCCCTTCTTCTCTTTTGCTTGCAGAATTTTAAAGATGCACGCTAGGCAGTCTGCTGTTTTGGGTAATAAAGTCAGCTGCTCCAGAGAGTTCCGCCAAAGAGCTTCGTGGTCCAGCATTCAGGTTTTATCACATGCAACGAATCCGGACTGCCCTTCCTGACAGTCGCTGCTCGTGTATACACAGCTGCTGTGTATACAAGAATCTGAGCACAAATTCCATCGCATGCAAAAAATGGCAACCGTCATTCCTGATAGCTGTCTACTGCCGTGATGTGTACAGAACTCCCGCCAGGCCGACCACCAGTTGATCAATTCACATGATTCAATTACCAAACATTTCCTTGGAGTAATCAAACCATCTTACTTGCCTGGACTATTTACCTGAAAAACTCACAAGCCTGTTCAAAGTAATTGCTGAATTGGCATCAATTCCGTCTTGTCTTGTCTCATTGAATTGCATCTAAACTTTAAGAAAAGTTCAAGAAAGTCAGAAGAGTGGAGGTGTTGTTTTGAATATCCCTGGTCTATTTGCTCAGAAATGGTTTCATCACTATGCTAAACAGACCGTTTGGATTTACTACCGGGCAGCATCTCTCGTAGAAACCCAAGCCTTGCTTTCGGCAGTTGTAGGAGAAGAGACTAGGCGACAGATTACCAGCGCTGGGGATTCGGTGGGAGGTTATAAGGCCGAAATGGGCTGCTTTCTTGAGAGGTCTAGGATGAGGCTGGGGTCAAAACGATTCTGGCCATGAAATAAGTCTGGATATATGCAGACCGCACTGGTGGGGATTACTGGTTCTTGCCATTTATTTGGTGTCAAAATGGTCTATGATTTCCATCCTACTCATCTTTCCTGGTGTTCCCGAGACACAGAGCCTTGTCAAGTTGTCAATTTGGTCGTTTTATCAGTCTGCATATTACATTTCCCAATCAAACTGATTTGATAGGGAAGACATATCCCAATTCTCAGAGCAATTTTCTTGTGAATATTTGTTACTTACAGCAAAATGAAGTAAACATGTGATCAAATTTTCCCATTGCTCATATTGCGTTTCAGCCCAAATAATTCTCCAACAAGTTGGTGGGCAATTTTTTTCATAATTTCACTAAGTTGTGTTTCCAGATAAACAGGCTCCCAATTCCCATACCAATATGTTACAAATTAGGAAATGATGGTTTGATGCTCTTGCATTGCGATGTTGTGTTTCTCTAGAGGCTATGGAATAACATTTCATACGTTGTCTAATGAAATGATGTTTAGTTCTGCAATTCAAGAGACTATGGGGATTGGCATGTTTGAAAAAAGTTGCAGAGGTAGCACGGGGTACCTCATGACTGGCTGTTACTCTTGTGCAAGAGGTAAAAAGACTTGTCAACGAAAAAACTCCTGTCGGCTTATCTCTTTTTCAATCAAACTCTATCTCCTCACCAAATTAACATGGTATCCTAATTGGCAATTAGCCAGCTAATCAGAAGAATCTCATCCTACTCACGCCCATTTCTTCTAATTTGGTCTCTTCATCTTAATTGCTCATATAAATCATGGAGCATTCTTTTTGATAACATGTCATTATCAATATATCACCTTGGTATATTTCACTAATCACCTGTTTCCTTTAATCAGTTGCTACTGTGGACCGGAATTTTGTTCTCAGAAATCTTACTGGCAAGTCAAGGGGCTTCAATTGTAATGCGAAGCGATTTGTTCTTTTCTAAGGAATAGCGTCTCGGTACAAGCAAAAGAGCAGTGTGGGGTATAGAATCAGTTCTCGACATCCTTTCTTTTCCTATTAACTAATGTCCTGTGAAAACCCAAAAGTGTGTTTCGAATTTTTTGCTTTTTTCACTGGTCTCAACACCAATCCTTGCTAATAGGCCAGGACGCCTTAATCTGTCTGCAGCCTCAATGTATTCTTTCTGGCTGCGTTCGCATGATGAATTGGGTGATGTCTCCTTAATCATGATTCTTTGCCTCGGCTCTGTATAGACGATTTCCTAGCAACCCCAGTCCAAAATTGATTGTTGCGGGGAACTGCAATTTGCGGGACTTATTGGTTGGCATTCCTGAGATGATTTCCTTCCTGGTCGGCTCTTCTTGACCGTGTTCACGTTCTCATTTCAATCACAGGACAAGCAAATATTTGTCTATCAAAGTTTGCCCTTGTCTTGTGTATGATTGAGGTTTTATTGCAAGTCAAGTCAAGATTGCACCTTTTGGCAGTACACTTTGTCAGTCAGTATTGCAATTTCAAATATTGCACTTTCTGTCCTTAGACTATGCTAGTCAATATTGCTCTTCCAATATTTGCATCTATGCAAGTCTATACTGCTGCATTTGCTCTTAATTGTGGCACCTTTAGTTGTTGCTCTGGTCGGCTTGATAAATCACCTAATTCCCAAAGTTTTCAGGTTTGACTAGTGATTTTAACAAACCCTTTTCCTGATAAAAGCATCTCCATCCTATGATGACAGTCTCTGTGACACTTGAAAAGCTTCATGTCAATTGCTTTTGGTCAAAGCCCTGCCTACTGACCAAGAAAACAACTTGTGCTATAATTTGGGCCAAACCATCAGCTTTGTCTTACAATCCATTTGGGTTTGGTTTCGATGGACAATTACTCTTCTCCTGACCAGCACAAACAGCTGTTCTGACCATCTACCTCTTCTCTCCCCATCCTCCCACAGGACATGAAGCCAGTCTAGCCTGATTGATGCAATTGTCCGGTACCCCTTGAAGATTGTACGCCAATATTCCCTGCTGTCATCCAAGCCTTTCATGCTAAAAGTGCTAACTGTTCCAAGCTAACTGCCACAGAAGCCGATCAGCTTTTGCAATTATCTTCCTTATTTTGGCTTTAGGCCATTAACTGACTTAGCAGCATAGATAAGGTTAACTAGGGGCTTTGATGGCTTTATCGGTCATGTGATTCTGTCGCCTATTTTGCCATGAGTGTCGCGGAGTCGCCAGGAGAATTGTTGATGTAAGATTCGATTAGACATTTCTTTGTGATGCAGTCGGTCTTGATGGTACCTCACATGAAATTATGGCGCAGTGGTAGCTTTTTCGATTTAATTCAGTCTCTTGTTCTCTGACAGAAAATAAACGCGGGAAAGTTGGTGAAATTGTCTTTGTTTTGTGAAGTTCTCATTCGATTCTCACTACAGAGTGCTGTCATCAGTCTGATAATGCCTGATAACCACAACTTGTTTGAGTGAAACATGACGATAAGGCAACATTTCGACATGAAAATTCTAATCTCTGACACCCAGAAGACAAACTCAGTGAAGATGATTAAAAATCTCCTAGGTCGATTAATTTCTTGCCCCTCACTTGGCCACAAGTCATCCACTTGGATGACTCTGTTGAATGTTAGTGACGTTTAGATCATGCAGCATGATGGATTGTGGTGCTCATGTTCCTCGCCCTGTTTTCATATGAACTGATAATCAGATCAACGATATTCATTTGTTTTATCTATGAATGTTGCGCGATCTTTGCGATCCATCAGACAGAGGTCGAGTCACCAGTTCAGACAGTGAGCGATGGTCTTCATTGATTTCAATCTTTGTTTGTTCATATTCAATTTTGTTGGTAACACATGAGTTGGAGCTGTTGATGACTTCTATGGATTATGCTTTCACATCTATGATTGCTCTCAGGATTCATGGGAATTTCTGTATTTTGATATCAGAAGTGCATTATGTTGAGACTAAACATTTGAAACAGATGAGGATAATTGTGTTTTAGGCTCAAGAGTGAACATGAATGGGGGTTATTCATACTGAAGTCCTTGATCTAGCTCAAAGGAAAACATGGTGATCACAAGGAGTTTCAGCAGTACAGAAAGTTTGATACTCGCTCAGAGTCTTGAGTTCAAAAGGTTGCAAATGTGCTGGAGACTTGTTTACTGTGCCTGCTCTTCAAGAGCACAGACTTTCCTTCTAGATATATCTGTTAGATCTCATAGTCAACCAATCAAAATGTGTTGGTATTCTGGCTGTTTTCTCTCCAGAGACAACGTCCTTCATTGATTGCAAGGTTTCTATAGTTTCAGTTGATAATTTGAATTTCCGTTGAAATCTGTAAGCATTGGAAGCCATGGCAACAAAGTGGTTAGTTAGATTTTGGTTCAGTTTCTGAATTTGTCACTTTGATCTTTTCCCACGCTATGCTAACCTGATTTTCAAACTAAAAAATTCATCAAACGGAAACATTCTTTGTTTTGCAATGTGCCCTGCACTGCATTGAAAATCAACCGAGGACCAAATTGCTGTATTCTAATATCCATGATTTACACGCACAACTGCCCTGACCTTTTCGCAAGTGTTTAACCACATTGTTAATCCTGTGATTATTGGATGGTTGATATCTTAAATGTATGATTACATGTCTTGATGAACTGGTTAAAATCAATTGACACAAATATCTAGTTTTCCCAGTCCCTCGGCAATTTGTTTTAGCATGATTTGAGACAAACAGATAGAAGCCTTCACATTGAATGATGGATGGTGGCATGCAGGCAACAAAACTGCTAGATCTGTCGTCTCTGTAAATTATCTCGGATATTTCATGCTAGATTATTATTGATCGAGCCATTTCTGATTCCATGCAATGAATCATTGTGTCTCAGTCGTCTGATTTTAAATTACAGTGTCAACATCAGAGGTTGAATTTTGAATTTTTTACTTTTACTTCACATTTGACGGAAAGTTGTGTTCATTATTTCATCTTCTGAAAAGATAAGGCTCATAAAATAAAGTGGCTCGCAGAAACGGTAGTGTCAAGATTGCTGCGTTCTGTTAGTCACATCAAAACTGAAAAACAGGCAAACTTCAGATCGGTAGCCAGTGCAAACATCATATGATTGGCAATACAGAAACTCCACCAGCGCAATATTAGAAAAACATTATTTCTCAATACTGCTGTGCCAAGTCGTGGAAAATGTAAATAGCGTCAAAATTGAATTATGCAAACAATGTCCCGGAAACCACTAGCCACAACATTTTCAAATCAATGGCGGGTACAAGTCCATTAGTAGCTATTGAAGCACTCAGCGGTTGATATAAGGCTGATTTAGTTTGTCCCGCCATTTCACACATTGTAGTTAATAATTGCATTAGACCAGAGTCCAGTTATTTCAGCAGTTGAAACTTCCATTCGACTGCTATCATTAACATCCTCAATCTGATTACAAATGCCAGAGCACTCCCAGCCCAATGTTGATTTAGAGAAAGCATTCAGCATTGCAAATCATTTGGGAATCGTGATAGTTATTGCCTGAACATTTGCATCCACGTTTTTATCCTCGTCGAATACACCTTGGCGTCAGTAGCGTGATTCGTTTTGATATCTTACATTTCTGCTCTTGTTGATTTCATGTTGAATGTTGTTCTCTCTATGGAGAATCAGAGATGGAATTGCCAGAATTTTGCTCACAATCTATACGAGCTGTGGTTTATTCAGTTGTAGCTCGGAGAATACAAGACTCGCCATTCTTGTGAAAGGTTGAACCACAGCGCCAAAAATGTCCCAGTTTCAGTCGCTTGAACTTCAGGCGCGAGAAAAATCGAGTGTCACATTCCCACATCAGAGATGTTATTTGATACGTGATGACAAGACAAGAGCATTGCATGTTCCATATTATGACTGCTTGTCAAGAGATTGTGAAAATTATGAAAGTTCAAGGATCATGGTATCAAGTCGATGCATTGGTGTGGTTCATTTCTGGAAGTTTCAGGCTAACAATAGGGTAGAGGCAGCCTTTACCACCACTTTCCCTTAACAATAACTGACAACTGAGATGATATGTCTTGAGCCCTCTCCCCAGCTATACTATGGGGAATTGACTATTCCTGGTTACACAAATTGGAAAGATTGGTTTGCTTCTCATTGTCCTCAGGAGTATTTCTTGCTCAAGCTACAATGGGTTTCCATAATCCACAACATTGAACTAGGAGTGTTACTCCCAACTCTCAAGGCTATAGTTTTCAGTTCTGTATTCATAGCAAAATCACTTGTTAGCATGTAGAGTTAGATTCTGTTTTGAAACCTGAGGGAGTATTCTTAGAGGTTAAGCCGAGTTGGTGTTCTGCCTGAAGCTTCGCAAAGGTCTTAACCGGGGAGAGTAGACTAAACATTGCACTTTAGAGTGACCACAACGAAGGATCTTGGGCAGGTCACTTTGCTTTGATCATGTTTGCTTTGAATGAGCATCAGGCCTGGTTGTTTCATCCTGATTGTGACAAAGACATTGGCTTTGCATAGATAAAGTAATATGCTGTTGAAGCAAAAAGAATTATTAAACATGATAGGGAGGTAAATCTCAGAATAATGTTTGTTCTACTTTGTGGTTTTAAATTACAGCTTTACTCAGATTTACATTTGTTCTTATAAAAATGATCGACTGCTCAAGTTTCAGCAGTATCTCTTAGTAGAATAATCCACCTGATATCCCACTTATACCATTAGGATAAGTACATTATGGTCCCAGCTCTTCATATGCTCAATAAATAAGTTAAGCAATCTGAAGATGTTCTAAGTTAGTCCACCTTATAAATATCTTAAGCAAGATAAATGAATTATATAGTCTTGACAAATAACCTCGGAAGATAAATTTCCAGACATGAGGAGATCAATTTGATTATATCAGGGATCAATTCAGGGCGATTTACATAAATCAATATTGATGGGGATCGATCTTACCTTTGCCTTTTTCATCGCAGATTCTCCGTGGTCTGCGCGAGATCAAAACGATTCACCGTCCATAAAGTAATCATTGGAATCAATGGGGCTGTATTGGTGCTTAAGAGTATGTTGGCACTTATACGGATTCGTTGGTTGATGATATGTTGGATGAATCGGTGAAGGAATGTTCAGACTAAATGTCTGGAAAATGTCATTATGTTTGATCTCATATCTTGATATCCGCAACAGTAACTCCTTAAGTGCCTCGCAGACCTGAGATTTGTGTTGTACTTGCTTGCAATAATTATTGCATGTGACAAAAGAATTCAAAGATCTTGTATAGTTTTGCCAGAAGAAATTCTCAAACTCAAACAATTACTTATTCTACCTCCTCTGTCACTAGTGTCAGTTTGTTTGCAGACATTTGCAATTTTAGCTCACCTATCAGGGGAGCTTATACGATACCGTGGCGTTCGTCATCCGTCCTTTATGTCATCTGTCCTTTATGTCATCTGTCGTTAACTTTTGACAAAAGAGTGGCAGGTTTCTTAACCACTTGACCCAGAATGTTCATACTTGGAACATGGAAGTGTAGTGGTGAAGCCTGTATAGGCTATATCTCTGGTCAGTCTATCTAGATCAACAACACCCCCCTTCCCATGCCATCTAAACAGCCCCCAGCCTGACTTCTTAATGAATATCCCAGGGGGAACTCCACAATAAAATGAATATTTCTCAGGGCAGAAGACCTTTTACCTGAATCCGCCGAGTCACAACCATCAAAGACTCTATCTGTTCCTCCTCCGGGCTGTTTGTATAATTGTGTCGCACTGATTGATATTTCTCAACAATTACTGAGAAGGGATGTTTTCGTTTCAAGTGAGATGGAACCTTCAGGCCCTTTGTTTATTGCATTGCTGTGTTGGGACTTTGAATTTGCTATATTGAATATTTTGAAAATGAGAAAATAAGAAATGATAAAATAAAAAAAGTAATCATTTTACAATTGAGAAAGTATGAAATAATCATGTGTGCTGTATCATGATGCAAAATGAGATGATCCCCATCCATAAGGACGTTCGTTTATGACATGTGCAATGACTCTTAGATCCTGCCCCTGATTGACTGCTTATACTACTCAGGGCCATCTCTTTTTGCCTTCTAATTCCTCTTGCCTGCCCCTCATCAGCCCCCATTTAGTACAGAGCTTCAACTAACTATTCTAACAAAGATTTAGAACCTGTATGCAGCCCGCTCCTTTCTCCTAATCCCCTTGAGGAACCATGCTTACTTCAATCAACCACACTTCAATACAATTAAAGTGGCTACGACAAGGAAACTACATTAGCCTCTAAACCTTGCGCCGCTATGTCAGATAGCTTTCTTGTTAAAGTGGTGCTAAAGTATTCCATTGACATTGGCGTAACCATGAAGAAACCCAAATGTAAGCCATTCAATCGAATAAGTTTCTGACACCACAAGAAAAATCAGACGCAAGGGATGCAGTTGGGGTGAATTGAATGAGATACTCTGATGGCACTATTCTTTTGCAAGGAATTGTCACTCCTGTTCCTTTACCAGCAAATTAGCTTTTATCAAAGCAGGGGGAACATGCTCCAATTTGGCTAAACCCAAACAAGTCACCGGTGACCAATAATTGCTTGAATTTTCTTCAACATCAGAGCAGCTTAAAAGAAACATTTGATAGGATGTATTTGCCTCCAGTTTACGATAAAGGAAAGGTCAGGAGGTTGGCCATGCCTCATTCAATGGTACTAGATCACAAGCAAAAGTGACATTCTACCTTGCAATTAGAGATAACAAGCCATGGCTAGGGCTGGGCTTCCGTTAGATTAATGTCCAATAAAAAGGTGATGAGGCGGCATTACGACGCAACTATTTGGTAATGCAGGGCGATGCTGGTTGGAAAAGCAAGTGGACGCTAACATATTGGGTTAAGAATGCCACAACAACACAATGGATCTCACGAGGCTTGATTGGTCTTGCCTTGGTTGTTTTACCTTGTTTGTTGATGATAAAAACCAATCTCCTTATGAACCCTGAAAAGCTACCCGGGCGACTGCATCCCCCTAGTGGCTTTGATTAGCCACTACCTCATTCGTGGTAACTGCGATATCATACTATGTGAAAAAATGGAGATTTATGGAAACTTTTGCGTGGAACATGCCGAATACCTTTTATATTAAGAAATCAGCCTGATCAGTGGTCTGTATTCAATGTCTTCGCAGAGGGAACCAACTCATTAGTATCCTAGTCTAGACAGACCTTGTTAAATATAATCGGTGGGTTGACAAGATATTGACTGTGGGTGCTCATGGGGCAGATATGACGAAGTTGATTGGTCTCACGGGGTTGCAGACACAATTACCCTAGTTCCTTTTCAAGGTTCGGTCGATGGTGATATTGATTTCAGGCCGTCTTCTTACGTTGGTAGTCCCACATGGTTCTGTTAGTCTCTAGCTCTGACTATGGCCAGATTTCCCCAATTACGGGTGCGTATTGACCCATATCCTGCATGGTTGACTCGGATGATCCAATCACTGCAGATTCCAATCGACCAATTATCCAGTTTATGAGTTAGAGCAGGATTCAAAGCGTCCATAAATCTCATTCGTGTGCCCAGATTGCCGGCGATTGTGATGAGATAATAAACTTAACGCACCAGATTCGTGAGGACGAAGCAAGATTATCATTTGAGTTTTCGGATGGAAATTGTTTTATACATGATTGTAGTGGCATGGGTCAGATTGACTATGGTAATGAGGAAAACTATGATGTTAGATTGACATGACTATGGAAAATTCCCTTTCACTCAACAACAGCAATAGCAACAGAAAATGTAGTGTAGCATCACAAGGGGATGCTCTTTAGAAAGCTTGGCTGGCTAAAAAATAGTTATGGTCGGGTATCAACCAGGAGAAAGGGAAGGTCATTTAGCTGAGGGAACTCATCAAGTCGGAAAACAAATCCGAAAGGTTCTGTCCTCTTTGTGGTGTTCAAGTTCATTCCTGTGATCTTCTACATGGATTGATTGTTGGTGTTTCTCTGACGTGTTTCTTTGCAGTCGGTTTTTCCTTTCAACGAGTCTGTCTTTCAGGGAGCATGCAATGTCAGTACAGTACCATTGCCACCATATAGCATGTGTTCTTTGTGGTTTATAACGTCAGAGACATTAATTTACTAATGGGAAAATAACACAAACGCTCTTCTACCTGACAGATATTCAATGGAATTATTCTCCTTCGGGTTTTATTCTTGCATGGATGACATAATTCGATCTTGTCGGAGAAAGAGCGTGTTATTTCGGACTGAGATGACAGATGCACTGCCATTAGAAGGGATGAGTGCTGTACCAACTTGCCACCTGACTGATTTGATTTGTCAGTTGGTGCAAGATTGATATGAGGACGATCAAAATTTAGGGTGTCAGGTGTTGATGAGTGACGAGTGTGTTGATATGCAATCCGTTTGGTTGTCTTGAGTTTGAACAGTCAGCCCATCCTTAGATGTCATGGTTACTTTTATCACTGCTCTTACCATTTGCTTCCCATCACATCATCCTTATTTCAATCAGCCCCAAGACGAATACCTTTAGTTGAAATACTGAACACTGTTTCCCTTTGTATTGGACATCAGTCGGTCACGTTAACCTGCAATCATCTGGTCAGTAGAAAGTTCTGTCAACTTGAGTCTTCCTAAGATCGTCTTGTTGCTGTCCCTTTAGCTTTGTTCCATCAGCACGTCCTCATCAGCAGAAGCCCTTCCTGCACATTATCTCCAACTTCAAAGTCTGCTGAATTAGCTAATGGGTAACGTACGCAAGGTGCGCATAGTTAATTACTGTTATTGTACACATACTTCATCTTCAAGTCTACATAAAGAGCATTCTCATCTTCTGAGGCATTTACTCAGTGTAGGCGATAGAGAGAGATTGTGGGAGATCTGGAAAGTATTTTTCTTTGGATAGCTTTTCTTGGGAGAACCCATTGCACTCGTAGGTCTGTCTGAGGCCAATGTACTCTTAGGATCGATGCTTCTAGGTTGTGTGTCTGTAGCGACTATATATAACTTATTTCCACTAGTATACTGTAGCTAGGATACTATAAGTGTGTATTCTTGAAACTAAGCGAGATACATTGAAAAATCTAAATCTTATTCTTCATTTGTGGAATAGTTCAGCTACACAAACTTCCAGGATCACAAGGACTTCGGCAATGGTGTACCATTCGAAGAAACTAGCATCCCCATGAACAAGTACATGTAAAATGGATTATAGACATGAATGGACAAGGGAGGAGAGGTCATGTGCAGAAATGGATGGGACATAATGCTGTTGGAGAGGCAATTTAGGTGGTGAAACGGAGAATATGTCAAAAACTTTGATTGACATTAAGTGGGAGTAGAATTATTAGACTTGACAGAAGCAAATTGTTAGAACTTTAACTGATTTCCGAATAGTTTAGTGTCCTAGATTGAGACTAGAACCTAGAAGTCGGGGATTACTGCATTGAAAAAACTGTTACGTGTATATACTATTAATACTTTGTAGGAGGTAACATCAGTTGACTTAAAATTTCATAATGCCAATGCTTGGTTGACATATTTCACAAAACGTCATCATACTTTAACCTATCATATGCATACCTATAAAAATCAAAGCAATCAATCAAAGGCTTCCGCGCTGCCTTTATACGACGTCTATCTGTGATAGGGTGATCATAAACCTTACAAGAACAACCAGACCTTAAAAACATGCAATCTTTGATTTCAATCAACGTCAGTGGGAAATTTTTAGATTCAGATTCAGAAATCCAATACATCATGTTCTGAGAAAATCATTGGAATTAACAATATGCAGAAGAGAAATCGTAGAAGAAGTGTCAATGACAAACTCTGGGTTGACAGAATTGGTGTATTTAAATGTCGGAAATGACTCTAGAGACTTCAAAATCATTGAAAGTCAGTAACATACAGGTATCTGGATTACTGAATAAGACAGCTTCAAATAGTTACTAGTTTTGTTGGATTGAAAATGACAGAGTTGAAATGGCTTAACTTGTTGTTAGATTTTGGATACGAATAAACTCTTGTTGGAACATGTCTGGAATTCAGCTGTTGTATGTTCATGAAATTTACGAGTCAATATCTTGTTGGAATTGCAAACGACTTACATATAAACTGGTTCGGTGATGAACTGGAATAAACTATTGTTGGAACTAAGTGCGTCAAGGGATAAGATTTTGAACGGTGAAACACAGGAGTTTCTTGTGTAAACTATGTACTCTTTGGATTTGAAATGTTTTTGGATCATTTTGGATTCTGTGGCAATAAGTAAACGTTCAAGATGACTTTCCAAATGTTTCCGTGGAAGAAAGAAATGGCGGAGCAAAAAACGTGCTATACGGTATGTCCGAGTTATGACTTGGCGTATCTCGATGAAGAAGAGTTTGGCGAGGAGGTAAGAATGTCAGTAATGGCTCAGTCTGTCACTGTATCATGCGGAAGTTGCAAAGGTTTGCCCTAATCATAGAAGACCGAATCATTGATTCAGGTTCTTCAATACCGGTTCAACAGGTTTTGAAAACTGCTGCCTCTTGATTTAATTCACTTTATATGTAAAGGTGGTTTCAACCATTAAGGCTTCAAAGTCTTCTTGAAACTGAATTACCCAAGATCAGCTCTTTAATTCAGGAGAGCAATTTTGTGGCTTCTGTTTTTGCCAGATATCAAATTGGAGTACGGATTAGATTCTCGTCAGTTTTTTTAAGCTGGCATTAAAATGAACAGGTTGTTTAGAGATGTGAAACAAACTTTTTCAAGTAGAAGAATGGTGTCCGGGACAATGGTGAGCCAATAATGCTTTTGACAATGAAGACATTTTATGCTCATGAATGTAATGTTGTGATCTTTTTGTTTTGAGGCATATCACTGAACCATTTAAAAGTTGATTATCATTCTGATAAATGCTTTAATCAGTCTTCTTGGCATTGCTTTGTTTGTTGCCCTTTTCAGGTGTTCATCCTTTTCTTACATACCTTGATCATGACAAATAATACTCATGAAATTTACTACGATGAGAATCCGCGTGGTGAAATGACCCTCTGTGTCAGAGATTGCTCTTCCATATTTATTTATTTCAACCATTCCCAGTATTAGATTGTATATCACTGCAATGTCCCATGGCCATGCCGGGTCAATTATTGCCCAGAGAAAAAAATGTCTGAAATTTTCTTTTGATTTTTCGTTTTCTTCTCTGCAGGCCCAACTCATTGCCCAGTCGATTGGGCAGGCGTTCCAGGTGGCCTACATGGAATTCCTCAAGGCCAATGGAATCGAGGATCCAGGCCTTATGAAGGAGATGGACTATCAAGAAGTCCTGAACCAACAAGAAATATTCGGCGAAGAACTGACGCTATTTGCCAACAAAGATATGCAAAAAGAAGTAAGTTTGTGCACAGAAATTGGTTTCTTTCCTTTGACACCGAGCTACCGATCCTAATCGTTGGACCTGTTGGAATTTTGTTTTGATTCGACTGGTTGATTAGGGAGTTAAATACAAACTGCCTTCTCACCCTGCGCCTGGAAGTGGAGATAAGAGTGAAGGGTGTCTCATAGGTGGATCTGGCTGACTCTTTCAGATGAGGTAATACTGTATTAACTTGAATAAAATTTTACACAGTACAACAGTATCGGTCAGAAGTAGCTCTTATCTCCATGAAAGAGAGTATGCAGATACCAATTATTCGAAAAATATCATGTTTGCGGTCATGATAAAATCATTCTCCCAGGAGATGTTATATTTTCCCGTTCTCAAAGATATCTTTTTGAAATTGATCAACCTGTGTCGATATAGTCTTCAAATGTGGCTGTTTTTCAGTTGTTAGGTAGTATTTATGGCAGCCTGAGCCCCCCTAAAACAAACTTAACTGACGAGGTATGCTTAATCTGTGTTCTCAAACCAAGCCAAACTCCATCCTGAGCTGTTGAACATCCCTTCAATTTATCTTCAAACGTTGAGAGTATTGCCTCTCCTGTACCCTTCCTTCCCCTTCCCAAACTATACCATTATCTATAAGGAAAAACCTAAACCTGGGCATTAACTTTTCCGTAGCCCTATAGAAGTTACCAAAAGACAAGAAGATCCGCAATCCTTATACCTATTCCAAAAGCCATCATGTCCAAGGGACAATTTGTCCATGAGTAGTCGGGGATTGCGTTCACTGAGAATGTGATTTCATGGATGTGAGTTTGTTCCGTCGCGATACAAACCCACAGAGAGACCTTTTTACCTGTTCCATCTGTTGATTGCCGTGACTATATATACACAGCTTTTATCGCCGACTTGCCATGTGTGTAAGGTTAGCCGCACCGAGCTCCATGAAGCTAATCCAAACCCACAGACTTAACACGTTTTTTTACCCCTCAGCCACCAGCATGGCCAAGGGGTGTTGTCCTCCTCTGCATTTTGTTAGATAGAAGTACAAAAAACACAGCACACATTGATAAAAAAAACTCTGCAGCAGGTGGCCCAGTAGATTTAACAATGGAAGGGCATGCCAGGTTTTTCGAAATGCAGCTAAGACACTGGTCTGAAGTCGACTCAGGGTTTTCAAGTAGGTGCAAATACAAGTTAATGTGTTGTTTTCCAGGTCATTGTGCCTAAGCTTAAGGGAGAGGCACTGGGTATTGTGATAGTGGAATCCGGCTGGGGATCCATGGTTCCCACAGTGGTGCTGGCCAATATGTCTCCTACTGGTGCTGCAGCGCGGTGCGGCCAACTCAACATTGGTGACCAGATCATGTCCATAAATGGAGTCAGTCTGGTCGGGTTGCCATTATCGAGTTGCCAGAATTATATAAAAGTAAGTAAATTAGAAGTTAAATGTACTGTAAAACCTCTTGGGACTGACAAATGCTGTCTTTAATAGGGATGTGTCTGGATTACAGAGGTTAGATTATACAGAAGTTACCTATATCACCATCCCTAATAGAGATGATGACCTTGCCAACAGAGGGGTCCACTGAGAAGTTCAATTGAGGTAGTAACTATCTGTTAAAAGTAGCTGAAGTAAGGGTCTTCAGGAAATTTTCTCCTGAAATCATTGTATGATCTCATTTGTTGCAGGCTGCCAGAAACCAGACTGTAGTCAAGCTCACAATCGTCCAGTGTCCACCTGTGGTAGAAGTTTGTATAAAACGCCCAGATGTAAAATATCAGTTAGGATTTAGTGTACAAAATGGAGTGGTACGTAGTCTTAATATACTATAATTAGATTGATATACCTCTTGCTGTAGGGGGTCTTGAAACCAAGGTGACAACGATGGCTTAGTACTTGAGAATTGATTCATCCCAGAACAAAAAGGCTAGCTATTGGCCTGGAAGGGAAGAATGGATCACGACTTGGGCTCTACCTTACTTCAGGGCCTAATCTGGTCCCTGTGATGCCTTGGCTTATTTCTCATTGTTCTTCCAGATATGTAGTTTATTGCGAGGAGGTATCGCTGAGCGAGGGGGCGTACGGGTGGGTCACCGCATCATAGAGATAAACGGAGCGAGTGTTGTTGCTGTGCCACATGAAAAGATAGTCAATATGCTTGCCACATCAGTGGGAGAGGTGAGTTGGGGAAAACACTCATTACTGTCTTAGCACTTGCACACTAACAATTCGATTGAGAGCTAACATTTAAAACCGTAGGCATTCTTCTCCTTCAGCACTGCATTCAAGATATCTATACCCATCACCGCAGCGATGATGCCAAGAAAGGTGACAAAAGAAGTTTCACTATGTCCAAGAGAAAAGGCTGAAAGGGAGACATTCGGACTCCATAGATCCGATGATCGTTTCCAAAGCTAAGCTTCTCATGATCCAAATATCGGACTTGTGTTTCACAGTGCTTTGACAGCCTCTCAATGAATTCCTTTTCAGACTCTGACGAAAATGAGAAGCTTACAGCTTCTAGTTTGAGTGTATATGTTGACCTTTTCCTTTTCGTTTGTTTCAGATCCACATGAAGACCATGCCAACTTCCATATTCAGGCTCTTAACAGGCCAAGAAACACCTCATTATATCTAGAATACGTCAACAATCATTTCATAAGTCAGGAATATCATGATGATGTTCACTTGCTCGAGACAATCCATGGTTACTCATCAAACTTGGGATGCAACAACTAACATCGTGGTTCCTCCGTTGAATTCTTCAATTGTGCTGGCTTCTTGTAGATAATTGATATTTCTCAGATGAAAAGAGAGCCAAGGGAGCACGTGACTATAAGAATTTCTACCATGACAAGTTCCAAAAGGTTTTGATGTCAAATCTTCAATTAGAAGTCATGGTATTGGACCAGATTTGATCTTCTGTTAGAATCCTTGTGATATTGTGTGGCACGTTAGCTGTGTCAAAAAGAATTTTTCACTAACGGAACCTGGATTGGCAGTTCGATTTTTATGGCATGATGAGTTATGTGGTATGCTTCTGTAGTGATACTCAGAATCAGAATCAAAACTTGAGAAGATTCCCTGTAATTTGAGGAAGATGACATTGCAGTTGTTACTTTTGAATTTGGCAATGAATGGAGACATTCAAATTGTGGAATCAAGCTACACCATGTGGTGGTGCTGTGTTGGACTGTAGTTGATAAATTGCATTTGAGAGGAACTATTTACAAGTGACTGCCCGAACTTTAAGCAGCTTGATAATGAAACTATTGTAGGATGCTCAGATAAGAATTTCCATGATTCACACCCGTCATATTGTAAATAGAATACTGTTTATATCTTGAAATAAAACACGATGGTGCTGCCATCGGTAGTATTGTAAATGCTGTTGAATCAACAGCTAAACCAGTCATTGACATGTTTGAGGACAAACAGACCATCACAATATTACTTGATGCGATGGAATCAATGTTTATGCTTTGGGGGAGCGCGCGCGCGGGGCTTGTTGGGCCTGATTCCACATAGAGGGTTTGACTTGTGTAGTCTTTTGTGGCATCGAGTAGTTTTGAAATGGTCTCATTATCGCCAAGCAGTATCATAACTATGGCATCTGGTCGGGCTAGTATTGGATATACTCGAAAGATGAATTGGTTTGGGGGGGGGGGGGTTCGATAGTGAGTCGAATTCAAATTTTCACAGCACGCTCTAAAGAAAATTTTAAGCAAGTGCTTTCTTCACACCTTGGAAAGGAATCCGGGTAATACCATTCAATTTCAAATTTTGAATGAACGATACGTGTAGACAAACCTATTGCATAAAAATGTTGGTCCATATTTGCCTAAGATCAGCCTTTCCAGACTTCAGGCGGGAGTGGTAGGAGAAATTTCAACGCAGGGTATATGCCCCATAGCTTAGCAGAGTCTGCATTAACTCTGCATGCTGTACTATAAACTTGAATAGGCTGTAAACGGCAGTAAAATGTCTTGAAAAAAACACTAATCATGAATTAAATTTACGCTTTATCGCTCTTTAAATTCAGGGAAAAGACTTGAGTTCTTTTACGTGTTGATCAGTTTTCTGTGAAGTTTCGTTAGCCATATGATATGTCAATTGTGTGTGTGGTATTTAATTTATTGGTCATTAAAATGACTATTTTGTTATTATTAAAGATTTGTAGTTGGCTTGTTGAACCTAGATTTTGGGCTGTGCTTATAATTCTGCATACCTTATTACTGTGCATTGAGCAATTTAGTCCGGTATTTAATTTATACGATTGGATGTGGCTAATAAACTGATTTGTACTGATTGACTTAGACATGCAGTGATATAGAAGCATGTCGTTTGTGGCTAGATGCAATGCATGCATTTAGGTTTGAATCTGAGGCAAAGAAAGATTGTAGACCTGGCATCAGTTTTCCGAATTTCAATGTTGAACTAAAGATTTTAGAATTTTTTTGGTTAGTTTCAAATTTATTTCTGAGATTAAGGCCGAGGTAGCCCCCTCTTGGATCCGTGCCTGGTGATATCAATAAGAGTTGCAAAAGACCAGATCACTCAAGTCATTTGATTATATGGGAAGCTGTCGATTTAACCTGGATCTTTTTCCTTGGATGTCTCATGTGTCTGGTCTTAGGAGGTTGTGACCCGCCATTGATTCTAGTCATAAGCTTTGATTTAACAAAGCTATGATGAAGAGTTAAAAACTTTAAAAAAAACTCTCCATCATAGCTTTATTTGGGGATTGAGACATAGAACACAGATAATTATCTGTTATTTTTTATTTATATGTAAATCGTATCTATTTCTTTGCTGAGCATGCACAGTCAGCAATTTATCATGGCCCAAGTCTAATCCAAGACGCCGTTACTCTTCTGATCATGATGATGATGATGGTGATGGTCAGGAGGTTTGATGGTCATCGGTATGATATCTGCCAGATGTCTGATGCTGGAAGTCAGTCAGATATTCTCCAGGCTGAGTATTTTAAGGGGGAATATAGGCAGGAGCTAAGGGCTCAATTTGTAGTCTTCAGGTGCCAGTGACTGGTATTCTCATTTATGGAAGTTGGTCAGGTTTGACTCAGTGATATCGTAAAATGTCTGAATATTACCAGTGTATTGCAAAAAAGTAGAGACGTCTGTCTGTGACTGTGCGACTTAATCTGGCCCACCTGAATCCTGCCTATAGCATCTCTTTAAGTTAGAATGAATATCTTGACACTTGGTATTTATGTCAGGGTAAATTTGACATGGTAGTTACAAGATATCCAGTGAACGTTTGGGTTTTCCTACTTGATAATGATACCCTTACGTAACATTTAGGACATCAGTTTTCCAGTTGTATAGGCCGTGAATAATTTGTATTTCTGGTCACTTCAAGCAGACCTGACAAATGTTGTGTTAACCTACATATAGTTGTATTTGCAATGTGTATTATCAATGACTGCCAGATATGGTCAGCTATGGAAATGATGACACATTTGATTGTCTGTCATACATAACTTGAAACATTATGATAATCAGTCATATTTTCAATAAAACTGGGTTGTACCCGGATGTACATAATTTATATGTTGTTAATGTTATTCCCTGTGGTGCATACTGTTATGTAGCTAGCTGCAATGGCCACCTTGTGACAACCGCTTTCTACTATATAGGCCTGGATGCTGCCATGTTTCAGTAGAAAAAATATTTGGCCAATTCGTCCCACTTTGCTACACTACTTCTACATGTACCAAGGTATATGCAACAGACAGATGCCCTAGAGCATTTCATATGCCAAGCACCCTGTTGACAACAGGTGTCCCATGAATTCATTATTTTAGGAATTATAAAACTGAATGATTACTAGTTGATCTTTGACCCAAGACTGAAACTTGTTATCAAAACCATGATGTCTACACATGGATTCCATTTTGGAGACAGAAGATGGCTCCATGAAATGTGCGACATGCACTCCGTCTTCTTGATTCAATTTCGAAGACAGCTAGTTGACCATGAATTAAGGCATGCTTCATGCTCCTATTGGCATTGCTTTGGGTAAGGGATGGTTAAATGATTGTGGATGGCCTTTAATGAAACATGTATTCCAGGTTACCATCCCCGTGAGATGATGGGGTCACTTTGAAGACCCACCAGAAAGAATTGATGTGATGAGCAACATCTGTAGCCACATATGTTGGTACCACTACTGTGTTCATTTTGTGTAGGGTAATGACCTCAGTCAGGCAAAACTAGCTGTTGTAGTCATCAAATTGGCCATGGCACTACTTTGTGATGTACATTTTGAACCACAGTGCACTTAAAATATTGAAATGTACACATGCTAAGTAACAAATCACTTGATGGAGCAATTACTGGAGATGGCAAAGGAGTTAAAATGACAAAATGTGGTGTAATCTAGGCTACCATTACTTTGTGGATTATGTTTTGGAAAAAGCGGAAGAGACTGGTAAGTCATCATTGTCATGTTTATACAAGGCACTTGTCAAACACAACTGGCAGTGGTAGGCTTGATATTTGTTGTGAGTATAGCACACTCATGTTACAACATAAGATCATTTTAGAATTTGGTACAAGCGCAGGCCCCCTTTAATTACTGAGTTACACTGCCACATGATTATATTGGTCCAAATTCATTTGATGTTTTTGGGTCACAATGGTTTGTCACACCACTACAACACCACAGCCAACACTAACAACCTGGTGTCAAAAATTTGTCTAAACTTAATCCTTTCATAAGTTCAAAATTTTTAAACATTTTCAGAGTCAAAAAAGTTTTGGGACTGATGATGGTTGGTTCATTTTGAGCAGAAAAAAAAGTGAACAAATATTTGGACTTAAAAGATTTGTCTGACCCTAATCCTTTCATAAGTTCAAAATTTTCAAAGTCAAAAAAGTTTTGGGACAGATGATGTTGGTTCATTTTGAGCAGAAAAAAAAAGCAAAAGAAAATTTTTCAAAGAGAGCCCCAACTATTTTGGCCTAAAACTCGATGATACTTTCATTGTCATTCAAATAAAAAGTTATTTTGTGAAAGAATATGACTTGGACTTGTCAGAAATATCAAATTTTGGACAAATACACTGATAATCTGTAAGTACTAGGACCCATCAACAGAATCTAAAAAACCTAAAAAATTCTAAATAAATGGCCTCCACTCTTTGATCAAAATCGCCCATTCATATAAAATATTTTCTATTTTCCTTTTAACCACATTACTAAATGACTCTTAGGTATAACATAGCGCAATTTGATTGAAAAAAATTAAAAAAACAAACAAATGTCAAGACACCAAATTTAGGGGACCCCCACCAACATTTTCATCAGCAGTTTTATCAACAGTTTACACCTTCCCATTGGCCAACCGTCTCATTAGGGAGTTTTTTTTTTATTCATGCGCGGCTCACCGTAGTTCTTAAAATCATTGATTTCTCGATCCTTACAGTATGTCAGTGTTGATTCAGCAGTTATTTCGGCAAAGACATGTTGTTGTGGAGTTTCTGAAACCTAGAGCGCTACTCAATAGGCGGCTAACAAGAAACTACGCATTTATACTGTTGTTGCCGACGTATGTGTACACTGAACTTGGGATGTGCGTCGGCCCCGTGTTGAAATGCCGTCCAGTGCCAGTTGGTGCGTTTTTCGCTGATTTGTGCAAAATTCAACATATCTCAAAAGTTCAATGGTTGACCCTCGATTTTTTTTTGATTTTTGTGTAGCTTAAGCAACTGTCTTTTATGTGAGAATGGTCTCTGTAAGAATTATTCAGGAAGGAATGTATAATATTTGGGGTTTTTCGTGATTGTCCGGCCCAATTGGCAATTATTGCCATTTGGGATGGTGAACAGAGCTAGGAGCAAATGCGACGCTTATGATTTATTTAAAGAAATAAATGCCCGATTTAACATCCTGCAGAATCAGGGGAATCGAGCGTTTCCAATGATATACGACACAAATGGGTTGTCCTCATGCATTCACTTTGGAAACGCATTTTAAAATAGATGTTACGTCCTGTTAATGGGCACGTCATCGTCGCGTACATTTGGGAAAAACTCCCTAACGAGACCAACTGCTTCGTTCCAAGATGAAGTCCGGATTTTAGTCAGCATTCGTTCCAACACAGAGTCCAGATTTTAGTCAGCACCGAAGTTTTGGAGCTTGTTTTGAATGTTTTTTTTTGGAATATTCTTCAAAATACATGATTTTCATTGCTCCATGTATTCGAAAACTGCCATATAAAGGAAACCGATAATCTTCAACGTTTTACCTGATAAAATAGATATCAGAATTAACGGTGTGTACTTCTATTTAACCGCTTTGTGCACACAGCACAGCAGTCTCCCAGCTTTCTTGAGTTGCCATTACATTACACTACAGGCCTGTCAGTTTTGGTGTTTGGTACTGTCTGAGCTTGAGAGCCACTGGCACTGTAATTACTATTTGGGTAGGCCCAGATGAGATTAGATCGAAGACGAAGATCGAGTGGGAACTCCCTCCATTATTGACCAATAGCAATATATATACAGACAGAGTCAGAGGCCCTCACAGGACATCAGTCACTCATCAGGCGGAGGAAGCCACTGAAGGCCACAACAAAAAAGCAGCAAACAAAAGGCCGCATGGACGCACACCACATGATCTTTTGTTTGTTGTGCCTATATTTAGGTTTGTTTGGGTGCGCAATGACTTCCTCCCCCTGGTGTAAAAGGGTCTCTTCGATCCGTAGGCATGCACACTCCCCACAACTTCCACAAGGCGCAACCTTAGTAGTGTAGTTAATAATAATGATAAGAAATCCAGGCCCAGGCCCTGCTCATGCTGCCAGACAATGAGGCATGCCAGGGCGACGGTGATTTTGAGGGGTACTTCTACTTTATTGATCTTAGTGATATCGACTAACTCCTTTGCATCATGGAGGTATACCTCCATGTTTGCATCAAGTGGACACAAAATCCGATTGGAAATAGTCATTTGAAAGCGAATATATTAGCTCAAATCCTCTCCCCAGATAGAGCGTTCAACCTCGGCCTGCCACCTCAGTTTTGGCTCTACCCTCACGTTGTTTGGTGACACAACCAATACCTGTAATTTGGTGTCATTGCCTTTTTTATTACAAGAGAGAACATGTCTTTCTTGATGAGTTAGTTTGGCTAGCAGCTGAAGCAAGTCACATTCCTAAGCCCACTCTGTGCTGCCATCTAGCATGATTTGGGACACTATCATTTTGGGTGATACTCTATTTGAAAATCAATGATTTGTATTGAACGAGTGAAGAACAGGTGTATGTTGTTACTGGTGCTGGATAGGTCTCAAGCTATTTTCCTGAGTTTCACTACTTGATACAACGTTAATTGGACTCTTGTGTTTGCCTTGACCATGTTGGCAGGGCTCCTGTCCAAAGAGTAACAGGAAACTTTTTCTCGATTTGGATTTATAAACTTCTGATGTATCATGGATTCGCAGCATGGCAAGTTGGGGATTTGGAATACTAGGCGTAGCTTTCATATGTCTGAGGATGGGTCACCTGAACCACCCTCTAGTCCACAGTGGGTGCAAAATAAAACAGGTATAATTTTGATATTAACTCTGCCTGCCAATGCAGTTTTATTTTTATCCCTGATTCTTGCCAAGCAACAATGAATACTTTTTACTGTTTTTCAAAAAATTCCAGAAAAGTTACGAGTTCGTTGTAAGAAATAAAGGATATGTTGTGATTATGATCAAAATAACATTGAAAATTGATTTGTTTTCATGTAGGTACAATTTGTTGACAATGATGTCTCCTGTCCATACAAAATGCAAAATGATGTCATGATCTATTTCAATACAAACATAACAACTGAAGTAACAAAAATACACTCAATATATGAGAATATCGCATGTTAGTTTCGTCTCGGTCGACTGGACCAGGAATTCCCCTGTTGTGCCCTAAATTGCTATTGTGAAAATTGCTTTTTCAATGAATAAATGTTTGTGTTTGCAATGTAACATTTCTGAACCAGTCGTGCTTAGCCATCCTGCTGTGTTTCTTATAAGGAAACACTGTTGACATCTTAATTATAAGAAAATAATCTTTCAGTTCCAGACTGTAAACTGGCACAAAGATATTGGTCTAAGTTTTAGTTGCAAAAACGAATTATTGCTGAAAATGCTGATTATTTTCAACTTCAAGAAAAATGTCAGTTTTAAAATTTGCTTATTGTTTAATTTTTCTACATTTTTATATATGGATAGATCGCAAGATTGGTATGACAGAAATATCAGCAGGTCTCTTTGTCCCAACTCATTCATCGAATTGATTATAGTGAGAAGTAGGCCGATTTATTATAATCCACTCCCAGCTAAGCTTGATCTGAACTTGTCAATAGTCTTTACATAGGCAGCTGCTTGTGTTACACTTAGGCCTGGCTTCACATCTAGGCCTTTATGTCACACAGCCTGACTCAGGTAGGCGGTGACGACGTCTGATCAATTAGGATTACTTGGCTGAAGGATATCAAAACATCTAATCAAGGCATTGGATTTTATTTCAAGGGCAAATTACCGGTTGGATATTTTACAGTCATTGTGCAGTTTTTTGAGAACTTATTAAGTTTAGTGGTGCAATAGGCTGTTTACTGCTCAGTACAGTGAATAGCCTAACATGTCTTCTTTCATGAAATGTAGAGTTGATTATCTGCCAGAACAGTAAAGTTCATGTAAAATTTTCAGAAAATGTTAGACATTCTGAAAACTTTAGAGTAAACCCCATTCACATGTTGATAATGCTATGTGTATTTGGGTGATGTGTCCATATATGTTGTATGAGTAAAACATCATGTGTCTCCAAAATCTGGGCTGATTGTGACAACCAAAATACCTTACCCAACATATCGAGATGAGAAATCGGAGTAGCTGGTAATGATCTCTCTCCTCCCTGGTCAGCGATGAACATGTGCTCACCGGCGTTGTTAACGTGGTGATCCTTTTCCAATCAGACCATTTGTTTGGCTTTTCCGATCCATCCATATGTCTAGTAACATGATCTAGTTATTGTCTTCTTCAGCAGCCATGGAGGGCGAAAAAAAAGAGGGCCGCATGACGGCCGAAGAAATGGATTCGAAAAGAAAAGAGAATGTAGCGTATGAGTATCTGTGTCATTTGGAGGAAGCCAAAGTGTAAGTTGACGCTATAAATGTCTCTGAGAAGGATCTCTTTCAAGGTTGTTTTCTTTACACTGTACAAAAACCATTGGTCTCTGCCTACTCACTCCTTACAATGGAATGGAAGGCAGAAAAAGATCCCCTCCTCTTCATGTCTGAATCTTAACATTACATGTATTACTATTTGAATAGATGGAGTTGTATGAATTTACAGAGTGACAGTTGAGAAGCTGTGTCATCACTGCTTGTACAAATGTACAAGGCCTACCCTAGGGGCTTGCTGTAAGTCTGGTAGGATATTGGTAATCAATAAGAGGTAGATCTGCCTGTCATGTTTGTCCTGACCATCTGTTACAATCTCAATCATTGATTATTTTGAAAACACGTGGAGTACATCAACAATTACTAGTTGAATTTGACCTGTCTTTAGAGTTCACAACTTGGCAAGGCACTTGAGCCTCATCAAAGTCCTGATCTGCTCAAGGACTTGGGTTTTACATGTTTTCCCAAACTGGCTGTAGTTTCTGTTCAATTTAACAGGACACCGGTCTCTAAAAGAAAGCAAAAATAAGCATGTGGATCTGATAACAATGTAAATTTTATTGAATTTGTTGAACAGAATATTGGTCCAGATGTCTCTGGATGTTAGGGCGAGTAGCGACTCAATTAAAACTGATCATTCAGATTGCTGCATGCTCACTCAGGACTTATCAGACCTACAGACTCACTCAGTACACTCTGTGCCAATTGTTTGTGGGTCCCCATCATTAATGCATACCACAACTCTGTGCCCTGGACCAACTAGTACAGTACAATACCAACTTTGTAATCAATATCACTTTTCATACAATGTGCTAATAGCTGTTAGTATTGCAGGCAGGTATTCTAAACCTGTTGTGTGACTGAATGTACGTAATTGGCATTTCGTGTTACAAATCTTCTCAGGTATCGGTTGGGTAGAGCCAGTAAAATTGCTGAGAAATTTCTTGGGACTGATGGAGTGATGGCCCTACCCATGAATGATAAAGTGAATTAGCAGTCAGTTTTATCACTGTAGCTCAGGCAGGCAGTACCTTTGTAGGAAATCTTAACAGATGATCTACTCTCCATGGCAGGTCCCCAGTCATATTACACACCATACACGATTGCCCCACCTAACAACATGGTTGTCACTATTAGCAGTGGTGGGATTTTATACCCAAAATAAGCTCACTGCACTGCATGTATCAAAATAATATCAGCTAGGTCGCCATCATACTCTTAAAATATGCCTGGTCAATCTTAATCACTTTCTCCTTTTAGATGGATAGAGGCTTGTATCAACGAGAGTCTTCCTCCCACAACAGAGTTAGAAGAGGGCCTGACCAATGGAGTGTTCTTGGCAAAGCTAGCACACTTCTTTGCTCCTGAGGTTGTCTCCCTGAAAAAAATATATGACAAAGACCAGACCCGTTACAAGGTAGGATTTTGTATGGCATGCTGTGTTTTTCAAAGATTAAACCAACTTGAGTAATGTTCACAAGGTGTCCTCATGCCAGTTATGGTCATGGGAAGGGATTTGTTTGAGAGGGGGACAGTCCCCCTAAAATGATTCAAAGGAGGATGATGCCCTCCTTCAATTGGAGGACAAAGGTTTGTTTTGCTATCTTCTTGAACTGTCAAATTTGTGGGGGTCGTGAAGAGCAAACCATGTCAACCAAGTCATTTTCTTGCCTTTCAGTCACGTGGGCTGCACTTCAGACACACAGACAACATCAACCACTTCTTAAAAGGGATGGAACACATCGGCTTCCCGACGGTGAGTCCTTTACCAATGTTTAAATGTCATAGCAATTCTCAGATCTTGTAAACCTGGGACCATAAGTTCCGCATATGCAATAAAAAAATTTGCGTTTCTTAATTAAAACCAGGATAGATCTTGTAAATGCATAGCTAAACCTCATTTATTATACATACCAAATCCCTTGAGGCACATTTGACACTAATTGCATAGATTTAGGAAATCTTAAAATGTAAGAGAATGAGAACAAATGACAGGTTTAGCCCATCAATTTTGAGCTGGCTTACAGCAGTACGGTAAAACACTAAGCATATTCATAAAATATTTTATGTTCTAGTTAGGAGAATAGGGTACAAGTACATGTATAGTCATAGATTGCAGTCCTGGTTAATCTGTTATTTTCATAATTTGAAATGTTCTCATTACATAGTTTTTCAAGGCGTCATCACTATTTGCTTTCTAATGCATTTTCTATTAGACACAAATCGAGCTCCACAAACTATAGACCATCTTAACTGGAGTATGAGCTTAAAAAAAGGTTTGACAACCCAAATCTGATAACATGGAAAGTGTAACATGTATAATTTATCAATGGTACTTTTATGGTTATTAAATCAAGTTAAAGTTCCTTGATATATTAAGTTAATGTAAGAATTCTGCAGTAATCGTCTCAAGGGCTTTATAATGATTTATAATGATGCTATTGCCATCGTGATAATTAGATTGTCATCTTGTTATTCTACGCCAGACAATCAATCATGGGCTTGCTAGGAGAATGCCAAGAGACACACAGGGGATTTCAAATGTTAGGCTAGATACTCAAGAGTGATAACTTATGGTAACATCTAAAACAAGATGCTGTGGTGGTCGGGCCAAAACAGCCCTAACCCTTTCTTTCCTATCAAATTTGAATTCAGTCTAATGTGTGCCTTGCAAGAATGCTGGAATTATACTTTTTGGGGCTGCAAACAAATGTGTCCCATTCAAAAAGTTTCTGTGTGGACCCCATTAAGTTGAGGAGGCTCAGGAGTGACAGCCTAATGATATGGAACAAATGCAGACAGCAGGTCTGGGGGGTATTGATCTCCTGCTACACCAGCACTCCATGCTTGTATTCATGCTCGTCAAGTCCCACCACCACGAGTGTGGTTACCTGATCTTATCTCACAATCAGTTCATGCATTTTGGAGAAGTGTCTGCTATTTCAATTATTTATACATGTAGCTCATAAGCCTGAGGAAAGCACAACAACAAGAAGTATGCCGATATCAATTTTATTTCCTTCAGTTGTCTTCCTGTCGTGTTGATTTCAATAATTGTCATCTTCCTGATTGGTGTCAAGTGCTGGTTAAAAATCCTTTCGCAGAAATGTTGATTTTAGTACTGATCAGGGATGGTTCTCTGGCTTGGCATAGAATAACCTCAGAGTGATAATGCTTCATGTGTGTTATGTTATTATCAGTCATATCTGCACATTTAAAAAAGATAAAGGCATCGTGTTTAAAGTTTGAAAATTTACTTAACACTGCCCAAGAACCAACAATGATATCATGGCTGACCTATAAATATGAATGAGGCCAGACAATTCATCATGTTCATGGCACTTCTGGTCACTCATTATCATTCAGCTTGTTATGCCTGATATATTTTCAACTGGAAGCATTTCATGGAGAGGGGATCTCATGCAAAGCTTTGTACTTGTGACACCGAGAAGCTAATCATGTTTTTTATCAACTGTGCAATATTGTCAAAGGGCGTGGTATGGACATCTTCCAAATGACAAGAGTGATCAGCTCTCCAAATACAAAAAAATGACCACTTACAAAGTGATTGAAAGCTCTCGTTCAATTCTTAGATCAGTTCTCTCAACGGGAAAGCCTGGTGAGGGTGGGGGTTTGAGGGAGTAGCAAAATTAATTGACTCTTTCTTTCCATACCGTTGACATTAGGGCCGTTTAGACGACACGAAAAAATCCGGATGCGTCCCGAATCCGGATTAATTTTTCGTCGTGTAAACGCAAAAAGATCCGGATCAATGTGGTTGCATCCGGACTAAAAAGGTACCATCGCCTTGGGTGGTTTTAATCCGGATTCATCCAGATTCGATCCGAATGCGGTCTTTTCGCCTGTCGTCTAAACGGCCCTATTGTCTGTAAAACACCTTTATGACAGACATGTATATCTGTCATCAAGAAAATTGGTTTCAAACACTTATGACGGGTATATGTTTGTCTATGACTCACAGTCACTTAAGCACAACTGTTCAGTTAGACCACCTTAGCTAATCCCATGAAGCCAACACTTTTCAAGGCCATTAATTAGAATTTTGCCTCATTTCTTAATTTCATGCAGATTCATATCATCAGATACATGTAGTGACTAAGATCATGAAGAACTCGTGACAAACTATATCTCCCTTGGCCTTTGCCTTCATGAGCATCAGTCACTGATGTTGTCAGTAAACAACCAAATATTCTTAATGGTGCAAAGTTGGAAATGATACTAATTGGCTATGTCCATGGGAATCCAATTACGGAAGGACCATACATGTAGTTGGGGCTGACAGATATGAACCATTGCTGCAGTGGAGATTATGAGACCAATCTTTACAACTTGATGCTATTTTTGAAATCGCAAAGACGCTTTTATTAAACAGATACAGTAGAAAGTCATTAGGGGGCCCAAGAGAACATGCATTACGGTATCATTTGTGTCAAAGAAATGAATGGATTTGAAATGACATTGCTGATTTATTGACTCAGTGCATTGGCTGATGTGGTATTTTCCATGTTATCGTTGCAGCGGTTTCATCCAGAGACGACAGATATTTACGATAGGAAGAATATGCCGAGAGTAATATACTGTGTCCATGGACTCAGGTGAGCTTTCGATATGATGTTTTTATGGTCAGAGGACATGGTGGTCAAAATGACCTCGAAGGTTTTGATAGAAATACGCTTGGAAGACCTAGGTGTAAAAGAAGTTGAGGAATGAAAAGGTTTCAAGGCCTCAAATAAACTGAGTTACAGCTGTCAAAAGAATGGGGGAATAATGCGACAATTGTCGCCAAAAGCTTGGCAGCCTGATGAAATAGACAAAATTCTCTCTGGGGCAGAGCCAGCCTGATACATATCGCATATGGAGAAAAATTTGTTTCAACCTGTTCAGAAAGTAGCACTATTGCATGTTCATAAGTGTTATTGGCAGCATGTCTGACTCTAAATCATTAATGACTAGAGTAGAGGTGTCAGAAAACAGTTTTGAAGATTTCAAAACAAAACAAACCAACATTCAAAAGATCAATGTTGACTGCAATTTAGCGGTAGTGAAAACGCTATGTTTTTTTTTACTTAAATGAGTTACTGTTGGAACATTCCAGTTTGTTTTCTCTGTTGAATTTTGCATTGTCATCGTGAAGTGCTTCATGTATTGTTTCACTCTTCTGTACACATGGTGTATTGGCACACATGCTAGTGCTATGCTAAGAAATGTCAATACCAGTCAAGAAGCTATTCGCAGTAACAGTTCAGATGAAAACAATACACTTAATGTATCAAGTAAATCCTGGTACTCAGTCTTGCCACTTTGCTAGACTCATCTAAACTCTTAACATTAGTTTTTTGACAATCATTCAGAGATAAAAGTTACAGAATGAACTTTAATTACCTGCTACACATAACCTCAGAGATTATATGAGGAGAAGTCCTGCTCTCAGTCTCAGTTGTCCTAGTCGTTAAGCTTACCTGACCCTACCTTATTCCTTTCCAGTTTATTCCTCTTCAAGCTTGGCATAGCTCCGCAGATCCAAGACTTGTACGGTAAAATCAACTTCACAGAAGAGGAGATCAGTGCCATGAGGAAAGAGCTGGAGAAGTATGGAATCCAGATGCCTGCATTTAGTAAGATTGGTGGAGTACTCACCAATGAGATGCCAGTTGATGAGGCAGCATGTAAGTCAGTTTTAAACTAAGGAATAGGGGCTTTTTGAGTGAATGGATGGTGTGGAATCTGCTTTGGGGCTTGAAATCCTCATCAGGTGACAATTCTGTGGTAAGTTACTGGAATATCTCATCGCAATACGTTTTTGCCCTTTCAGTACACGCAGCTGTTATCGCCATCAATGAGGCCATAGAGAACCAAGAGCCAGAGGATACACTGACCTCCCTCAGTAACAAGGAGGCACATTTGGTCAACATATTACCAGAGTATGCCGACAAATATCAGAGCATACTCTTTGAGGCAAAACACACTAAGGCAGAGAGCTCAAGAAATAAGGTACGTTCAAATTGTCTTAGATGGTTCTTTGTTTGAATAACGGTTCCAAATCATTAGAGTTAGACAGGGTGGCATCCTCTTTCCCATCCTATTCATTGTTGTTATGGACTGAGTTATTTGCCCAAAGAACATCATATACACCAAGAGGTATGTGCTTTGTATGTAAGCTATGTGAAGACTTGAAGTTATAACAATTACGCCAATGTGATTTTCAGTCTATCGACCCAGATGCGTATGAGCCAGATGTCTATGACGAGCTGTTGACTCAAGCTGAGATCCAGGGAAATGTCAACAAAGTTAACAGTGAGTATTGTTATTCTTGGATATGTCACAGATGTGTCACTGTGATACTTATCACAAAATTACTGAGAGAAAATGTATGCTGAAGCAGTGAAGGATGACAGAAAAGTTTGGCTCTGCTGTCCTTTGCAGGCCTCTCCTCAAAGAAGTTTTGATTTTTTAAAACAGAAAACTTTCTCAAAATAGAGGTGAAACTGGTTTTAGTACTGATGGTTTCTGATGACTGCCTTTGCTTTATTGAAGTCTGCTATCTTGTTTGATTCTGTTAATACTTCATTTCCAGCACTTCAGGCCCTTGAAGACGTCAACAACGCTCTAGAGAAGGACGACAGGGTTGCTGTTGTCAAGGCCATGAAATCAAAGTTGCTTGGCCTCAAAAATATCTCTGATGAGAATGCGGATTTCTACTATAAGCAGCTGCAGCAGGAGAGGCAGAACAAACAGGTAGAGATAGTTTAGGAGCCCAGCTTCGGTAGGGTATCGACTTTAATTTTTATGAGGGTATGCATCAAAAAGATGTCAAAACTTTGGGCTTTGCCTCTGTGAAGCACGAGTCCTTTGATATCTTTCATTCTCTGTACCTGACTGCCTATTACTGCCTAATTCAAGCCAAGTTAATAGATCCCTTGGAGGAGAATGTGTAAGCTCCTGTAGACCAAAATCCCAAACTAAAATCAACCAAGAACTGAGTCCCTTTTTTGATGGGTACAGCTGTGTTAACACAAAATCATTACTATTTCAGAATAACAATATCGATGACGAGAACCCCATCTTAGACAAAGATGAGCTCCAGTCTGCTGTAAATGAGGCCAACATCTCTGCTGATACCGAAGTCCAGAGTGAGTAGACCAGTTTTGTGCTTTCCATTCTGACACCCAGTGACGGAATACCCCGCCTAATATTGTTTGGCTGAGGCCATGGCAGTAGGCTACTTCCAAGGCTAAGATCAATCTGAGGCTGATTGTGTCGCACATATGCTAAGGCTCCCGATTTGATGCCCTATGGGCTGGAGACTTCTATCTTTGATCTTGGTTTGAGGTCAGCTTGTGTTTCTTGTCGGTGCTTGGCCATCCAAGGCTGATCATGCAGCACCTAATGAGATCCGAGAGACTTTATTCAACTCCCACATTTCAGAATCACAAGCGGTGTTTGCCATCAACAGAGCTCTCGAGGATGGTGACCCCACTACAACGGTCAAGGCTCTCAAGAATCCAGCAGCCCAGCTACCAGTGGTGTATGACTTTGCTAGTTCTCTTTACCAAGAGGAGTTTTTCATGATCAAGAATGAGAAAAAGGCTGATCTTGCCTTCAATGAGTTACATGGAGGAGTTCGTGGTAAGTTATAGAAAGAGGTATAAAATAGTTGTGGTGTTCTTCAAAAACAAGTCCAGACAATGCAGCCATCTGGCACGCCAGTTGAAAAGCATATCATCATTCCATAGATTGGATTGATTATTCAGGAATGTGAAAGAAGGATTCGTTAACACTTTAAGACTTATGCCAATGTCTGCTGCATGTGTATGAGACACTGAAAATGTACTAACATGGTGATAATGATCGTTTAAACTAATGAGACTACGATATATTTTGTCCTCACACACCCATTCCTCAAATTGTCTTCTTTTCTTTTAGTTTTGTCAGCTATAGCTAAAATCAATGAAGCAGTTGAGGCAGGCTCATCAAGTGCCATGTTTAAAGCCTTGCAGGATCCCTTCACCCACATTGAGGGACTTGATGAAATCAACCAGGAAAAATACCTTGTAAAACTGCAAGAGGGGAGGGTGGAGAAAATTGGGGTAAGTGTGGTAAGGAAACTGACATCCATTTGACTGTGCAAGTAGATGAAGTTGAATGTACACCCAACATGAATAGCCTGAGCTGTCTCTGCAGTGAACCAAAATATTTTGGGGCAGGGGTGTCCTCACTTAATTCAATGACATGAAAATATGATGTGCCATTCATACAAAATCCCGCTCAATTCGTGTTGCTCAGTCTGATATATGAAATGTGGCTTCACCAATAGCTCAGACCTCTACCAGGTTGGAAATACCATGTGGTCAATGAGAGAGGGCTCTGTTTAATATCTGTGTCTTCTTATTTCAGGAAACCTGTGATTTACTGAACCACATGGAAATCCAGGAGTACATTGACATGGTGAATGGTTTTGTGAAAGAGGAAAATGATAGTAGGTCCAATTATTGATAAGTCAAGTTGTGCTGGAGATGATTTCCATGTCATCGGTACCCGAGATGGATATGAATTTTAACAGTAATATACAATGTAGGCAGTGAAGGAGTTACTTCTTTGATTTATAATGAATAGGTTGAAGTGGAAAGGCCAACTCTGCATTCATTCCACAAATCTTTTCTTCAGAGGTGAATGCTATTGGTGTCATCAATGAGGCAGTTGACCGAGGCAACCCAGTCGGGACGTTAGAGTGTCTCCAAGTCCCACAGGCAAATCTGAAAGATGTCGATCCTAAGAACGCCAGCCTTTACCAGAAGTTGTTAGCAGAGAAGAAAAGTGAGAAAGCTAAAGAGCATCAAGATGATACTACAGTGCTCTGGTTGGATGAAATACAGAATATGATCAAGAAAGCTAATGATGACAGGGCGGAGGCAGAAAGAAGTAGGTATCATTCTGACATCCTGTTGCATATATTGTGGCTCTTCAAAGGCACCGTCACTTGAATATTGATCTGTGGCATGGTGTCCTGTTGTACATTGTACTGTTATTTTTCATAAAGATCTCCATATACATGTATTCTGTCATTGTTTGGTGTTTCAGTGTCCGTGTGTGTTGCTGCGGTTAACCTGGCCATCGACCAGGAGGACAGCCAGCAGGTGATGCAGCTACTCACCAGCAAGGATATCTCTCTCAGTGAAGTCAACTCTAAGTGTGCCGACGCTTATCTCAAGGAACTTCTAGAGGCTCGCGCTCAGAAATCAACACGAGGTTAGTCATGTTCTCACACCGTGTTTAGGTCGTTCTACAAAAAGGGGCAGATCAAAAACAGTGCTCGTACCAGACTTCTGAGCTGTGGTCTGAGAGTTTTAGGGAAACTATTGGTGGTCTGTCCTACTTTAAGTTTTGTCCAGTATCATAACTCGAACAGAGCTAACAGCTTTTTGCAAAATAAGATCATGGGCTTTAAGAGGCTCAGAACCTTCTTTGCTTCTCATGAGAAAATGGTTTTAAACTTGAAATGGTCATTGTAGATCAAAGGCTCCAGAAGAAGTGGTATTCATTTTACACAGGTAAGATGAGTAAGAATGAAGCTATGGAGATACAGGACGAGCGATTCACTCTTTCCGATTCGGTTTACTTTCCATTTATCAAATGACTTTTGTATTTGTTTTCTTTCGAGGTTTCCAGTCCTTCTCTTGCTTCAGTTTGCCTCATTTGGAGCCACAGCTTATTTTGAATTTTCCGTTTGCTTGATGATATTTTGTTGACTACATATGACTTATACTATGGCTTTGTTGCGCACTTATCTATTGAAAACTTCTGAAAGAGTTTGACAGCTTGAGAGAGATGAAATGTATGAGGGGCAGTAGTATCATGCTCCCAAGAAAAAGAGACAGCCAACCATCTCACTGACTCTTTCCTATGACTTTCTCTCCTTTAGATGACTATCTGTATGCACAGCAAGAGGTCATAGTGCATCATACAGTGAATGGACATGACATGATGAATGTCCATGTTGGAATAGACGGCCATGTTGCTATAAACGGCCATGATCTAATTGACGGCCATTTTCCAATGAACAGTCATGACGGCCATGTTGAAATTGGCCAATATGATGTAGATACCGACCATGTTGCATTGAATGACTGTCATACAATAAATGGTGATGTATCAGGTAAACCGTCTCGTCATACTGCAACACATTACATGCACATGTTCAACCTTGTTTCCCATCACATTGCACAAAAATGTTAAATCGGACATTTTTCAACAGGTATCGTGTGATGTCACTTTTGACCAAATTGTGTACAGATCCATTTGGGCATCATTTTGGTCAAAATGTTATATTTTCACCTCTTGATCTCTCCCTTGTTTGACACCAGTACATTTCACTGTTTTCCTCATCACTGTTCCAACACTACTCATGAAAATCCCTTGCAAACCGTCCCCACCCATCTCCATCCGCCTCATTGTAACTATGATTATTCTCATTGGCTGAATAGGTGAATATGAGTTTTGTTAGCTTTCGATTTGCTGCTTATTTCTTTAGCTAGTTTTGTTTATCATTATTGAAATCACACAGCAAATGTTTCGTGAAAGAATAGTTCTGCCTTTCGTATGAGGCAGAACATTGTTTTGATTAGAGTTGTAACTGGATTTTGTGATCAAGGACAATGTCTGGGGCGAAATACACTCTGTTACAAGATGTCTCACAAAGCTTTGATTTACATGTAGTTTCAAGTTATCTTCCACTCAGAATATGCAGTAACTGGTGTCAAAGTAACGTTATTTGAATCTCACTTTGTTCAAAAATTCAAAATGGGCATAAAGGTCTAAATTGTTTGGGGATTTGTCACTAACGAAATCACTTCAGCCTCCCAAGATGTTGCAAGTCTAAGAAAGCAATCCGTAGAGGGTGCCATTTCTGCCACAACAGATTTGGTCACTGAACTCTTCTCAGGTAAATCCCCTTTAAGACGATCCGCTGTCAAGCTTGCTCTGTCTTCAGTGCATAATACTTTTCATTTGAGGAGCGGACGTGCTTGCCCTTACTCACACTTTTTTCGTGTTTTGATAATCTTTATTTGAGTACCAGGTAGACTCTTTTCATGAAGAAATGATGAATATGCTGCTTGGTTTGGAGCAGGCTGGCTTAACAAGACTCAACTTGATAAAGAATGATCCTTATCTCTTTGACTGACTACAATACGGCCAGTTTCATATGACGTGATCCTCTTTTCCACTCCATCTCTCCAAGTATCTCCTTTCCATTCTGTATTCTTTACTGTGTTATCCTGGGGAATGGTGCGTTTTTCATTTCTGCTAAATTTCATAAGTGTATTCTTGTAAAGAAGCCAGTAGTTGTTACATCTTGCTTGCTATCACCAATCATAAAGAGTTCATTTAACTGTTTTAGTGCTTTCCTTTTCAGTTACATGCATATTGTTTCCTCCCGTGACAAAGATGACTGAGATAAGGAATTTAGCGATACGGTTCTTATTGAAAAGTGTCTGATTTCTTTGCTCTCTGATGCAGGTGAATGTGGTAGTGGCTGGGTGATGAACCGGACAAAACATGGTCACAAGTTCTACTTCAATGTGGTGACACTGGAGTCGGGCTGGGAGAAACCAGCAAATGTTGTCAAAGATCACTCACTACTCACCAGGGATGAGGTGCAGGTAGGGCTTGTTTCTGGCTAGTTACAAAGGAGTGATGTGTTTAAGGGATTAAGGTGTCACAACCATAGTTTCAACAATAATCAAATAATCTGTAGGTGTTTCATTCACTAGTAATATACACCTGTCACTGACTTAAAGTTGCATTCGTTTCACTGATTTGTTGATCTAACCCTGTCAGAGCTGACATTGATTTCTTTATTGTAGACAATAGTAGGAGATGTGACAGAAAAGTTCAACCATGAGGCTATACTGAGTGCGAGTGAGCCTTTCATCATTCAGCTGCAGGCCTTCTCAAGGGGATACTTGGCCAGGAGAAAGGTCATCAAGCGACTAGAATACTTGGAGGAACAGCAATCGTCTATTGTGTTAATACAGGTAGGCTGAAGTCAACACTTATTGTTCATGTTTGCTTATTCTGGTGATGGCTTCATGATACTGCTACATCCGTTTAGGTCTTTGATGCTCCCATTGGAACCAGTTGAAAGTCTTCCTAAAGGTGCTGATATGGACGTGTGTTGCAGTACACCGATTGGCCTGGATGCCCGAGTCTTTTGATCATTTAGTGGGCATCCACTGGGTTGGTACACGAGGTGATGTAGACATTGACAGGTCAGTTCCCTCTTTTCTCTTCCATGATGATAATCATTTCTATATCTTATTGTTGCAGTCTGCATGGAAGGGCTCTAAGCAGAGACATAAATATAAGGAGCGGAAGGAATACTTAGCTGATCACATTCCTGAAATCATTCGGGTAAGTTCAACACGATAGGTGTTCCAGTTGAGTGATTTAGGATATAATTCATATTTTCGAGGTAGGACTAAACATATTTGGCAATTTCCTGTGCATTGAGTGCAGACTTTGGTTTAGGAAATAGAAAATAACTGGAGTTTAGAAAGTTCTCCCTGTGAATTGCTTTCAGAATATGAAAGTAAATATAAGACTTTAAACATGACATAATTACGAAGTCATCTCTTCCAGATTCAATCTTGGTTCAGGATGTGGAAAGCACGCAAGGAGTATCTTGCCAGATTGAGATATTTCAGGCAAAATGTGAGTATTGACGTCCTCTTCAGGTTCACTGCAGTCTGTGGTAGTTTTAACAATCGCTGCTTCAAATTGACAGTAAACATGTTATGATATGCAACTTGTGGCTTTATAGTTTTAAACCTGTCCAGATCTTATGTGTGTGACCCATTCTCATCTTTGGGTACAGTTCACATTTCATACTATGAGTTGGGGATTGGTTTAATGGCATATTCAATCATTCCTTTCAGGTTGATTCTATCATCAAAATCCAAGCATTTATGAGGTCCAATAAGGCGAGGAATGACTTCAGAACATTGAGTATGTAGGATTTGGTACTTAGCTTACTTGCCCTGACCCTTTGTTGGTGATCAAGGGACAGTCTTCCTGGCCGTGTTCTGGCATTTAGTTGGAGAAGTGGCATTCAGTTAGGAAATATTTACAGATCCAAATAACAAACATAATGCTTTGGCTTGCCAGGAGTCACACCTGTGACCTTCTTATTGTGAGTTTAGACAACCTACAACATTGCACTTATCTTCCTTCAAAAGTGATCAGGTTTCCTTTGACTAAATTGTCTTTTTCTTTTCTAGTGTATGAGAGTGATCCTCCTGTCAATGTCATGAGAAAGTTTGTCCATCTTCTCGACCACAGCGATGTAGACTACTCAGAAGAAATGGGTGTGTATCTCTCAGTATTTACTGGCCATCAATTCCAATGCCTGTTCAACTTACTTTTCACTCAGTTGCAACCTAGATCGTCGTCTGTGCGATCATCTAACACCGTCTTAATTGGCTGGTCGTCATCCTCCTTGAGAAGAAAATTGAGAGGCGAGTCATGTTGTACTTGTCAACTAAACTAAGTAAAAAATCAAAAAGTGAAATGTATTTCTTTGCTGGTTTCGATCTAAATCCATTTTCATTGACAGGTTGATAATCATTTGACTTAATAATCGTTATTTTCTTTCAGAACTGACAAAACTGCGGCAGAATGTAGTGACAGAGATCAGGAGTAACCACAAGTTGGAAGAAGATCTCAACCAGATGGACATCAAAATTGGTTTACTCGTCAAGAACAGAATCACGCTGCAGGTAATAAAGATGACAACGTTGGATATCGGTGGTGTTTTTTTGTCTGATTTCGTTGCATAACTGATCTACTGAAGTGGCTCATTGTCTTGGTAAAACTGAGGGTTCCAACTTACTGACTTAGTTATTGCTGAGGCCACCACTCTGAGTCTCGGCTGTTGCCTTGGTTGACTTCTCTGCCTCATCTCATGTCAGGCCTATCTTGCACCACTCATGTAGTCAAGGGACGTTGTATAATATCACATTTTTTCTTCCAGGACGTGCTCACCCACAATAACAAGTTAGGAGACTACCAAAACAAGATGCAGACGTCTACTGGTGGTCTGAAGGGCCTGAGCAAGGAAAGCCGTGAAAAGCTTGAGGCCTATCAGCACCTTTTCTACCTACTACAAACTAACCCGACATACCTGGCCAAGTTGATCTTCGAGATGCCATTGAGTAAGACAACTGTGTTTATGGAGTCGGTGATCTTAGCCTTGTATAACTATGCGTCTAATCACAGGGAGGAGTTCCTACTGCTGAAGCTGTTCAAGACAGCTCTAGAAGAAGAGATAAGGTACGACTGGTTTGATTACGTAGCAGGATAATTCCAACCATATACAAGTAGTTCCACCATTCCATAACTTCTAATAATTCTTGCTCTGTTAATTTCTGTTTTTGATGAAATGAATAACTTTTTGTTGTTCCCTCTGATTTGGTCCCTTTAGCTTCATGACTGTGACTGTGAAAGTAACTCCTAGTATATTCATACTTCTTTCAACTTAACAATCTAACTTCTATTTTCTGCTAACTATTTATCAGGAGAATGTAAGTAACCATCTGTTGTTTGTGTGGTGTGTTCTAACTCTTAGTGGCTAGGGTTTTCAATCATATTTTGGTGTTTATTTCCTGTCATTGTACATATTCATTCCCAATCCCACCTGCTGGTTCTGAATTCCGTAAATGAACAAAATGAATTTTTCGAATCTTAACCCCTTGTACCCCATGGTCCCTGACGCAAGTGTCATCGTAACAAAACTGACTGAAATATGCGGGAATCATTCTCCATGAAGTACTCATCAATGTACCAGAACAGAAAGACCGTAGTCTTTAGTTCGTACCCAAATCTAAAAGCATGTTTTACCTTATACTAACAGCACGAAATCCTTTGGTTTCATATTTTCGAATTATGTATTTTGTGGTACAGATTGGGTTATCTGTAGCTTTGGGCCAGCTTCAGTGAAAGATATAAAGAAGGGAGTGGTATCAAAGCGTTCATTCCTTCAAAAAAAAGTGCCATTGGTTATTGGCATACTGTTTCTATAAGAAAGCATGCCTCACATATCCCTTGTCTTTCCAGCTCAAAAGTTGAGAAAATGAGCGACATTACAACAGGGAATCCCCTTGTGGTGAAGATGACAGTCGACTTCAACAGAAATGGTCGTGGTCAGAGTTCACTGCGGGAGATCCTTAACCCCTTGGTTCTAGAAGTCATCCAGAATAAGGAGATGAAGATTAATACTAATCCGACTGAAATCTACAAGAGTTGGGTGAACCAGTTGGAATCTGAGACGGGTAGGGCAAGGTGAGTATGAAATTGAGGAAAAAATCGGCATCACTTTCATCCTATTTCACCTCCGTTTGGCCCTGACACTTTGATGGAATAGACTCCTTGAAGAAATGGTTGGTAGAAGGTTGAAAACATCATCTTGTGAAAGAGGCTGCGACTTTCTGTGATTCTCGCGTGACTTCGTGGCGTATTTTCATTTCTAGTGGTATGCCGTATGATGTGACCATTGAGCAAGCTCTCAAACACCAGCCAGTCAGAGACAAGATTGAGAAAAACATACAGGAGCTGAAATACGCCACTGATCGCTTCTTCTGTGCCATACTGAAATCCCTAGACAAAATTCCGTAAGTAGACTAAATAATTGACTTGAAAATCATACAAGAGTCTTCCCCATTTGGAGTGAGACGAGTGTGTTGGAGACTGATTGTCTGATGGCTAAGGCACCTGTTGCATTTCTGATGCCAGGTCTTTGATATTCGACACGACAACCTGTCATAGGTATGTGTCCCATCCCGTGGGTGATGCGAAGGAAGCTGGCATAAGCTCTGATAGAATGATCCTCAAATGGCCTAGGCCTCCTGATTAGTGAAGAAACTTGACCAGTATATGGACCTGTCTTGGTGACTTTAATGAAGTGGATGCGAAACTAAGGTTCTACTCTGCCAGTGATTATTCCAGTGGACTTGTCTCTGTGCCTAACATTGCAATGTTGGTGTTCAATTTTCTGTTTGTTTACTTCCCAGGTACGGCATGAGATACATAGCCAAGGTCATGAAGAATGCACTACATGTCAAGTTCCCTGAAGCACCTGAGAAGGATGTTCTAAAGATTGTCGGCAACTTATTATATTACCGCTACATCAACTCTGCCATCGTTGCTCCAGATGCGTTCGACATCATCACTGTTGGTGCTAATAATGGCTTGACCAATGACCAAAGAAGAAATCTGGGCTCGATAGCAAAGATTCTGCAGTTTGCTGCATCTAACAAGGGGGTGAGTACTTGTATATTCAGATCTTATTTTCATGGCTGCTTTGCCTGTTTCCTTAACCAGCACCACGAGTAGTGGGGTGTTATTGAGGTGCAGAAAAATGGCTGGCATATGGGGTCCACCGAAATCAACAGAGCCTGAATCCATAACTCAGTGAAGTTTGGCCACTCCACAGGAAAAGGTGCTCAACCAGAAGAGGCAATTTGGAATCAAATAGATTAAATTGATGGGTACACAGTATTCATGACTTTCAAGTGTCTCACTTCAATTTTAATAGAATTTGAACATCTCTTGCGAAAGACCAGAAATCATATGTGAACTTGAAGTTCTGCAGGTAAAAGGCACATAAAGCGTTTGTAGTGGTATGACTTTGGATTGTGATATTTTAAATTTTTTGTGAGGTTTTGTTTTTGTTAATGATCTTTTTTGGTACATTCATCATCAGTGAGCATTTCAGTCACAGCTGGTCACTTTTGTTGGGCTCACCAAGAATAGGTTTATACTTCTCAAAGAGATGATTGCAACACAAAAGTACAGTTGCCATGTTTTCTTCACATGTTTTAGTTTCTGGTAATTTAGTGACCAGTGTCACAAGGCAAAGCTGGTGGTCAGGAGTGGTTGATGACTTTGTGTGGGCATTTCACTGAATTTTTTATGTATGTTTCAGTTTGCAAATGAACCAGCGGTAAGAATGTTAATGCAGCTTGTTGGTAGTTGATGGCTCGATCCTTTTGACAGGTAGTCATGTCTTCCGTTATAGGGCTTATCGGGACAAAGAACATTCTCATGAGAAACCGTTTTCTGTCCGTCCTTTCATGCCAAGAATTATGTTGATAAGTATGTTCAAGGTTTGGGTATGCATTGAGAGGTAGGATGAATTACTGCGGCATACGACTGCCTGTCATGAGGATTGAGCCTGGTATATTGGCTAAAACATTTTATGACTGATGATACCTGGAAGATGAACACATGCAGTCAAGTGAAAGTGGGTCGAAGTTGTGTAATTGTTTGTGACCTTTGTTGGGAGACACAGTGTCTTTGAGGTGGGTGGTGGTCGATACATGTGCTAGTAATTTTCAAGGATACCATCAGTCTCAAAATGTTGACATGTTTAAAGGGTTGTATTTGAAAAAATTGCATTTGAGTTGAATAGGTTATTTTTGTACATAAGTGTATAGAAAGATAGAATAAGCTTGGGTTATACTTCTTTTGCTTAGATTTTTTGTTTTTCTTACTTGGTTGACAGCGCATGTTGAATTTTGTTGAAGGCAGCTGAAAACTTCGAGCACTGACTATATACAAAAAGCATGGTGTCATGGGTCTGCCCTTATCTATCTTGCAGCCTGCCTTGAAGTTGATGTTTTCATAAGAAAGAGGGAACTGGAGTTGCCAAGTAAAGTTGTTGGAAATGGTTAATATTTTGGTTTATGGGCTGTAAAGTGTATATGGAGACCAACTATTGATAGTATAGATTCTTACTCATTTTCCCAACTGTCACAGCTAAACCAGTGCTTCCGAAATCTAATTTAAATGCCCTTCCCATAGTCCAGCAGTTCTGTGTGTAGACTAGCACCCCCAAGTCACCTTGTCAATCTCCCGACTGGTACTGCCGTCTACAGAAGGGTTTGTTTTTGCATATGGTGATTGTAAGTTGTATCAACTTGTGTTGAAATCGTCAAATTGACACTTTGCTGCAGCAGAAAATACTCTTTTCATTTGAAAATACTCAGAAGCAAAAACTTCCCCATTAGACTTCCCTGGGGAAAATAAGAATGTTTCCCTTAAAAATTGGTTATATAAAGGGCTTATGAGTACCAAAAATAGTGCCATATCAGTTGGATATTTCATCTTTTGCATTCTTTTCAGTATGGAGGTGAGAGTGAATACTTGGCCTGTCTCAACCCATATATCAGAGATGCCCATGAGAGGTTCAAGTAAGTTGTTCAAAATCATTCATTAGTTTTATGATTAGCAAATAAACCCCAATGTCTTTTTCTTTGTATGCCCCTCAGATAGGTCCAATCAGAATAATGTTATATAGTTAAAAAGTACGTCTATATTCTCACGTTTGAGCTGAGTGTGAAGTTCAAAACGTTTGCTCTGACACATCCAAAGTGACTTGTTCTTTTTGTGTAAAGCATGAAAATGGAAGGTAAGGGAAACCTTTAATGTGTACTGTTGTGATTTCAGACAATTTTTCCGAGCTGCATGTGATGTGGAGGAGCCTGAGATCCATTTTAACATCGACCAGTATACAGATTTTTGCCTCGTCTCCAAACCAACTATCTACATATCAATTAAGGAAATTGTCGACACGCACCAGGTGGGTGGATCATTTGTGAGAATTTCGCCTTGATTTATCACGTTATTTGTTTCCGCTCATTTTGAGGTAGTTCTGTGTGTTTCATGTGAGTAACTCTGTATTAGTTTCTTTCTGCACAGCCAGGTAAGGAATTTGATGTATTGGATTTGATGTACATGAATTGCCATATGATTTTGGGGACCAAAGGTTTTGACTGGTATCTGGACGTATAACTGAAACTGACATTACTTTTCAGTTGTTGATGGAGCACCAGGATACCATAGCACCAGACCATAACGACCCACTGCATGAGCTCTTGGAAGACCTGGGAGAGGCACCAGACATTGGCCTGCTTGTTGGTAAGCACATAACTAAACCTAAGATCCAGATGCATTGAAAATGACTTAAAAAAAGGAATACCAAAATCTTTTCTCCGTGATTAGATTACCAAATACAGTGGAGCCTCCCTTAGCGGACACCTCTCTATCAAGGACAACCTCTCTATTAGGGACACTCATTTTAGTCCAAAATTGGTTCTTTCCATGCAATTTGACCTCTCTAATCAGGACACCTCTCTATTAAGGACAGCATTTGTCAGTCCCGTGGGTGTCCTTAATAGAGAGGTTCTACTGTACAATGTACTGGCTATCAAAATAGTCCGCCTGCTTGCCAGAAGATAACCAGTGAAACTTTCCAAGCATGAACAAGAAGCTAAACTGTTGAAATTATTGTCAGACGATCAGTTCATTTGGTCTCAGGTAAAATAGTTTGTGACAGTGACGAACCTTGGACAGTACGTTGTGATGACGATGTGCCATTGTCTTCCCAGCATGCTCTTTGTTGGCATCTAAGCTCACGTCGAGTTTTGTTTCTGTTTCCAGGAGAACATGGTGAACATTCCGATGCAGAGCGACGTGACATCCTCTCAAGGACGGAGATCATGTTGACGTTAAGTAATAAGTTTGAGGTACAAGAAGATGAGAAGAAAGACCAGAAAAATATGCTAATCAGGTAAAATATGGTTATCAAGTATTAAAAGAATGTACCTGGAAAGTAATTCATACTGCTTGGCGACCCTGATTTAACAGGAGACTGGCTCATCTACTGTCTGATCTATCATACATCATCAAATGGACACAAGGTTAAATGTAATTTGGATTTACCCTTGACATACAATGTTTTACTGACATGGAGAGGCAATGCTCCAGAGTGGCTTATCAACACTCCATACGGCCAATAAATGATTGTGTGATCCTTGCTATGGACTCCAATTTATTTGGTTTTTCTTCTTCAAGGACCAAGAGAATGGTTGTGGATGTGGTACGATGTCAGCAGGGTGAGACACTCACTGAAATCTTGCAGAAGCCAGCCACAGATGCCCAGGAGGACTTCCACCAGGCACTGATCAAGAGTAGGGAGAGAACGGGCCAGAGGGCTGATCAGAAATCAGCTGAGAAGACGAATCTCTTGAGGGACAAGTCACTGCTCTCTGACACCATGTAAGTGAGAAGTCATAAAAGATTATGGTGATGGTGATGGTGATGATGACAATATTTCATTTGGTATTTACGAATGCGCAAACTTTGGCACATGCAGGCTTTTTGTTCGAAACTTGCTCCGGCCATGAAAGTAGAATCTCAATGACTGTTGATTTGCACTTTGATAAATCCTCATGTGTTCACATCTTCTCTTGCAGGTTACCCTTAGAAACGATGAAAAAGAAAATATTGTCAAATCTGCAAAATTTGGAATTGTTTGGTATAACAACGAGGAAGAATGATTACCAAAGCGTGGTCAATGCAATAGTACAGGTACGTCTGCTTATAATTTGGGGCTATTTGTTTACTATTTTATTGCGATTTCAGAGAGAGTGACAACGGTGTAATGACTGGGGATTTTCCAGAGATATGAATAAGTTGCAAACCTATTAAGCTTGGGATGGTCCAAACACGGCTACTACACATGTCTGTACACACCTTTGAGTTGTACCATACAATTTGCAAGTAAAGTTACGTTATATTTGAACCCATTCATTCACCATGCGCTTCATTTCAGGACATTCGAAACCAGAGAATCTACCGAGCACGTCGACGACAGGAGATGGTCAAGCTGAAGTCGACACTGAACAGTCTCAACAGTAAGCGGGCATTTTATGAGGAGCAGATCGACTACTATAACCAATATGTCAAGACGTGCCTCGGCAACCTGGCCAAGAATCAAAGGTAAGAATCGATGTGTGAATACTATCTGGACTGATAAAAAGGCTTGCTATTGTCCCAGTACTAATACTTGTCACTAAAGTGTAACATGATGGTTTAAGCCATCCAAAGTGTAAGATCGTTTCTGTATCTCTGTTGAGCGATGGAATGAGTTTTTGGTGGTCGCATTTACTGTGATGACTTTCTGTTGATTTCAGGAAACCGAGAACTAAATCATGGTTTGGCAAGGAAAGTGAAGGCAAGGCAAAGAACATAGCGTTGAAGTATAATGCAATGAAGCTCTATGAGAAGGGAATCATATTGGAAATTGATGGATTGCCAGAAAACCAGTGAGTTTGCTCAAATTCTACCAAATGAATAAAAATTCTTTGATTTTGTTTGGTTTGCTGACCAGGGCCTACAGTAAAAAAACCTGGTCAGTTCCATGGCTTGGGGCTGAACTTCGCATTATTCTTTCCATTATTAGGTTACAGCACACAGTGGTGTGTCGGTTTCTGGAAAAGAGTGTATGACAATTTAGTTTGACTTTGTAGGTAGCGAGAATGAACTAAGTTTGGGTCTCGAATGATGTGACGTTTTTATCAAAGGTTCTATGGGTAACTGAAGTCGTTACTTTTCAAATTTGTTAGGTTCAAGAATCTCCTCTTTGAGATCAACTCAACACACGAACCCGGGATATTCGAAGTGCATGCGAGTTTCATGGGAGTGGAGATGGACAAAGTCAAAGTGGTGCTACAGGTATGTCCATTCACAGCTCGTTGTTCAACTAGAAGCCTAAAGTTTCTGTGCAAATTCATAGTTGATACAAGTGGGCGTTTGATACCCAGCACTGCCACACTTGTTGATACCAGAGCTTTTGGCCTGTACATTCCTGGGGAGTTCACAATACAGCTGCCTCTCAGTACTTGGACTCAACATTCATGGCTATCTCTCCCAGCTAGGTGCCCATGCACTCCTGGGTCGAGAGAAGCAAGTAGGGCCAAGTGCCGTGCACAAGGAGACAAAGACGAAACAGCTGCGATCTTGCGGAGTGTTAAACTAATGACCACTGATATTCTGCTCATTATGTGTGTTATTTCATTCCAGGACCTGTTGCAGCTTCAGTACGAGGGTGTTGCAGTCTACAGAATGTTTAACAGAACAAAGGTTAACGTCAACCTACTGATCTTCCTTCTAAATACCAAGTTCTTTGGGAAATAAATGAATGTAAGACGGACAGTAGCATCTTCCCAGACACCTGACCAGTGAGCACTAATGAAAGTGACCTGAATTTCAGCTCACATGTGTCAGTCTGTGTAGTGACACCTTTATCTGCCCAACTCGAGTAGTTTTCTGCATATGCCGGTTAGCTGTTGAGTAGAATTTGAAGAGGATATTGTGGTTACATCAGAAAATACTGTTGATTATTGAAAATCCCATGCACTTTCTTATTCAGCATGTTCAAGTCCAATGACATATTGTTGAGACGTTGATGTATTTGCTAAATGATTTTAACCCTTGTGTTGTTGTATCAAATCGTAGTATACCTGGAAAGAGAGTAATAGATGTTAATCTTCTCTATTTAAAATGAGAGACCTGATTTTAAGTTGATGCCAAAATATTCGATAATTGAGGAATGGGGTATGGCTTGTTCAGCCTATGATGGGTCTCAAGTGCTTTAAAAAACCATAGGTTTTCTGTATGCAATTGTTTGTAATGTTTAGTGTGTCATGACCATATAGACCAAAATTGGCTTGTTGAAAGTACTTTTAAAATGTTTAGGCAGCTTTGTCTTGTACACATCAATCACAGCTTGTAGTTACTTAAGGACATATCCAGGATTAGTCTTGGTCATTAGAATCAATGCAAAATGTGTATTTCGTAGTCTCCAGGTCATGGTACTAGGTGTAAAAAATACATGATACACTTTTAGATTCTCAGTTTTTCACCATGATGTTTGTATGGTGTTGCTTGGCTGACTGTCAAGACCAAGAGGGACAACCTTAAAATCTGCCTCTTTCAACTTGTCCTCATGTCTCAGCTACATAATATCAGGATTTGAATAGGTTTCGATTAATGATTTTGAATTGATGCTGTTCAATTTTAAAAGTGTATCGTGGTTTTTTCTATACCTAGTACTACATCTATGGAGGAAGGTGGGTAATGCATGCCTAATGTAAAGTGTAATGTTTTATGGCAGACATTGCATCAGTGTTTTGAATGGAATTGATCCAGATTTTGTCGAACTGAGTTATTTAACGTTAACATTGGGACACATTTGGCATTTCCGAAAAAACATTCCAGAATAATAAATTTCCAGGACACCTATTTGTGCCACTGCCAAGGTAACTTCTGCGTCGACTCTCTGTTGCCATATCATATCCTCTGTTTAAATTTGCATATTTTCCAACACCCTGTATAATAGTTAGGCCCATCTTTTAAGCCAGGCGCTAGGCCTACTTGTGGCTGTGCAATTTTATATCTTGTATGTGTGTCCATTCTAAATGTCTGTTCAGATGCAATTTATCAAGTGTTTATGTAAAAGAGGTTTGTGAGGTTTATTGGGCAAATTTTATATCATTGAGATCAGTTCATGGGCGACGAGAGAGAGAAGATGTGAATGACATTTCTGGGGCCGTGTCAGGACAACTTTCCACTGGCATCTCACTCCAGCGTGTTGTACAGGGGGTGGGGTGGGGGTAGTGATTGATTTGCAGATGTTCACAACTTGAACTTGACTTCAAGTCACAATTTTGGCTTGTAATTTGTGGTTTTCTGTTTCTGATCAGATGTGAATTTTTGTCAGCAGGATCCTTGCAGTGGGGTTTTTTTGGCTATGGAACTTATCCCAAAAAATATATAACTTCAAAAAAGGGACAACAACCATTTGTTGTCACCAGGTGGTCATCAGAGCAAATCTCAGGTATAGTTGCCAGCTGTTATGAATGTGCTTGAAATTGTACATATTTCATATCTGCCAGTGGAAATGAAATTTCCTGCATTTATTTTTTTTAGCAGGTGCCTTTAATATCATGATCATGTGACAAATGGTTTATCATACAGTTTGGCTTGTACTTTAACTGTTTTGCCCTTCTTGCAAAAAAGGGCCCTAGCCGTTATAACAGCTTTTCAAGTTAAATTTGGGGGGGGGGTATGACTTGCTTGAAGCCAATGCTGTCTTTGTCTTCCACCATGAATACCTGTATGCGTATATCCCAGCATTACAGCAATGTTCTCTATGTTATTTATAATAAAGCATGATTTTAGCTGAAAGTCATCTTGTTCTTTCTTCTATTGGAGTAAAGAGTCAACCCCGCCTCAACATGGTTGCTTGGCTTTGTCCTGGCCAGTGAGGAGTCCAGACTTCCTTCTCCTTCCATGGACCTTCTGGCTGCATACCAGTAACCTCAAGAGGTCTATAGTGTAACCCAACGGTAATCCAGTTTACCTAACCACAGTGGTGTTCACCTACATGTTAACGGCCACAATCACCACTTGATGATCAAAACATCCCTGGTTTTGACACTGTTTGCATTGAGAGGACAAATCTCCATAACAAAGCAAACAGCAACAAAATTGGCATTGTAAAGAGAAGAAGAATGTCACAGACAAAGATGCGGTCCTCTCGTGCATGTTGTCACAACCTCATGCAGCTCTGCACAAGGACTGATATTGTGGTGTCTCCTCCAGGGTTGTGACTGTCTTCGGACAGTGACACACATCCAATCAAGCTTGTGACTGTCTCCAAGCAAAGGGAGGTGCCTTGGACCTGTCTTGGACTGCGCTAATAAATATAGCACTATGCGCCTTAAAACCAGTACAAACTGGCGGTCTCTTCAATCCTGTACTGCCTTGGACTGAGCTAATATCTCACTGTGCTCTGGAAGACATGCACAGCCTGCCGCCGCTTCTAAAACAGACAACATCCCCTACTGCATTCGACTGAGCTAACACCTCGATCATTGTGCCTCGGAAGACATGCACATCTGAGAGATTGCCAATAGGTAACTGCAAGCCTTGGTTACAGCTCAAGTACTTTAAATCGTCTGCTGCCGCCGCGTCACTTCCCGCGCAATGCATGCCACTGGATGATGTGCCTCAGAATGCAACCAGTGGCAATCAGGCATATGCCACTGAATAGCTTAATGAATAAACACGGTCTCGAGGGCGGAAGGGATACAATAAAGTAACATCTAACCCAACCGTCCACCGACACAGCTTCTGGCGTCTATTTATCCATCACCTGAACTACTGGATGCTGCTTGTTTTGAGTGCCACCTTATCCATGTAGAACACGAGGCTGTCTGTAGCAAGAACATTGCCTGGAATTCTGTGCTTCTTTCTTATCGTTTCTGACTGATTTTCCCAGTTTTTGGGGAAGGACAAACCCATGATCATGTGGACTCGTATGTATTCCAGGTCGATGATTTTCGGCATGAAAAAAGCTCGGCCGCAGCGGCGCAAACGTGAGAAAGAACCTCACCACTTCCATGGGAGCAAGTCATTCAATTTATGGGCAATGGTAATAGGTATCGGAACTCTGGCATTGGCTTTTCTTATTGGTGGGATCGTACTGTGCGTATTAGGCAGCAAAGAAGGGGGACACGGATTGTAAGTATACCGCAATATTAACTTTTTATATTTATCTTACATGTGTATGCTTCAAATATTGATATCTGTAAAGGTAACAAACTAATGATAATTCTATTCCTCAATTCGAACGTAGGTCGGATCCCAATTGCGACAGGTAACCTCTTCACCGTCCTCCACTTGAAATCGGTATCAGGATGCTTTGAGCCGTACGCCCGGTAGTCTCACCATGACATTCTCGAAGGGGGAACACAATGCCCTTACCAGCTCTTTCTCCCAATGTTGGGTCTGGTTGCGTGGGTCATTAGATGTCTTTGGCCCGCGTCTCATCATATCTGACGGAATCCTTGTTGCGGAGTGGCCACGGAGAGATTTCGTCCTTGTCATTACATCCAACATTCCACTGACATCCGTTATGTAAACGGTGGGCTTGGTAACAAGCGTAATACCATGATTGCACGATCCATCATTCCTAGGCCTATCAATGCAATGCAAACCCTTATATACCTAGAATAGATCTTTCTATGGTGTAAACCCTCACCTAAACTTTCCTTTTCATGCTACATGTATTAACCCCCTACGCTAACATTTCCTTTCATACTATAACGCTAGCCTTACACGGTAACTTATTCATTTCTGCATCCAATATCATTACCCTCCTCTACCAGGCAACGGCTTCCGCTGCCTTCAAGGACAACCATCACAACTATTGATTTATCGGTAGCTCGGCTTTCTAGCAAAAATAATCGATGTCATTGGAAGGGGTGGCATCTTGATTCATCGTGATTGAACATGAAAGGAGTCTTATATCTGTAGAGAAAGTCGAGCGGAAAGCATTTAATTGTCGTACTTGCAGCAAACGATTCTGACGCTTCCAAACACAACAACTATAGTATCGCCGATCTATGCGGCTGCCTACGTCAAATAAGTTATCTGAAACCAGCAGACGATAGGATGTTGTTTTTTTAAACGCTTTCCCTGCTGTTGTTACTGTATTCTCTTGAGGAAGTATTTAGGCTATATCTATATACCTATACCTGAAGAAGGCAACAGGTTGTTACCATTGGGTTGGTTGGAACTGCTGATTGCTCTCGCCGGTGAACGGTACAGTACATTGTAAAGGCCCCCTAGTCCTCATCTTTGATGCAGCTTTTATATATACACCTATACTTGCACCTGGACAGGCACGGAAATTCGAACTCATTTAAAGACAAATCAACTCTTTCCCGATCTCTGTTTTGATGTGATGGTTGGTGTTTACCTAGTGATACCAACACCGAAAGTTGCTGTTCAACCTCGTGTTCAATCACGGCCGGGCCACGATTAAAACGGGGATGCAAATACTACATGTACTTCTTATAAGATGAAATATCTTGAAATACATGTAACTGTTTCGGGTGAGTCGTTTTTACAACTGCAAGTATTCATCACTAAATGGTCCACTCACTGGACAATTGATGGTTTTGGCAATGTGCACCATAAAAATGGCAGACGATGGAATTATAAGGCATGCACACACGAAGTAAAATTGGATGAAAGATACAAAGCGATCAATTTGCCGAGTTCTATTGCCATCCCTGGTTTTTGATGTTATATAGTCTGTCATCTTAATGAGAACCAACTTATTATATGCCGCCTCATGACAAATGATATATTAGTATTTGTATTATGTCTATGTCAATGAAATGTATATCAAGTTTGAAGTACCACTGGTGTAGCTGCATGGCCAGAGAACGTGATTATAATGTTACAGTGCGGCTAGCCATGCCAGTGCCTGTCCCGAAATTTCGCAACCGCTGTAAAAGCTATGGCTGGTATAAATGGCCTGCAATCGTGGCGGTTGGGAGCATAAGCTTTAGATGTGGCAGACATACACGCAATCTTTAGATATCATGTTATTAGGCATAGTTTGCATACATCGGTTCATAAAACAAACAACAGATCCATACTCTTACATGCGTTATTTGCCACTTAGCACAGTTCTTATGTCTTATATCATGTTGATACTCTTGTTAAGTCTGATGTAAAGTATACCTCTTCATGGGTATGGCGAACGGGCAGCGATAAACCAATGAAGTTCGGCTTTTAATCTGGAGAAGGTGGTCCAGCGCTGCAGCTTGGCGATAATCCGTCACCGCTTTTCCGGCGGCAACACCAATTAGCTCTTATAACCGCCATCGCAATCGATGTGACTGGCCGGGCTGTCATGCTTTCGGGACCTGCCTAACCATTCTTATAAATTCATTTCTTGCCAACTGCCGAAACCGTGAGATTGCCGTCATCTATAGGCCCTACTTGCTTTGGCTAAGATGGGATGACTGCTCTGTTGATCAACCGCCCCGCCACCCGTTCCTGATCTCTTGACTTCTCAGCAACATCAACGACGGGGACTTGTTGATATACAAGGAATCACTTGTAAAACACAACAAGAAAGGCCAACAACAAGGCCGCATGGAAGCTTAGAGAAAGCATCATGGAAGCCACCTTTGTAACCTCTTCAGCCTGAAGCAAATTGGCCAGGTATGTCAGAAATCGAGAACCAGGCTATGAAAACCTCAGCTGTTGGCTGCACGATGGCAGCCCAAGTGATAATTTCAAAGAATCTGACAGATGTTACAAATGTTATTGGAATTATAGGCTGGGAATTTAAGTTGGTATCACAACCGGTATATGGTACGGCGGCAGAACAATTTCAAAGCGGATTTCAGTAATTCTCTTGGCCTTCTCGATAAATATAACGCAGTAAATCCAATTGTGCATATCAGTCGGAGGGCTGGTTATCAGCCTGGCATATGCTTCATTCCCACCAGGATGATATCAACACCCTGGTCCATCATCGTCAGAGCCCCATCTCTCCTGGAACTGTTCAACTGCATGGTTTCATCAGAGCTCCTTAGCGTTCTTGGGCGATGAAAAATACCAACAGGGACTGGCATTGTTTCAAGTTATGCACTCTTGGTGGCTTCGTTTTATCTGTGATATGGAATAACTGAGCATTAGACCCAAGCAAAGTAAAAGATCGCGCAATAACATGAAAAACGGCAATATTCGCAGGCAGCATCCAATGATATATTGCTGCTGATCGGCCGATAAGTTCTCGGGATGGACGGCTTGTAAAAACGTTGGCAGCAAATGAGAGCGGCTATCTCCTTGCTGATCATTAATTTTGCTGTTATAACTTAAAGTGCTTGGGACTGAGCTATAAATTGTTTGACAAAGCTTCTGTTTCCTGTGTAAGAGGAATTGACAGTGTGTGCTCCTGCATGCACAAAGATACCTCGTGCAAATCATACATACAGGTCTTATAAAAACATTGTATATCTTACAAGGATGGATTACAATACCCGCTCAAAGAAATTGCTGTAACTTTCCCTCCTGCATACTGAAAATAATAAGGTATATATTTTCATGCATTTCCACAGGTTGACAGACAGGTGGCCCGGGTAAGGCCCAGTTGTGGCCGTCTTAGTGTCTCTCTCACCATATTGGCAACACGGTGAGAGAAGGAGCCAGGCTCGATTCGGACTGTTGCTCTTGCTAATTGATATACATGTATTACCCAATAATAACATTTAGCTATAATATGCGCAGGAATGAAAGAAAAGACGTATGTTTATATTTATCCTGTTTTAACTTCCCGGCTAATACGACTTCCTTCGTCGTGGATAACATGGGTGAAATAAAGTTTAAAAACTTCATGAACAGGTTTCAAACTGTCTCCAAAGGAGTGATAACAACATGAAAAAAGGCAAACACTACACGGTCATAATAAGCCCCCCTTTAGGAGGGGCTCTTAAGATACACGTGTGTGTGGGAGTATATACTGATTTGATGAGAAATAAAGAGAGTAAATATTGTATATCCTACAAACAATTTTTTTTGGTATTTTTCTGAATTAACTCCGTTGAGTTTACCGATTTCTCCGCGATCTTCCGGTGGTGGTTGCTATCCCATTGGTTGAAATTAATTTAAATCTTCATGGGAATTCGCTACATCATATGCCTAAGAAATTGGCCAATTATATTAATATTTTTATCAGAGAAATATCCGTCCTAAATAATGACAGAAAAGGGTGGTTTATTTCAATTTTGTGTCGACATGATCGAGGTCACGTGACATAAAAACAAAACAATCGCACACACCCGTCCAAAAAAGGCACTTTAAGAAAAACAAATACGTTTTTCCAGCTTAAAACCACACTGACGACTAAGTTATATTGGTCTACTGCCCAAATCTGAAGTATCAAATTGAATCACAAACTAGAACTAGCTCTATTTAGCTATAGTTGCGTGAAAAATTCGGGTGAGCGACGTACATTCTGTACCCTAGCGGCCAATAATTAAACTACTTTCAGCCGTCTGCTCCGGTCTCGTTAGGGAGTTTTTCCCAAATGTACGCGATGATGACGTGCCCCATTAACAGGACGTAACATCTATTTTAAAATGCGTTTCGAAAGTGAATGCATGAGGACAACCCATTTGTGTCGTATATCACTGGAAACGCCCGATTCCCGTGAATAAGGTCAATCACAATGTATTACATTACCAAAACAAAAATGTGTCGGAAGGAACTATATGGATGGTCCCATCGCACCCCCCCCCCCTCCAGCAGTATGACAGAAGGGCTAGTTGACTGTCCACCGGGGGGGTTTGGGGGGAGCTTCCCCCCAACGCACTGGTAAAAACCTATGTCGACGGAGGGGGGTTTGGGGGGTGTCCCCCCATTGTAACAGCTGTAGTTGTTAGAGCTTGCACTTAACATATGCTCGTAGGGGGGTTCGGGGGAGCTCCCCCGACCTAAAGGGGGGCTCACTAAGTTCTTGACTTTACATATTAAGACCCCCTTTAGGAGGGGCTCTTAAGATACACGTGTGTGCGGGAGTATATAATGTAAATGAAGTGAAATAAAGAGAGTAAATATTGTATATCCAACAAACAATTTTTTTTGGTTTTTCAAAATGGCGCTGAATAAATAAATCAGACCAGTTGTAGCGCTGAATTATAAATCAGACCAGTTGTAACAGGTTACGAGAACATCTAATTTAAATCTTCATGGGAATTCGCTACATATGCCTAAGAAATTGGCCAATTATATTCATATTTTTATTAGAGAAATATCCGTCATAAATAATGACAGAAAAGGTGGTTTTATATCATTTTTGTGTCGACATGGTCGAGGTCACGTGACATAAACAAAACAATCGCACAGACCCGTCCAAAAAAGGCACTTTAAGAAAAACAAATGCGTTTTCCCTGCTTAAAACCACACTGACGACTAAGTTATATTGGTCTACTGCCCAAATCTGAAGTATCAAAATGAATTACAAACTAGAACTAGCTCTATTTAGCAAAAGTTGCGTGAAAAATTCGGGGGAGCGACATTCTGAACCCTAGCGGCCAATAATTAAACTTCTTTCAGCCGTCTGCTCCGGTCTCGTTAGGGAGTTTTTCCCAAATGTACGCGATGATGACGTGCCCCATTAACAGGACGTAACATCTATTTTAAAATGCGTTTCCAAAGTGAATGCATGAGGACAATCCATTTAATAAGTGTCGTATATCACTGGAAACGCCCGATTCCCGTGAATAAGGACAATCACAATGTATTACATTACCAAAACAAAAATGTGTCGGAAGGAACTATATGGATGGTCCCATCGCACCCCCCCCTCCAGCAGTATGACACAGAAGGGCTAGTTGACTGTCCACCGGGGGGGGGGGGGGTTTGGGGGGAGCTTCCCCCCAACGCACTGGTAAAAACCTATGTCGACGGAGGGGGGTTTGGGGGGTGTCCCCCCATTGTAACAGCTGTAGTTGTTAGAGCTTGCACTTAACATATGCTCGTAGGGGGGTTCGGGGGAGCTCCCCCGACCTAAAGGGGGGCTCACTAAGTCCTTGACTTTACATATTAACGTTGATGGCGTTCATCACCATCCCTCCAGATATATGGTAATGTGCAGTAACCAGTATATATAAAAACTGAGATACTAATTTCAGTCGTTCTTGTTTAATTATACATACACTCGACGCCGTAGTTGTTGTAACGCAGCTAAATTATTGCTGAGGAGACTTGATTATTTGTGAAGAGACAAGTCACAGTTCTGATGATGTTGTATTGGCTTGATCTGTTCCCACAGCAGTTATGACATCGCCAAACACTTGTTTGCGAAGGGGACTGATCTTTATTTAGCCTGATTGGCACGTTGATATCATATAAGTTTGCCAGCGACGGGGAGATAATGCAAGAAACGGGTAGATAATCCCAAGATTCTTGCTTCATGCATCATGCTTTCAAATACGCTGAGTATCATATATCATTGACGAATTTGCTAACTCTCTTGCAGGCAGAGCGTCCAAAGCACCTTAATAGGTCTTATTACCCTTCTAGCTAATTGTCATTTCAGAGAACCCGTGTGCTGAGCACATACATGTACACGTATATCCAAAAAAGGTGAAGATTACCGTTACATCGAAAATGACCGAATTTTGCTCTATGATGTGACATTCAACTCCTTTAAAATTCATCCCTTTTCAGTTTCTACGTGATCGGGGGAATAACACTGGTACTGTCCGTCATATTAGTTATAGTCTTGGTGATACGATTTAGATTAATGAAAAGACGGGTAAGTTCACAATTTATCGATTGCTTACTTTTTATAAGGAGCCTGGAAGTTATTGACATCCCACCTCCAATTGTAGCCTATCCTTAACCTGAAATAGGCTGTCAACAAAGATGATAATAAATACCTCAATGCCTCTGATGAAAATACACTGCTTCTTTCATGCAAGGTACTTGTGTGAATAAACCCGTTGTGAATAAACCCGTCCCAGGCATGAATAATATGTCAGCAGACATAGACCAGTACCAAAACCAGCTGAGCCTGTTTTCCCGCTCATGTCTTATATGTCCATACCTCTAAACTTTCGTCTCGTTGACACTTTTAGATCGGAAGGCGGAGACGGTTTATTGCTCTGAATGCGGCCGAAGAAGCAGCCCAAAAGGCAGCAGAGAACGAGGCGAAAGAACGCAAAGACGGGGACACCGACGAGGAAGCCAACCAACATGATCGTGAAGAAAAACACCATAAAAAGCGCCATAGAAAACGCCACGGTCATGAACACGATGATGTTAAGCACAGAAAACACCATGATCACATTGAGGATCACCTAGAAGAACAGAGACACGATTGGGATGAGGTGGCGAATGAATGGGAAAATGAGGAAAGCGAGGAAAATGTCGGAAACCGAGATGATATGACGAAAAAGGAAAATGAAGGAAACGGAGCCGTTGTAACGAACGCGGAGAATGTACATGTTGTACACGTTGAAGATAATAAGGCGATAACTCGTAAACAAAAAGAAAAGGAGGAGAGAAGGTTGTCCCAGACAGATGTAGAACGAACCGAAGAAGCAACAGCGAACCGACCTGAGGAAAACAAAGAGGATAGAACGAACCAGGGCTGTAGCTGATGAGCTACTCGTCAAGTTGGTGCTTAGATTATCTTGCCATGAATTGGCTTTTGGCAGCCGTTGATGCTGAGCAACCGTGGCCTGCTTTTGAGGTCAAATCCGACGCTGATGATGATGTGATATCAGGAAAAGTTGGCTGGTTGGTTTGAGGAGATTCTGGTGATTGAAATAGAGTGGCAGCGTCTATTGATGATACCTTCCCTTACGTTTTTCGAAAGTTGTTTCTTTAGGAAAACGGGATACATTTTGTCATGCAATATGAGGCAATTTGAAATGGAATTAACTTGATCATCAGGACTGTTTGGTAACTCGTTTGTTCTGAACTTTGGCAGTGCGGCATTCTCCAAACGAGCTGAGGTACAGCGAGAATAGACGAGGAAGAATTAGTAGGATGTTTTAGTCTTGGCAGGGTCAGAACCGTGTTCTGAGAATAATCTGTTCCGATTAACTTGGAAGCTGATTATTGTACTGTAGGAATGTGATTTTAACCCTGATGAAGTTATCATCGACAGGATTTTATCATTCGTTCCCATTTTCCATGACTTTCAAATGCATTTTTTAAAACTTCTAATTCCACTACCCGTTGGTCAACCAGAGAGGGAAGGTTGCAGGCCTAATTATATCAAATCTTTCTCTACCTCTCCTGTTCTTCTTCGATGCCTGATTCCACAAGTGCAGGGCGGCCTCAGGGGTATATGGTATAGTTTCTGTTAATCTAAATAACCAGAGAGGCTGACCATAGTTTCCACCGTGGCAGTTGCAGTGGGAAAGTACCCACGAGGAATAAGGCCATGATAATCTTTTTCGAGGTAAATGCAGGTTTTAGAGTGCATATGTATATATTATCGCCATGTTATACGCACAAACTACGACAAAACAAATGATACATTTGCTACATTTGTTACATTGCAGATTTGGGGTTCTGGGGCACTTACCACTTTCGACGAGAAAATAGATGGCTTGCGAATACGCAACGGACTGTATGTTGATACTACCCAAATATTTATGACTCCCACCGGCAACTGGAGTTTACCATGACATAGACTCTAAAGCCGTTTTTTAATCACACAATTGAAAAAAATCAAAATATCATGGACATTGTAAGACAACTTCAAGTAGATTGCTTGAATAAGTTTCTATTTTGACTTTTATTTCATAGAAAACTCCAATTGCCTTTGGAAAGGCTGATAAAATAGCCCGGCAAAGACTTTTAAAGCAAACCATCTATTGAAGACCGCACGCGGCTACGGTGAGAAGCATGTAACGTTTTCCCCTTTGAATGTTATGACATGTCAGGGCATGTCCAAGATTCCGAGCAGATGGGATCTGAATGCATATAGAAGTTTAAAACCCCTCTGCGGGAGCGCGAGTTGTCGGTGATGGTTGGCCGCTTTTAGCGTCGTCTGGCGAGGCAATGGGAAGCTACAGAAACACCGTAAATGGCAGCAACAACCAGATGAGGGTTGTACAAAACTGACATAATGTTACCCTGGACCGCATGTTTTTCATCGTTTAAGTTCTTTTACATGCCAATTTCTTGATCAATAAATTTTCTTACCTAATTAACGTTACTGCTTTTATCTTAATGCACTCTAATAGATCTATTAGTTAAAACAACTAATCTGATAGTTGCTCTTGCCACATCTGTATACGTCCAGCACAAATGCATGATTCTAAAGGTTATAGATCAGTTTCAGTTGAACTTCAAATAATGCTAGTTCAACTATAACTAAAATCCGTTCAACTGAAAATGATATCAGTTTGACCCACAAGACGGCAGTGGTGACAGCGCCGAACCGTCAACGCCATAATACGGATGACCGTTTCGCCGACTCAGAAAAAACTGTAGCTCGAATATAAGAAATCGACCCAGCAGGTGCGAGATATTGGTTCCAAAGAAAGTAATCACGTTATCAGCCCTATAAAAACTATTGGGGATTAGTAATATGATGCAGTGATTGAGCCACCTAGTGAATTCAGCATCACATTGGAGCCGGACAAGGCCGATGTTTGAAATGGATAGAGCACCCAATGTGGTCGTTGGTTTGATTCGTGGTCTTGCTCCGTCTTTAGATGATAGAGAAGGCAGTTCTCCTAAAGGTCCTATCGTCCGTATGACTGTAGCTTCTCCTTGCCGCAAATATTGTTTAGTAAAATAATCTCCAGTTTGATGCGAGACGAGACAGTCACGACCAGACCGAATCGGCCCTGGCTGCCCCATCGTATTGTCAATACGGTGAGATAGACGAGACAGTCACGACCAGACCAAGACAGTCACACCCAGACCGAATCGGCCCTGGCTGCGTCATCGTATTGCCAATACGGTGAGAGAGATGAGACAGTCACAACTGGACCGAATCAGTCCTGGTAGCTCCATCGTATTGCCAATACGGTTAGAAAGATGAGACAGTCACAACCATACCGAATCAGTCCTGGCAGCACCATCGTGTGTTGCCAACACGGTTACAACATACAGCAACTAGCAGACCGAATTGGGACCAGCAGCTCCACTGAGTTGCCGAAACCATGGGAGAGGCGAGACAGTCACAACCAGACCGAATCGGTCCTGGCAGCTCCATCGTGTGCTGCCAACACCTAACAGAACATACAGCAACTAGCAGACCGAATTGGGACCGGCAGCTCCACTGTGTTGCCGAAACCGTGGGAGAGGCGAGACAGTCACACCCAGAACGAATTGGTCGTGGCAACGCCACCGTCTACTTTCAACATGGTAACAGAACAGACAGCTACTATCAGATCGAATCGGGCCCGGCAGCTCTACCGCGATGCCAAAAGGTGGCAGAAACGCAATAGTGACAACCAGACCGAATCAATCAGGGAAGCTCCACCTTGTCGCTGAAACGGCGAGGGAGCCGTGACAGTCACAACCAGACCACTTAGGGCCTTCCCGCTCCGCCCTGATGCCAACAAATTGGTTAGAGAGATGAGAAGGCTACGACCAGACCAAATAGGTCGTGGCTGCTCCATTTTATTGCCAAACGGTAAGAGAGATGAGACAGTCAAAACCAGACCGAATCGGTCCTGTTAGCTCCACCGTGATGCCAAAGATGAGACGGCCACATCCAGACCAAATCGGTCGTGGCTGCCCAAACTGTGAGAGAGACGAGGCAGTCACAAGCAGGTCGCACTGAGTCTGGCAGCTCTACTGTGTTGGCGACACAGTGGAACAGCGAGTCCCAATTCGGTTTGGTTGGCTGATCCATCTATCTTGCAGTGTTGGCAACACGGTGGAAAAGAGCTGCCCCTCCCTGGTTTGTTTGTGACTGTCTCAACCTCTCACTGCTATGGCAAATTGGCATATTGCCTGGTAGAGCTGCAAGTCCCGATTCGGTATGTCTCTGGTCATCTTATCTCTCTAACAAGTTGGCACACGGTGTAGCTGTCTGGCCCATTCCGTCTGGTCTGTGGTTATGGCCTATCATCGGTCTCACTATGCCGGGCAACACCGTAGAGTACATACAGGCTCGATTCGGTCTCTTTGTTGCAGTGTCATCTTTCTTATCACGTTGTCATCTGATGTTTTTTGTCTCATATCTCGCATCGTTTTGAAAACACGTATGGGGGGAGCCAGACTGCGTTATGTCTGGATGTGACTTTCATCTCTCTAACCCTCTTGGCATTACGATGGAGCAGTCAGATGAAAGAGATGAGACAGACAGTCACAACCAGAACGAAACGTTCCGTGTTGCAAGACCTAGTTCAGTCTGGTTGTGGCAGTACGATGTGGCAGTACGATGGAGCAGGTCTGGTTCGGACTGTCTTAGCTCTTTCACTATATTGGGAGCACTGTGAAGCTGCCCGGTCCGGCTCATTCCGATCTGGTTGTGGCTGTCTTATCTTTCCCTCCGTATTGTCAACGTGGTGGCGCGGCAAGGAGTGATTCGGTCAGGCTGTGACTGTCCCTTATCCCTCACCGATTTGGCAACATAATGGAGCAGCCAGGCTCGGCTGATATGTCTGGTTTGAACTGTCATCTCTTCATCTCTTCCATCGTTTGGCGGCTAGGTGAGGAGGCCATACCGCTAATATATAATTCTGACACTGTGTTGCCAAACGGTGAGCTCGAAGAGACACCACGAGACCGAATCGAGACTGGTTGCTCCACTGAATGGCAGACAGGATGAGAAAGATAAGACAGTCACATCAAGAACGAATCGGTCTTTACTACCACACGGTGCTGCTACAACGAATCTGGCTTGACTGCTCCATCGTGATGCCACCACGGTGAGAAGGATGAGACAGTCGCACTCAGACACCACCCGCCCTGGCTGTCTCCACCTAGTTGCCAATCGAGACGGCCACAACTAGACGCAACCGCACCTGGCTGCCTTACCGTGTTGCCAAAATTGTTAGAACGATGGGAGAGACGTAGCCAGACCAAGTCGGTCCTAGGGAGAGAAGACGTCATAACATATTAATCGGGCCTGGCCGCCCCACCGCGTTGCATCAATGGTAAGTGAGGCGAGACAGTGTCACCTCCAGACAGAATCAGAACGGTGTGAGAGTTGAGACAGTCGTCACAAGACCAAAACGGGTTAGGCTGCTCCACCGGCCGTGCTACTAAAACGGTGAGAGATAAGAGACAGCCAATACCAAAATCAATCTAAACTTGCTGCTCCACTCAGTTGCCATCACGCTGAGGACGACGGCACACTTGCGCACCGGCCAATTCCGGTGTAGCTGTGACTGTCTCCATTTGCTACACACCAAATGATGCTTGGTTGCGATTATCTCATCTCTCTCACCGTGTTTGCATCATGATTGAGCAGTCTGCAGGCTAGATTCGTTATGATTGTGACTGTCTCAACTCTTTCATCGGTTTAGCAGAACGTTAAATTGTGGTAGCGAAGACCGATTCGGTCTTGCTGTGATTGTCTCATCTTTCTTATCATTTTTGCCACGCAGTTGAGCAGCTCGCCTCTTATCGGTTGTGACTGTCTCAACTCTTTCATCGGTTTAGCAGTACGTTAAATTGTGGTAGCGAAGACCGATTCGGTCTTGCTGTGATTGTCTCATCTTTCTTATCATTTTTGCCACGCAGTTGAGCAGCTAGCCTCTTATCGGTTGTGACTGTCTCAACTCTTTCATCGGTTTAGCAGTACGTTAAATTGTGGTAGCGAAGACCGATTCGGTCTTGCTGTGATTGTCTCATCTTTCTCATCATTTTTGCCACGCAGATGAGCAGCTAGCCTCTAATCGGTTGTGACTGTCTCATCTCTCTCATCTTTTGGTTGGCGCGGTTGAGCAGCCAGGCCCGAATCGGTCTCGTGGTGACTTTTCGCTCTTACCGTTTGGCAGCACAGTGGAGCAGCCAGTCTCAACTCGGTTTCGTTGTGGTGGTCTCATCTCTCCCTCTGTTTCGACCACACATTGTGGTAGCGTGGCTTGGATATGTCTGGATGTGACTGTCTCATCTCTCTCTACCAGTGTTGGCAAGATGGTGGAGCAACCCAGTGAAAATGATGGTTCCGTGTTGCCAGACCCGATACTTCTGTGGCTGTCTCGTCCCTCTTCCAGTGTTGGCTGTACGATTGTGCAGCTGTCCGGTTGTGACTCTATTATCTCTTACACTATGTACTGCCCGGTGTAGAAGTAGAAAATGTTCCACACGAAAAACTGTTGTATTGTGACGGATTATGGCGCACAATAGAATCATAAATTCAAAGCGCATAATAGAATCATTTGTTCCCCAGACATTCTATCCGAGGCCATTTCAAACTTTTACACCGGCTGGTCTGGTGTGGTGTGGCTGTCTCATCTCTCTCACCTTGCTAACACAACCGTGGAGCAGGCAGGTCCGATTCGGCCTGATTGTTACTGTCTCATCTCTCTGACACTTTTGGCAACCCTGCTTGACCCCCACACCTGCCTGGTAGTGGCAGATCAGTCTCAGAGGAGCACGAGGCTCGATTTGGTTTGCTTGTTGCAAACTGATCTCAGACGCCAGTCTCAACTGATCTCAGACGCCAGTCTCAATTCGAGGCGGTCCGGTCCAGTGTTGACCGCCTCATCGTTCGCATCGTTTTGAAGCTGATTGGCACGATGCAGCCCGGTTGGACTCATATCTCTCACCGTTGAGGCAACACGTTGTGGGGGCGAGGGCAGCCACGCTGGGTTATTATAGGTCACGGGATTGTGTGAGCGAGTGTTTCTGATGTAATACATAGAAGCCTATTGTTTATCTCTATCAAGAGTTTTTTTGTGTTGAAATATTATTGGGGTTCGGTTGATTGGCTGATTATTGCTGGTTCTAGTGTAAAGCCTCCCGGTCCTCATGGTGATAAACCTAAAGTGTAATTGTCCGGGGCGGATTTAGGAAATTTGGTAATGTGGTCATGCAACACCCATATGGTGACTTTGGCGTTGATACTGAGGCGCGCTTTGCTTGAGGGGGAGGTCTGGTGGTCCGTCCGTCTTGATGCTCTGGGAGGCCATTTCAGACTGATTTCGAACTGTAGAAACCAGTGGCACCTTCATGTACCAACATAAGTATTGTTTACCCTTAATGGGAAATGACTTTCATGGAAACCTCATTCACAGGCCAGATTTTCATGGGAGCCACGGAGGCAAGGTCTTCATAAAAACCTGATTTACAAGCCAAATTTTCCTCGAAACCTCATCGGAACATTATAAAGTTGACAAAAAATCTCAGAATCTCCTGTGATATCAATGTTGTATTGAGATACACAAGCGAATGAACGCGTCATCCCTAATTTCAACTAGTGACGACTAATGAAAGAAAAGAAGGACGTTTTATAGTTGTCATCAATTAGCCTTGGGCAATCTGTCAGTAGTGGCTAACGTGATGTGATACCAAGGATTTTTTTGCCACAAATGATTAATCCGTGGGGATTTGTGGAGGTATTACGAGGCCATAATTGAATTGCCTCGTGCAGCTGTTTCGCATTCTCCTCAAATCCTCAAATAAAACTGTATACACTCATCAGGACGCAGTAAATTACTCAGATGCGCATTGCCATGTGTCACGTTTCACCTGTCGATCACATAGTCACGAACATGTTTCAATGAATCTGGCTTGAGAACATGAAACAATAGCCGGATGAAATGTGATATGACATGTACATGGCGCCTATAGCCTAGTGCGTAAATACGTACCGAATTCCAACCTTGCCCGGTGTATAAACAGATATCGGCATTGTGGATACCTGCCTTCCTATTTTCCTGACTTACAATTAGATACGAACGGTGTGTACCCCTTTAACACCCAATATCTGTGTGCTTGAAATACGAGAAAAAAACACAGTTGATAGTATGTTCGGACTTTTTCTAACCCGAATATAAAAAGCTTTCTAAAAATGTAGAAAAGCTGACGGTGTTATCTATCGGGCTCATACCGACACTTTCAGGGTGTTCCAAAAAGTGTTACAGAGGAAATGGTTATAGAGTTCTAATGGCAATTTCTATAGGTCCCCTGTGCCGCGCCCATTACGGCTGTTAGCCCATACGGACGTAATATCTCCCATGGAACATGCGCAAATTGATGTTGTGAACTGATTAGAATGAATTGCTTGACCGTTTGTGATCATCAGCAGGCGATTAGAAAACTACTGAAAGGAAGTGTACTGAGTCAAACAGCTGTATAGCTCAGTTCACATGTCTCGGGAAAACAGCTGCTTATCGCCATATTGCGATATGGTTCAAAGGATTAAGAAATAAATGAATGGATATTGATGACGTTTAATTTACAAAAGGGTGCCCCGACAAATTCGTATGGGCACTATCCATGTGGGAGAGTGTCCATCCATATTGGTGCACAATCCGGACGGGCGCGACAGAGCTGTAACCTGCTTCACGAAACACCCTGTATAATCTATTAATTATAGGACTGGTAATGCGTTGCCATTTTAAGTCTGAACGCTATTTGCAGAATTGTGATGGGATGTCGATAGCGCCTGGCTGATATTTGTCTTTCGCCTTTCCCGATATTATCTGGCGGAATACATTTATACTGTTAACCGAAATTGGGTTCCATTCAGGACAAAAAAGAAAGGACAACCTTGGGACGGGTGGTATCAGACTGATAAATACATTTTGTTTTTTAGCTTTAAATGTAATCGAAATTTGGATTGAAACCCATCACCCGATCGACTCGAAAGGGAATTAAATGTATAACAAAGGCCAGACTATATAAATGACAAAACCCGGCTCTATTGCCAGTCTTATTTTAACGGCTGTTTATGGTTCTTCAGAGGCCATGACTGGCAATACCTCAGCGATGAAAAGTGCACAATAGAATCCTTTTCCCCAGGACACTCTATCCAGGGACACAAAAGAGTACAATGGATGTATCTTTTTGACAACAACATTTTCGAAAAAGTGTTAACGTCAATTAGCACCAATCGCCGTTGCCTTGGCACAAGAGATTTACGAACTGTTCCAGAGGTAATTTCGAACACAACTGCGGACCGGTTCCGTCAATCCTCTGCCGCGGCCTTCTCGAAGATGAATACCATAATACTAGCCATCGATCTCTATTCTAAAGGGAAATCATCAGGAGAGGGAGGTTTTGGGAAGTAATAAAAAGTTACAAACAAAAACAGCAAATGACTATAGTTTCGGATTAATCATGATCACCGTACACCGTCTGACCATTTTTTCACTCGGCGAGCGAATAATGCCGGTTGGTGAAGAGACGGAGATAATGTACATGTAAACAAAAAAGCAATATTTTGTCTGATATGTCCATACAACCCTTTGCTCTCAGGCGGGCAATTTCGATATAATCCTGGTTTATCATCAGTGCGCCAGGCATCGGGTTCGGTGTTGTCCACTAAGGCGTTGGTCGTTCGCGCCGGATAGTCGCTTTGTGTGTAGAAAAACTATCGATAGCCCAGTAATTGGAGTATTCAGGGACGACATATGACCATGGTGCGGGGAGAATCATTACGAATTTGGCTAGGATCCTTACTCGGAGAATCACTCTATCGTTTGCTTTCCTCCAAGATCCGGCTAAGTGCCCAGCATCAGATTAATTATTTGATCCTCGAGGCAACTACTATGAGGGTATACCCAACATTGGATTATGAAAACATGGTTTGTTGAGAACTAACTCTGTTGATGTGGGTAACTGTTGATACATGTACATGTACTTGGTTAGGTTCATGTAATGTACATTGTTCAATGGATAACTTTATGTGATATGTGGTTATAAAAGTGGATAACTTTCTTGATACATGGTCAAGTGGTCAAGTGGATAACTTTCGTGATGCATATTGTTAAAATCAATTGACTAACCTTTCGTATTGATACTTAAATATTGTCCACCAACAGATCCTGATGTGGACAACCTAATACCTGTGATCAGATTCCAGTAGCGGTAGGCCTAATGGGTTCATTGAGAGCGAAATGCAAATAATCTTGTGGGAAGAAGTTGAAAGCATTTCTTCGGTTATCTCCCTTGTTTCCAGCTTTTATTGATGAGTAAGTGGAAAGAGACTTCGGGATCTATTTATTTTGATATCGTTATAAAGCTTGTCACTTTTCATGCACTTTACAAAAGATGAAATGGATACATGTGGAACAAATGGAGTCCAATATGATTCTAAAACAAAATAAGGGTCTACATGTACTTACAGTCGGCTATTGTTCGATCTTGCCATAATGGACGTCAAATATCTATTGACACTGCAAGCCGTTTGATTTCTTATTTATTCAGGGCGACTTGATATGCGGGAAATTGTGACAATCTCCTGGACGGAAGTATTCTTCTTGGGAACGAAATTGGAAACGACTCGGCAGATGCGCTGCACCCACGACCCGAGGTAGACAAATTTGTATCGCCGGGTAGATTGCAACGAATATGAGAAACCTGAACTGGTATTGAAATGTAAAAGCTAAGGAAGTTATTCGACGTCAGTGAACTTGGCGTAACGTTACAGAGGAAGCGAGTGCATTCATATGGAAATTAAACGAAGTTGCGGGACTTTTTAAGTCGCTCTTTCACTGAACGTCGCTGAAATAGATGCAGTCTCTCGAGAACGGTAGGATAACGGATGCCGTCTCGGAGAGGCGCGGACTTAACGGATGCCGTCTCGGGGAGTGGTGTACGAATTAACGGATGCCGTCATGAAGAGCAGTGTATGATTTAATGGATACCGTCTCGAAGATTGGTGTACAAATTCACGTATGTAGTCACCCGATTTTGGGAATGATTTCAAACACGCTAACCAATGAGGGGACAACCTGTTCGCAGTCTAGCTTGGAAAGGGTTGGGTATAGGCTAAATTTTATTTTACCCTTAAAAATCGAATGAAAATTTCCCATCCATGACATGTCACAATTGATTATACACTCGCATCCTGTCAATATTGAAATCAAAAGATGAGAGAATCTTAATACACAGTTAAAAAGCAGACACCCTTGAGAGCTGTAAATGGCCATTAGATATTCAACAGCTCAGACTTTCAATTAATAGCAAGCCGTCTTTTTTCAATGTTTTGGCCCTCCGTGAATCCCGAGTGGGGCGTAGAAGCCAAACAATGCTAACACTGTTAGCGATGTACGTGATGCACATTAGAATGGACCGTTCCTGATTAGCGCAGCATGCCCGCCCCATCGTTGTCGGTGACGGTGGTATTAGCCCGGAAAATAGAAAAATATGTCATTCTGAACATCTGTTCGTGACAGTATCACAGGCAAAATACGCGGTTGTCAACTTGATATTGATGTTATCTTGCAATATCAACTTAACAGCCAGGGGTGTCAACCGGGCGCCCAACGATGTTTTTGAAATATTTAATTGTGGGATTAGAGTTACTTTTAGGATAATCAGGGAAATAATAAAACAAGGTCAGAATGTCTTCTATATATTAAATGTAGTTGTGTTGGGATTTTCACGGGTTGCCCGGGGTTTGTGAAAAATATGGTAGCAGTAAAAAAGCAGTAGAAATCACCTTTTTATGTTCAGTTCGAGGTGCTTTGGAAATAGAAATTGATACGGTCGGGTATTGGTGGCCTCAACAAACGCTGATCGTACATGATTGTGAACCTGTCATTTTCGCCTGAAACCTCAGCTAACACCTCCATTTTATCCTATGCTTTTAGCCCCACCCGCTCTGTGTTTGATGAGAAAACCATTATCACAATTTTGTTATCAATTCTTAAGCCAAATCCACCGAATGCCTATGCCAATTTCACACGGACGCCTGCTGGATTTCCGCAGATTGGCTTTGACTTCCGCACATTGACATTGACTAAACAGACGCCGAATCCAGGCTGACGTCCTTCGGAATAAAATTGACACGAACCTTGCAAGGACCCACTCGATCCAACCAATTACATTTCAACTACTTTTGTCAACACTTAGATATATTAATAAACGTGACCTTTGGCAGGCAAGCAATCATTGGTGTGGTGACAGGTCCTGAGCGAATGGCAGGAAACCCATTTAAAATCAAAGAGGAAGTAAAAACGTAGAAATTGAAATGAATGAATAAATAAAGAGGTGCGCATCCTTGTTCGCCACGCTGATTGAAGAGCAAATGTATTAAACTTCGAAGAACTTTTATAACTGAAGGAAATTAAACCTAAACTTTAACTTGAGCGTATCTAGATGACTATGTTTAAAGCGTTAAACTGAGGTGTTTACAACCTGAACGTTATTGAGTGTTTTTTTAAAAGTTGTCATCAAAGGATATGGCGACCCCAAGCTTTCAAGTGCTTATTTTGAAAAAATGTATCATATTCTTGACTGATATTGAAGAGAAACTAAATCTGTTCAGAGGGAGGGGGTGTGGCTCTTTGGAGAACTACACGAATGATTCAACGTAAATTTCTTTCGCAAACTGACGCATTATACTTGGTTGTCTTTGGGCTTTGGTAGGTAAAACCATTGATGTCTCTCAGTTCTGCTGCGTAATGCAGTACGCCTCAACAGTTAATGTAGCTATACCAAAATACCCAATTTAAAAAAAGAAGATTTTTCACAATTATACCTTGAAGCCCGTAAAATCAAAGTGTCTGACGGCGGAATTAACATTTTGAAATTCGCCCTAAAAGGCACTTACGCGCGCCATGAGGCTAATCGCATTCGGAAATTAAATTGCGTTGGTTGAAACTATTCCGCGATAATTGGTAGTAAATATCGCGTAAGGGAAACTGTTTGCAAGGATGATACGAAGTGGCGAAGTGCATGCCGAGAAACAACTGATGGAACAGGAATTGCGAGCAAATTCCCTTTTGTCTAACTTCCATCACCGAACGCGATACTACACTTGAAAGGTTATCGCCGTGAATCGAGCGCTGTTGGTTTAGTCGAAGGGAGACGCAATTTAGAAGGTCTGTCATTCTCCACAACTGCATGACATCAATTCGGTGCCGGCGGGGTCTTTACCACCGGCATCCTTTCTACTTCTCGCCATGGGACGTTGACCACTTTCTAATGACTTGCATATTAATTATCGATGAACACGGCCCGAGGGGAAATCAGCACTGAGCAATCACTGGAAAGGAAGACAGGTTGCTGAACGCATCGTATAACAAAGACGAGTTCAGTCGAACATGTCCTTTCATCATGCATAATCATTCCCAGAGTTGCTCAGCATTCTAAAACTCAAAATCTGATTAAGAGAGAAAGATAATTTGTAACCAAAAACGTGAATTTTCATCACAGTCGTCAATTTACCGGAACATGCGGACAACGTTCAATTCGTCAAGAATGGCTTTACGTAATCATTAACGACAGACACTCTGTCTTGGGTATCATCGCGACCTGTGTTTAGCCTCACGGTTTCAATCGTTGCTGGTAATATCGCGAACCTGTCCTTTACCAACTGCCAGCAATCATTAAAAGAACATTGAATACATCCCAGTAATGAGTGAATCAGGAGTGTCTGATTGTAATTCCTCTTTTTTCAGATACTTTGAAGCACCGTCCTCTTGGCCTTCAAAATAGCTCCAGGTTGCCGGGTCAAGTGGATCCTTGTATCCCTGCCTCTCCGCTTCGACAAACAGTGAGTGGATATAGCAGCGGTCGCCTAGGGCTATATAAAAGCTCCTGGAACTGTCCACGGCAAATGAGATCTCACTGTAACCGGGCTATACAATCCTAAAGGGAATCCTCAGACGCTGCTCTTTAAGTGGTTGACACGTATTGGCGAAAACACGGACAGCGCGCATTTTAAAGGCAACGACCCTTACTTCATAGCGTTTGAAATCACATAGTCTTGGGCTGCTTGCTTTAATAATTACCGGGGACGATGGGCTTTACCAGAGGCTGTTCTTGCCTTCAAAGGCACTAATGTGCTTAGCGCGAGGCGAATGGGACTAATTGACAGAGATTATTTATTCAAAGCAAGGGAGTAAAAAGATGAAAAGGGAAGTCAGGAAAACTATCCGTTACACTGATGTGACGACTGCTCTTCTGGCAAGACATATGGATATCATCGACTTGTATTTATGTTGCTAACCTTTGTGCAAAGTGATATTTATCGTCAGCTTGTCACCGTATATCGGCACATACAGAGATGCAAGTGATACTCTTCAATCGTGGTCTCGAAGGAAACCGACTCGTTTTACGTATATCATACAACAAGATTTGACATCCGCAACTCGCCTTCTATGAAACTTGATATGTTACTCGATTTCTCCGTTCTCAGCAAAGGATTAGATTCCGTCTGAGATTGTCACATTGCCGCCGATTAGCAAGTACACTATACGATTTATTTAGTACGGGAGCTATATCATTCATTTGCAAGCTGTTTCTATACGCATAGGCTAACGAGTTCAGTGATGACTTTATAGTGTATTGTTTAGGACTTTTGGTAAGGTGGGGTTCACCATGCTTGCCAATAAGGCGCGCATTTGCGGGAATCTGGGGATTCTCCCCTAGGAAATATTTGAACTCTGGATGGTATGACTATAGTTAGATCACTCATCTACAAATATGCAGAAATATGCAGAAATATTCAGAATCTAGATGTGCTGAGATACGATTTCAGGCCATTGTGGACGACATGCCAAAAAGCATCATACACAATTTTGCTCAGAATGGATATAAAAAAATTTTCATCACGCCCGAACACCTCGGCGAATCCCTGTGTCTGTTTCTGAGTTTCTTCTATTCACCAGCAGGTAGTTGACCTTGGATGACATGTGTCTGAGACTATAAGGGATGCAATTCAGAGTGTCATTTTGGCTACCAGGTGCACTCTTGAGTAAATCAAAAACTGTCAGAGTGCAATTTCGGTTTCTCGCCGCTGGCATTTGACGTGAAAAACACTGTCCCCAAAGACTCTCAGGGATAGGTTCATTGGATCGGTTTCTGCTTTCTTTAGGCTGATATTTGCCGTTGATGACACGCACATCACTCACGTCACATTGATTGCCAAGGAAGTTATTAACTATATGATCTTTATTTCTGACAGGAGCAATACCAATCTCGCGGAAAAAGAAAAGTTTAAAGCTGAGTGATTTTTCGAATGTGGATAAGTTTCCAGTTACAGACATTTAATAAGAAGCTCATGTCAGATCCTGTGATCTTCACATCGACACATCCGGCTTGCGTTTCTGAGAACTTGCGGAAAAGTACTTAAATACGTGCCTGAAAGGCATCAGGCTACAATCCTAGATTAACTACAGACAACATAATACATCTGCTTATCTTCGTGCTTTCAATACGGTGATAGCCATGGATGACATTGCGTCCGAAAGTGTCACGTCGACCTCCATGAACGAGACATTAAACAACACGGTCTGTCTTTATCCGCGAATTACCGAATTCGACGCGATTTTGTCGATATCGTTCGTGACGAAAGTTTATTTGATGCCAATAATTGCAGTGTTTGGATTCGTGGGGAATAGTTTGGCCTTTGTCGTCTTAAGTAAAGAGATGAAACCAACCTCTACTGCAGTTCTGTTGAAGGCCTTAGCAGTTGCGGATAACGCGGTGCTCGTCATTTACGTGTTCTATTACTCACTCAGTAGTGTGTTTGTGTTCACCGGGAAATTTCTAATATATTTCAAATTTTTCGAGAGAACGAAAAGCTTTTCATGGGCTTTGCTCTGGTTTACGAAAGTGATTTCAGTGTACGTTGTGGTTTGTGTGACTTTAGAGCGTTTCATTGCAGTGTGTCGCCCCCATAAGGCAAGAACGTGGTGCAAAATAAAAAATGCCAGGATTGCGGTTGGATGCATCTGCTTCTGTTCATTCTTTTACAACTTACCAAAGTGTCTTCTTTTCGAAACAAAGTTAAAATACGATCCGTGTTTAGACGAATCAGTACCAATCGCTGCTGAAACAGCATTAGGGAGTAACCAATATTTCAATACCATATACAAGGTTATTCTTTACATTACTATAGTGTTCCTCATTCCATTGACAACGATTCTAGTCCTGAATTATCAACTGATAAAAGCAATCAAAAAAGGCAATCGAATCAAAAATCGTCAAAATCGAAAACGCGACAATTATGACGCAATTACTAAGCGTGTTGTGGCGGTTTGTTGTGTCTTCATCATTCTGGAACTACCGGCTATAGTTATGAACATCATGGAATTCGGCGCTTATATGGAAGAATTAGTAAAAGGGTACAGGGCAGTCAATATTCTTCTCTCAAAATACGCTAATGCTATCCTTGACTTGTCGTATATGTTTTCAACCTTAAATTCCTGCGTGAATTTCTACATATACTTTTTAACCAGCAATGGATTTCGTCGGACACTGAAGACGATGATTTTTGGTCCCCAAGAAGGACTCGATAAAAATTATCCGGTCAGTACGGCGGTGCAAAATAGTGTACGCACGAACACGGAGCTTCTGTAGTATGCTTTCTTGCTCCGTGCGGAACCTTCCGATGTGTCAAAAAAACCTTAACAATGTCTTGAAGCAATTGTGATGTATTATAGGCAATGAAAACAACGAGATGCAACAGACTGTTGTGCGAAAGGAAACCGTACATTTTAATTTTATCGGTGGAATTCGGATATACATGTATCAATATGTCATATTGCATGCTTCCATTGAGCGCCGCCATTCAATTAACTCCAACATTTTTAGAGCAGCGCAATGAAAGCGTTTGCTGTAGCACTGTAGTGACAATCACTGAATTCAATTATTGATAGTGGCCAGACCTAATAACCTGTAGGAAAGGATGTATCGATTAAAAGATTGTCTGTAGGGTTTTACTGATTTGCAGACAAATACTCGATTATATAGCCTCATTAGGGAGCTGGAGAAATAGCATTATTCATGATGATGGCGACATGCGGCAATATGCCTCCAGAAAAACATGTTCCATTGGATTCTCGAGATAAAGTAGGCTACATGCACAAAATGGATTATGTAAAAAGCAGAAAAGGCTCAGGGGAGAGACCAAGTCATCACAGACATACCCAAAGATACAGCCTTCTTGCGCACGACAGGAAGTCCATATGATGACGGGGATATTTGAATATCATGCCTGCTTTGGAGAATACCAAAAGATGTAACCAATGACCTGACATATTCTCAACGGTCATTAAAAGAATGTGGAGTTAATCCGAGTTGAAGCATATCTGACATGTCACTGCAAAGCATGTGGTTGTTGTTGAATCGACTCAAATAAAATCCATATTCAACGAATGGGAATTATGATAGGATTTATCGAAGGAGCCTGAAGAATGGATGAATGAAACACAGCGTGTCGAGTTTTTAATATCCTTTGCTTTGTACAGTCACTATAAAAGATGTATCTTGCGAAACAGCACGGAGGTGAAATAAATCATGGTTACTTTGCCCAGGCAAACAAGCCATTAAAAGGGCAACAGTTGCGATGATAAATATCTGGACCAGTCATCGTGTCCACAAGTAGGCACCCATTTCAACTAAGGAGTTTGTGATAAATCATCTAGTATCAAATGGAGGACTGCTCCATCCATCAATGTTATCAGCAATGTGTGACACTGCTGTTATGATTGAACAAATCGTCAGAATGGTTGAAAATAAACTACAATGTAGACACACAAGTGCGTGAACAAATGTGTTGAGAGGTATTTGCCTCCAGAAGGTGTGGTTTTATGCGGTTGTTTCTGTTGATACACATGTACATTGGTTTATTCTATTTTGACGTATGGCGTCGCGTGACCCGGCTTTCAGAGATGAGCAGGAAATGATCGGCATTGGACAACGGATGTTTTGCAGTAGCCAACACACATACGTGCAATGCTGAGATGAGCGGATCTTATGAATGTTAGGAAATGACTTGGAAGGAACTAAAGCATACTGTAATTTCTTTCCTAACATTCCCTCGTTTCACATCACGGTAATGCATTTCCTCAGTCTACATATATTTGCGTGGTGTATTTTCGCGTTATTCTACTTGGTACAAATCTCGCCAGTTGATTCTCTTGTCGAAGCTGCTGATCTGTCAATCATGGATGGACTACCATCTTCGACGGCGACACCGTCATCGATTGTTCACAACGCCACAAGCTGTGTTTATCCGAGAATCACAGATTTCGACACCATTTCTTGGATTTCGTTCATCACAAAGGTCTATATGATGCCTATCATTGCTGTGTTTGGATTCATTGGAAACAGCATTTCGTTTGTCGTTTTAAGTAAAGAAATGAAACCAACTTCCACCACGGTTTTTCTGAAGGCCTTAGCTGTTGCGGATAACGCCGTCCTTATCATTTACTTGTTATACTTCTCATTCAGCAGTGTGTACGTGTTTACTGGGCATTTCCTTTCCTATTACAAATTATTCGAAAGGACACAAAGTTTTTCGTGGGCTTTGCTGTGGTTTACGAAAGTTATATCGGTGTATGTTGTAGTTGGCGTAACAGTAGAGCGATTCATCGCAGTGTGTCGCCCTCATAGAGCCAGGGCGTGGTGCAAAATCAAGAACGCTACGATAACAGTTGGATGTATCTGCCTGTGCTCTTTGTTATACAACTTACCGAAGTGTTTCTTGTTTGAAACGGTCTTGAAACACGATCCGTGCTTGGACGAGTTTGTGCCAGTTGCCGTCAACAGTGCTTTAGGGAAAAACCGATATTTTAATCCTATTTACACAGCCACTCTGTATAGTGTTCTGGTGTTCATAATTCCACTCACCACTATCTTAGTTTTAAATTACCAACTAATAAAAGCGATGAAACGGGGAAATCGTTCTGGCAATCGCCCCAGAAGGAGACGAGCAAGTAATGACGCCATCACAAAGAGAGTCGTGGCAGTTTGCTGTGTCTTCACCATCCTGGAACTCCCTGCTGTAGTAATGAATGTTTTGGAACTCAGTGCCTTCGTCGAGGGACTATTGAATGGACAAAGGTTACTTCAGATGTTATCAAAAACAGCAACTGGTCTACTTCACTTATCTTATATGTTTTCAACCTTAAGCTCCTGCGTCAACTTCTATGTATACTTTTTAACGGGAACGGCCTTTCGCCGCACGTTGATGTCGATGATGTTTGGTCCGGCGTACCGGATAGGTACCAATATTGTTCCAACACCACTTTTGCAGACACCAATATGAATGCACGCCCACTTGGCGAGATGGCTGCAATGATTCAATGTACAAATGAACCGAAAAACGGTAAGTGTAGTTCTAGACGGTGACTGGCTATTCGAAAACACCTTGATTACAATGAACCACAGTCAACAGTGTATATTGCACAATGCGCCTCGTTTGAAGACAACGGTTAAGGTTAGAGTACATGATTGTAAAGGCGCGGCGAAGCAGTAAAAAACCCTGTCAAAATCACATTTCATTGTTTAGTTTGAGGTGTTCTCGAATAGAAACTGATACCTTACTGTCGGTATTGGTTGTTTCACCGAACTCCACTCGGGTGGGGCTGTATTTCACCCAAAACTTCGATATTGGGCAACAATTTAGCTCCACTCTTGTGGTGTTTGGTGAATCAACTGATACCTCCAGTTCGGGTATCTATTATTTAAGTGAAAAGCAGGGTGTTTGGTGAATCAACTGATACCTCCAGTTCGGGTATCTATTATTTAAGTGAAAAGCAGGGCGTTTTTGTAGTCGATTGATGGGAAGGGTCTGTTCTACAGCATCCGTGTTTGTGAAACGCTTGATCTTCGCTTCGCTTCACGCTGGCTCATTTCTCAAATACAGCGTAAACGAGAAACTGCGGTACATGTACATGTAAATTGACGGCGATAGAAAAGTTCCTTTGTTCGCTTTTAATCAATCTGCAATATCGTTTTTGTTACATTTCCAATAGTTCTCCCCTTTTGTTCGCGTGTGTACGCCGTACTTGTCGCACTGCAATGACTCCACTGAGCATTATGGGAGTGGGTGGTGTGATATTTGTATGAACAAGTTTTTGATACCACGCATACGATGCACACAAGGAGAGAAACGTTTGACCTTTCCAGTGATAACTTACAACAGCAATTGACTGTAGTTTGAAAGTTCTCTCATTTTGAAGAAAATAATCGTGAACCTTCTGCGAGGTGCAGATTGCGGGTTTTACCCGTAGACGAGAGAACTGCTTGTCGCCCATGGCAGCGATTATACCGCACATTGTCGCATCTCCTTCGAAGTTCTACGTTATAACTGGGATAATCTTGTACATGTAGTGAAGAAATAAACAACATGTAATTTATTGTAACATTATCCTCTTATTCAGTTATTTTATTACAGAGCTCTCTTTCGTGCAAGGAATGAAATGATTTATCGGGGAGACACCTCCCGCCATCAGGACGAGTTGTCTACTTATTTCCTATTCATCGATTCTACTCATTCTTTTTCTCAACTACCCGGCCGCGGTACTTCTTTCTGATCCTGGGACGGTCATTGTTTGGTTGGCCTGGCACAGTTGCAAAAACACAGGTATTCATTCCATTTGATAACAAACTCTAACCCACTAATGATCTTGAATTGAGAATCAGGAATAGGTTATAGAGTTGAGAATCGAAAAGAAGGAAAAAGCGACCAACTTCAGGCTGATGAAATCGTCGAAAAGACATGAAGTGATAAATCTAGATTCAGAACGCATAGGCCTATTGGCATACGAGCACTGAACACATAGTCAATATCGATCGGCCTCGGTCTCCTTGCGCCGATTCCAACCATTCCACGGAGTGACTCGCCCGAAAGCCTGGAATCTGTGTGTACTTCAGTTTGTATTGTTCGGGTACACGATCTTCGATCAGAACTCTTTACAAAGCAAACAAAAGACAGAGCCTGGGCGTTAATCTGGTGATCTCTTAACCTGGAATCAGCCACAAAAGCTTTCAATATCTCAAGGATCATTTGTGTGCATGTACAGTCCGGAAGGTGAGAGTGAACCACTAATGTAACCTCGCAATAAATACAGACTGGCTACTTTGTTACATCAGGTGCGAAATATCGGCCGTGAGATCAATCTGTGGTGCAAATGAAAAGAAACATTGCACCAGCGGCTGCTTTCATTGTTATCTTTACAGGAAGTTAGCTGTCGGAGGATGACGATAGTAGTTCAATTGTCCAAGGTAATGCGAAACTCTCATGTCGAACACATAATGTCACCCAAGCATTGCGTAGTGTTCATGATGCCGGAAATAATTCTAACCTTTAACGATGTCAAGTTTATGTAATTGACTGGATTTCATCAGTGTTCCTCGAGAAATTAGTGGTGGCAAATCATGGCTACATGACGCATCAATGAGTTTCTCTGCACGAAAGCCTCCTTGTCCATACAAGTCCCTTTATGATTACTCATCAGGAGGACAAAACAAACAACAAGCACATATACTACTTAACATGATCTTGAATAGCTACTGGCTATATGGCTAATAATTTTAAGAGGTACAGGTTAGGTAATCGACCGTAAATAATTATTATCAAACAGACTGTTGCCATCGGTGTCAAATTTCAAATGAAGACTTCAATTATAAGACATTGTACACATTTTTACAGACTGGAGTATACTCTCCCATTAACGATGAAATTTCAAGTTATCATATGATTTGCTACAAAACCCTAATCAATATTTTTATGTGCACGAAAGCCTCCTCCTTCTCCAAACATGTCCTCTTGCAACCAATCGGACAGAGCTTGTTTCGTCCGTTTAATGTAAATGTACACGCATTCGATCAGAGATAGCACGCGGCACGCAGCAAGCAGCAAGCACAAATAAGTAATGGTCTGAAAAGCTATCGGAATGGCTAATAGTTTTCTGGGGTATGTGAATATACATGTACTTCTTGTTATTATTTTCTAACAGGTTGTTATCTGAAGCTGTCGAGTTTCAAATTATGACTTCATTTTATCCTCCGTGACGTCAAGGAATACTCTTTGGTGCTGTCCCCCGCCAGACCAAGGTAGCGTGAACCTCTTTGTCTCTGACTGTGACTTCCTGCAGAGCCAACCCCACCAGATGAAGCGCCTCTCCAGAAGCAGGAGAATGGACAGTTGCTGGTACCGCCACAGATTCATCTTGGAGCTTTTCACGGATTCGTACGATGTATTCATCATGGCGATCAGCATGTTCAGGAGAAGGATGACAGACAAGATGGCGTACATACTCAGCACAGCGGCTGCGTAGTGTTTTTGAGTCAGCTCTCCTTCCCCTTCCGCGTCGCCGGCGTTTGTAACGATGTTAAGAAGGCCCATGACGGTATTTCCTACACTAGGGCCAGGCGAGAGAACCAGGTGTAGCGCGGAGGAGAACGCGATCAGGATGAACATGTAGACTGTAATGAAGTAGAGGAAGTCGCGGAAGAACATCTTCTGGATCATGATGGAGAACCGGCAGACGTGACGGCAAGCGCGTGTGAAATTCAGCATGAAAATCCAGCCAAGAATCAATGCCAAGGACAGGGGTATGTCGCAGCTGGCGTTTCCGCACGAGAACATTCCATACCATGTGAACATACAGAAAGCAAAACTGAATGCTAGCAGACGATACGGCGCATTGCCAGTGATTGTGCAGTTGTTTATGAGATAGGAAACCAGGCGTTTGTCCTTATTCTTTCTCTTAAGACCGCTTTTACTCCGATTTGGAACCCCAAAACCAAGCAAGCAGACGAGCAAGTCCACCACTTCGAAGATGACGTAAAACGCAGGAATAACTAGGAAAACTCCGAAAAGTGCTGTATTTACATCGTTGTTGGAAACGACAAAGTTCGTCGAAATGTTGATAGGTGCCTCTGTGGTTGGATGCTGGTAAGACAGAGTGACACTCTCGTTTGGTTTGTTCTTGTGCAAGTCGAGGACAACAGTGGTTAATGTGATCATGTAGGTGGCATGGATGAGGCACCAGAGTATATACAGCCACCTGTAGACAGACCATTTCATCTCTATTGCCGAATTGATCGGTTCCAACTCTGCGATATCTTTCTGTTTGACGTCGTCATCGGACCTTGCCAGAACTCGCTTTGTGTGAGCCAGAATATGGAACACCGAGCTGCAATCATATCGTTTAAAGGTCCCACCTTGATCTGGTTTGTAACTCAAGATGTCCGTGACATCGTATGATGCCCAGGCAACCGCTCCGAATTTGGACTGTGGTCGTTTGTAGATGGGTTCGAAACTCAGGAGGAAGGGCGTCAAGGGAGAGTGGATGCTGACGGCAAGTGCTACTGGAATTAACCCAGAATCATTCCGGAGGCTTAGCAGATGACAAAACCCATCGAAACGCATCTGATCACTCTGTCCTGCCGATCGTGACTGAGCAGTTTTGTTGTTGTAACGGGCCCACCATACGTCGCACCAAGTATAGACTTCCTGGATGCAAGCCTTTGCCTTCTGCAAGTTGAGACCTGCTGTTGACAGATAGATGATGAAATGTAAGAGAGTGTCACCATCAATGCTGCGGAGATGTAGGTCCGCCCCCGCATCTACCAATATGCCGATCATGTGAACCTGGCCCGTCCATGCGGCGGCTGACAGACAAGTTGCTGCCTCTGGTCTCTCCTCAACGAAGTAACTTCCGTCGGCGACAGTGTTGAGCAACTCTCGCCTCACCTCTGTGTCAGGCAGATTTTTCAACATAAAACGGATTATTTCTCCATATTCGTCATTTGCCGCAGCGATGTGGAAACAAGTCTGGTTCCGATAATCATCAGAGGTGTACTTTCCTTTGAGCAAACCGGGATATTGACCAATCAACATTTTGCAAAGGTATGTCCTCTGGTACAGCAGCGCGACGTGTAACAGAGAAGCCGTGCTCTCCTTCTCTCGATATTTTGCATCGCAGAGGTCTTCCTTACTCTGTTTAAGAGCCTTCAGAATTCGCATGGTAGCGTCAGTCTTGTCTAACTTAACGGAACGAATCAGGATATCGAAAACTTCCTCCGCTCCCTTCTTTCCTTTTTCAAGTAGTGCTTTAATCATGCTCAATTTTTGGGACTTGTGGATGCCTCGAGCATGCTGTGATATTGGTGCAGGTGCGCTCATTGGTGCTCTTGTTCCCATGAGTACCGGCATTGGTTGATTTGGAGGTGGCGAACTTGGTATGCCTACTAAGTCATCCTCGCCGAAACCTACATTTCCCGGCTGAGTTGGTGGTGAAGGCATAGTTCTGAATGGGAACAATGGTTCGTCATCTCTTCTCCGTGTTGGTGGCCTGTGCGAACCCATGAGTGTCGGCAACGGCTCACGAGGCAGTGGTGAAAGTGGCGACGGCGGCGGCGACGGCTGCGGCGGCGGCGGTGGTGGTGGTGGTGGTGGTTCTCCTGGCGCTGGTGGTTCTGGGGGTGGTGGCAGTGGTACTCCTGGCACTAGTGGTGCTTGTGGTACGCCGACTCTGTCATCATCAGAGACATATGACTTGCCTGGCTCAGTTGGCGACGATGGAATAGGTATCGGTTCTTGTCGTGATCGTACCACATCGATGGTCTTGGGACTTGAACCAGCAGCGAACTTAACGGAAGGCACAGGTTCATCGCCAGGCTTTGCCATCTTCTTCTTCTTCTTCTTATCAGCGTTCGACGTCGGTCTTCGAACCCTTTTTATAGAGACAAAATGATCATCAAGGGAGCTACGTGTCTCGCTTTGGTTGTCGTCATCCGTAGAGCTACTTGGACGGCTCGCACTGTCAGCACATATATCATCGTCATGAACACGGGAAGCTACCATCCCTCGTAGCCCAGGAAACTCATCATCACTACTGTGTTCTCTTATTCTGTCTTGGTAGTTCTGTTCATACGATGTGTACCTTGACGAAGCTGGCTGTGCCTGCCAGTATATTGAACTGTGTGGTGTAGTATTATATGTATGGACTGGACCATAATCTGATCCCGAGTCATCGTCGAGGTCATCTAGCATGTCATCGATGTCCTTGTTATAGATAAGCATGTTCTGGCACAAATTCTCATCACCTGCTTGATCATCATGTGCGTCTGGTGAACTCTCGCCAAGGTCATCAAGATGAACCACCTCAAAATCTTTCTTCTTGTCTTCTCGTTTCTGCCGTCGACTCATCGTCAATTTGGTAACGCAGCTCTTTGTCTGGAAATATACGAAAAGGGAAGAGATTAAAAGCTCAACTCCACTAAGTCGCTTTCCCGCTGCATTCGGCGTGGCGTCAAAACTTCTTTCGGTGTTGGCAGGTATTACTAGGTAGTTCAAATTCCCCCTAGTGCGGTTGATGAGAAGCGGATGTATCATAAAAAGAAGCCAAACGCACCGGCATGATATTCTCAATTACCAAGCTACATATAACAACGCCAGGAAAATGTTTCAGTTACCAATTCTCAAAGGACAGCTAATGAACGCGTTGCCGTGCAATGGTGAGTTTTCGCAAATCGCGAACGCCCATCCCATCCCATTAGTCGGCATCGTGATCAGGAGCTCGAACAATGGGATATAGGCGTTGGGGTTAGCCAGCGTTTCGGGGATTTGCGAAAACTACCTACTATGCTCTTCGCGAGAAATCATTTTTGGAAAAAATATACCAATAACTTTCATCAGTGATAAACCGATAAATATGGAATGAACGATTAGTACGAACATTACCGAGGTCATCCGCTCGACAATTCTCGGTAAGGTTTCGCAGTTGCATAAAATCTAGAACAAGCATACATAATTTTTTTGAACACATTTCCATGTATTCAATTGATGGTGTACATGTATATATGATAATGGGATCATTATTACGGTCAAAGGGGGACCGCCGGTGATAATTGCTGAGATGAGTTGGTCGTTTCTAGTTAGTCCCACTAGTAGGGCCTACTGGCATGTTGATATCACATCTCTCATACATTGTGTCCTATTGGCCCATTTGGCATCGCAAGGTGCTCCTTGCTCATATACTTGGGTACAAGCTACAACACTGTAAACAAAGGTATGGTCACTTTGCCGAGATAAAAAAGGGCAGATACATCCATCATGATCAAAATCATGATGAATTTTTAGCGTTCCCCAAACAACAGTATTCGGATGTTGCATGCAGGAAGCCGGGTAGCGAATTTACCAGACTCTTGTCCTACATCGTACATATTTCGTGCCGGTGTAAAAGAAATGCAAGTCCCCCCCGGAATCTAAAGCTGTGTTCTCACTGGGCATTTAAAACGTCTTGAAAACGTTTCATGTCTTTAAAACGGTTTTGGGTGCCACACTAGAGGGTCCTTCAAACGTTTTGAAACCGTTTTAACGAGAACGGTTCATGATGCGCTTTCAAGTCGTCTTGAAACCGTTTCAGCTAAAACAGTTCTGTGGCGTTTTGAATGTGGTGCTATCAATGCGTTGTACGCATGCGCATTATTGATTTTTACTTTACTTTACTTCCGTTCTGAAGCCTGGATGCTGCGTGTATCTGACATTTCATTTATTTTGTGCTTGCTTCGCTTAAAATGCCTGGGAGAGGTAATGTGTGGGCCAGGATTGAAGTTCTTGCCCTCCTGGGCTTGTGGAGGGACGAGGACGTAAAGGGGCAGATGCAAAACGTTCATAGAAATACTCCTATTTACGCCAGGCTGGCTGAGCTCATGTCTGATCAGGGGTGGGAGCGCACTCCTGAACAGTGTCGCCGCAAGATCAAGGCCCCAAAGCATGATTATAACAAAACGAAAGCAAATTTGCAACGTTCTGGGACAGGTTCACGGAACATTTTGGCGAATGAGGAGTTTGCTATACTGGATGAGGTGTCAACCAGTCAACTTACAACCAAAACGACTTCAGTGTGACCCGCTCAAAACGTTTTGAAGACGCTTTGAGAACGCTTTTAAAATCTAGTGTGGCCTGTGCGTTTTTGCTAAAACGTTTTTCGTCGGACGTTTTACGGAGAACGACTTCAGATCGGATTCAGTGAGAATACAGCTTTAGTTCCGGCCTTTGGTTAAAGTGAATAGAGTCGCCGAGTTCCTTTGTTGAAGATTATGTAACTAACCCTAACCAATCCATCAACCACGTTCGTTTGCAATACACAGCTATTGGCTGATATGAATAAAGTCTAGCAAATGCTTTCACTTCAATTTTGTACAGAAAGGCCTAGTGTAATTGTACATGGAGTTTTAGATAAAATCATTTGCTAGTCTTTATTCATATCACCCATTGTATGGGGTCCTGCATTCCTATACACCTTTCCAGAAATGGGGCGCTGAGTGTCCGAAATAGTGATGTCATAAGGGGAAACTAGGCCTTATGGTGGAGGGACAAAGGAGATAGTCATGGTTGACCAACACACTTGAATGCCTTTAATGACGGACAAGGGGAAAAAAGTTAGTTCCAATGCAAGCCACCAATTTCGGGAAGCATGTATAGGACGTCCATTCCTTTTACACCGGGTAGAAGTTGAAAAAACGGTCGGGCCCTATTGTATTCTGGTGGATAATGTCATATGTGCATGATTCTATATAATATGTCATAACTCATGCACGAATGGGCTCTACTCTACTCACCAGTGAAATACTATAACGTGCCTCTCCGACTTAGCAGGTACTTGTCACGTTGTCCACGCAGCCCGTAAAGCCGTAGTCTGCTCAATTTTGTAATTCGATAATGTTACTGATTATGCCATGATAAGTTGATAACGATACCAGCTGATGTTTTGGCAAGTGTACTGTCTGACAACCAATGTCCTATTTCCAGCGATCGTATAATTTATATACATGTACTGGGTACAGTCAGGGGTGATTTGGGTCATGCAGGATCTGATGTATCGGCCATTTCATCTCCACAATCAAATCTACATATTCGGGTCATTTGAGGCTATTGTGGCATTCCTGCAAGTAATTCATTGACATAAAGATTCCCATCGACGATTTACGAGATTGAATGAGGTCATAAACCATAAGGACGGCGTCCCTCCAAAACGTATTTCTTCCCGTTCGCACGTTGTTGGAAGCAGCTAGCCTTTAGCTCCCTTTATATTTGACGCACAGCCTAGCCGTTTCGTCTTGCACTTGATCAGCCTCACTAGCTGCGACCCTCGAAGCCAACGGGCTTGTAAAGTTTAGCTACGATGATTGGTTTTATCTGCAGATTGGTCGGAACACCATACCGCGCCATAAAGTCTTGCCAGTGCCCGGCTGCCATGTGGATTTCAGCATTCAAACACATGTCATACCGTACTACTTTCTAAATGTGAGCACCTCTTCAATACACGACGAAAACCATTACTCGTTAAAAAGTATATGTAGAAATTCACGCAGGAGTTCATGGTTGAAAACATATATGAAAGATGGAGAAGAGCAGTAGCAGTTTTTGATACAAGCTGAAGTAACCGGGGTCCATTAACCAGCCCCTCAATGTAAGCACTGAGCTCCAGAACGTTCATTACTATAGCTGGGAGCTCCAGAATAATGAAGACGCAGCATACTACCACAACCCGTTTCGTAATTAGGTCGTAATTCGTCCGTCCTCTTTGATTTCGATTGTTGGTTTGGTTTCCTTGTTTGATAGACTTAATGAGGCGGTAGTTCAAAATGAGTATCATGGTCAGTGGAATAATAAACACCAGGACGATATAAAGAAAGACCGTATATAGGGTATTGAAATATTTGTTCCTTCCTAAGGCAGTAACGACAGCAACCGGAACATCCTCCTGTAAACATGGGTCGTATTTATGAACTGTTTCGAACAAGAAACATTTAGGTAAGTTGTATACGAAGGAAAATAGGCAGATACAGCCCACTGTTATCCTAGCGTGTTTTATTTTGCACCACGCCCTTACTCGGTGAGGGCGACAAACGGCAATGAAACGTTCGAATGTTACACACACTACGACGTATACTGATACTGTTTTTGTAAACCAGAGTAAAGCCCAGGAAAAGCGCTTGGTCTCCTCGTGAAATTTGAAATATGAAAGGAAATTTCCAGTGAACACGTACACGCTGCTGAATGAGAAATATGAAACATATGTAACGAGGACAGCGTTATCCGCCACTGCTAAAGCTTTCAAAAGAACTGTCGTGAAAGTTGGTTTCATCTCTCTGCTCAAAATGACAAACGAAAGGCTGTTACCGATTAATCCGAATACAGCTAGTACTGGCATCAAATAGACTTTCGTCACATAAGAAATCCACGACATGGTGTTGAATTCGGTAATCCGTGGATAAAGACAGTCTGTAACGTTGTTGGCTATTGATGACGGTGTTTCCGTTCCAAAAGACATTACGTCAACGATAGACAGAAACTTGAGATCACAGAAAATTATTCAATTGCATAAATCGGTAAATGAACTATGTGTCAACATTAATTACAGTAAAGGATCTCCATGATGTCATACTTTCAAATGTCTTTGAGTGCATATTGTCATTCACTATCCCGTGCTGTCAGTTGTTTATAATTCCAGACGGGGCCTGAAGTAAATTTATGATTCCAAAAGATAAAAAGGAACCCAGTGCTGTCATTAACTACAATGTACATTATACGTCCAAGTAAACCAGTCGAGCGTCAAGACACATCCAACTCGCTCAGAAAATAAGTATCATGTTATAAAACTCTGGTATAATACTCCCCACTCGCAGGACGCGGCAATATCAATGCCATGCGCCGTATCAAGAACGAGCGGTCATTAGGCAGGGAAACCTAGAGAATGCTGGATAATATCAAAACAGGATATCACAAAGTGTGCAATAATGAACTGATCGCCTTTATTACACGTCGGCGAGGTGAAATGGGTCACAGAAGCCATATTTTCTTACCAGCACGATTTGTTAATCAAGAAACAATACGACAATGTCACCACGGTTTCATTGTTAGCCGATCTGATCACAACTTAAGGGTTGACCATACCGCCATTTTGGCTAGAACTTGAAATCCTACAGCAAATAGAACGTTTGGATGGCCAGAGTCTTTCAAATATATTTGAAAGACTCTGGTTGGCCAAGTAAACAGCCGGAAACATATCGTATCAACGACACTGCGTGGAACTATCGCTGGAGAAGGGCTTATAATGCCAATATCATCATGAATTTCCGTATCTGATTGGACAGACACTAATGTCATGTGATGGGTCAAAAAAACTGATGTTGCCTGGTGACGTCAAGTCCGCATGAAAGGGCGGAGTGAATTCCGAAAATCGTGAATTTTAACTGCAGTGGCGTGTCGTATTGATTGGTAATTATCAAAATCAGATCGATGCGAATGCAAAGGAAACGTCAGGACGACGACTAATTGGTCACATGAATAGTTTTAGCCAATCAGCGTGCGCGAGGAAAAACGCCATCAGCCAATCATAGATGGAGGCGCGTAATGAGAAGGAAGACGCGATTGCGCGGACCGCGCTTCCATGCGGTACATCAAGCAGTCGTGCTAATTGCCTGCTCAAAGTGTCATCGCTTTTCGAGTAAACTTATTTCACGATTTTGATTGGCTGATTGCTATGTTTGTCTGCGAGAGATCTGAGGACAAAAAGGCGAGAAGTCCTGGCAACAAATCATTAACACCTCGAAGTCTACCGTGAAAGGTATACCAGCCTCACGAAATCATCAACTACAAATTTCGCTGGATCTACTATCTTCTTTCCTCAAATACTGCTGCTCGACCTTCTTTCTCAACCTAATTGCTAGAGAATCTAAGGTAATGTTTCGGTTTTCCAATTTAGGGTTGTACATGTATAGTCTGATGGAATTCTGGTGCAAATATAGTATAGTGTATACCTGACATAAAACACGTTCTGTGCGTTTTTTACTATACCCGATATGCCTGTAGCTGACAATATAATGTGGTTCTAGATAATAATATAAGACACATGTATCATATTTTATTCATCGTTTCGATACAAAAACATACTGTGTACACCTATAACAAGTATGATTGACGATTTTTTGTATTTTCAGATGTCTCATCAAGCAGTGATGGAAAGCATGCAATTGTCCAAACAAGTCAAGGCGTGCTATGGCAAACTGTGGTAAGTTCAAAACCTGCATGCCGCTAAGATAAGATATTCTGGTATTACACGTTCAAGACACAAAAGGTAATCCGCCTAATAGATACCGGTAATTATCTTGAGAAAATAAGAGATAATTGGCATTTCGCAATCAACCTAAATAACCTGACTGAACCAATGTATTTGGTGGACTTGGTGGACTTGACTTTGGTGTTATTAATCTGAGAATTTAAATGTGATTGAGAATTTAATTGTAGAAAAAAGTTAGCACATTATTGGGAAGGCAATTTATATTCTTCTATTATTTGTATCTCCTGACCTGTTGTTTCCATTTCAGGGATGCTGACTCTCCCTCCAGCGGGGCCAAGAAACGCCTCTCCTTTGGCTCCAACCCCAGAACTATGTTACGCGAGTTCCGCGAGTTGACGTGGGATGCAACACCACGGTTGCAGTTTTTATCGGGGATGGACGAGACAAGACACTCCCTGATACACCCCGATGACGAGGTCGAGACTTGGGGCCCCGAAGACGAACAGCCGAGGGAGACGCGTCAGCCACCTGAATCCACCGAGACGCCATCTGTCACTGCAACCGTCACCGAGATTCTTCGTATCGTCGAACCACAACCTAAACTGTCGCCTGTTCCACAATCGCCTAGGCAGCCGCCCGTCCAGGAAACACCCAAGCTGTCGCGAGTCCTGAAAATTCCAAAGAACGACAAGAGAAGGTCGAGTTACAACTTCCATGGTCTTGTGATGAGCGCCCATCAAAAGAAACAAGAGAGGCTGTCCTACCAGTGTCGCGTCTGTCGTCGTGACTTCACCAGCCGATCCGGTCTCCAGAGTCACTCCCGCGTCCATAACGTCCGAGGGAAACACTACGAGTGCCAGGTCTGCCATGCGATGTTCGCCACCGAGAAGACTATGGCCACCCATCTCAAGCTCCACCGTCGAGAATCTTACTACCACTGCAGCACCTGCCAGAAGCCGTTCCTGAACGTGACATCCTTGACCAAACATCAGCTTACTCACCCCGCCGTCCGGCCTCAGTCCTGTCCAATCTGCGGCCTCTCCTTTGTCGCTAAGGAGTGTCTATTGCAGCACATAACGAAGATACATCCAGTATACAGTCCGAGTTGCGTCGTCGATGATGTCCATATGCACAAATAGATTACGATGAAAAGACTAGTGTGAACGAATTGATTCTCATGCAAATGACAATAACTGTATGTTAAAAGTTCACAGAATCATACCTTGTACATACTTCGATGGGGATGCAAATGCATGTAATTTACTTAGTTCAAACACATTCTGGTTTATACGCCTGTGCATGAAGAGTATATTTTTTAAAATAAAAGTGACTGTACGAAACTGTTAGTTCTTTTGATTTATTTACTCATATCACGCATACATACCAGAACCATCCCTGTGCAATGAATTTTCATGAACAGAACTCATTAAGATTCAGAAAGAGTCTACTAACAGCACTCACTGATGAGTGATAATGGGCTGGTGTGGCGTTCGATTGATTGGGTAATCGGTCCATTATCTTCATGTGCCTTTGCTCTAGCGGCAAATCTAGCTAGAGACATGGCTGCGTATCATTTGTACACTTTTGGATATACTTCAGTGTTGCCCATCGCAAGGTGGTGCATGATTACTTACACAAAAAGTACATGCCTCAAGTTATTCGACTAATTCAATAGTGCTGAAAAGTAAGTATAAATAGAAGTAAGTTGTACTTTGATGGGGCCTTAAAACCCCTCATTGGTATGCAGATACCCACCCACTATCACGCCCTATAGCGCGGTGGAAAGGAATTCACACTGTGGCGAAATGCCCTAATCGTTTTGTTCTTCTTGATTATATCTTTCCATTAAAGTAATGCAAAATACCAGCTTGATTTCAGTGACTGCCCTTTCAATAGAGGATAGGCTTTTGGCCTTACGGTAATTCCATTAGCCTTTATCAATTCTTGATATCATTGATAGTGAGAACTGCAGTTATTTCATCTCTTCACTTATTGATAGTTTAAGCCGCCATCTGTTGGGTAAAGCGCCCCCAAGTCAGGAAAATCTTCCGTGTCCTCATGTGTGACCACCAGCCGTGTATACCACCAGTCAAGATGTTATAACGTGATGCTCACAGAAAGTTGTCACATCATGTAATACAGCTATATTAATGTCTGTTATTCTAACAGAAGATTATTCTGTAAAATATGGTAATCACGAAAATAAAAAATCCCGCAAACGAAACCGATGAATAAATAGTAGCATCACACAGTAGGTACCTGTAAATATAATTCACAAACTGAGTGATCACAGTATTATCGCTTGTTCCTGAGTGTCTATGCCATCCCGCATAGGTGGACCGTAGCCTGTAGTGGACTCCATACCTCCGGTAAAATAATCCAAAAGGGTTGCGACGCCGCGGTAATGATAATGATGGTACTTGCTTACTTTGGCAGTGCCACGTCATTATCTTTTGCGGCCTATGCAAATTAATGGGTACAATCATTTCCCTTAGGAGCTGTGTCGGTATTGACGGCACGTTGACTTAAATTGCAGCTTTCGGTAATGAGACTTTTAGAGGAAATCACCAACTACATCATTAGATAATTCACATCCATCCACGCTTGTGTTTTTTTCTTTATTTCTTTCGTTCGGATCTCTACTGTGACCATGTCCACAGTTCACTCGAGTTCATCGCATAACACGGTTGCATAACACGTAGTTGCATAACACATACAATGTATTTCCATATTTACAAAGTTTGGATTCGAATGAAAATATTGGTTCTTATCTGTGCACACTAACACCTGTTTCAAGGGTATGGTTATTTGGAGCACTTTTATCCATCCCATTCGAATGACCTAACAACATCCATTTCAGAGTCCGCCGAAATTGGTTGCCTGTTAAAAAGTATATGTAGAAATTTACGCATGAATTTAAGGCAGAAAACGTATAGGCGAGGTGGATAAGACCATTGGTGGTCTCCGAAACAAGATAAAGCGGCTGGTAGCCTTTGACTTGTCCATCAATATAAGCAATTATTTCCAAGATATTCATTAGGACGGCTGGAAGCTCGAGAATAAGAAAAACACCACATACTGCCACAACTCGCTTAGTGATGGCATCGTAATTTGTGTGTCTCCTTTTGCGAAGATTGCCCCGATGTCCACCTACCGTTATCGCTTTGATCAGTTGATAATTCAAAGCAAGAATAGTTGTCAGTGGAATGATGAATACTGTCATGATATAGAGAATGACTTTGTAGAACGTGTTGAAATATTGGTTCTTCCCTAAAGCTGTGTCAATCCCAATTGGCACTGTCTCCTCTAAACACGGATCGTATCTTAAAGCTGTCTCCCACGAAAAACACTTAGGCAGGTTGTATATCAAAGAAAACATACAAATACACCCGACAGCAGTCCTGGCGTTTTTTATTTTGCACCACGTCCTTGCTTTATGAGGACGACAGACTGCGATAAATCGTTCAACAGTAACAGCTACAACAAGGTACACTGATATTACCTTGGTAAACCATAACAGGGCCCAGGAGTAGCTTTTAGTCATCTCGAAGTACTTTTTATACGGGAGGAAGTGCCCTGTATACTCGTACACACAACTGATAGAGAAAAAACATAAGTAAACGGTAAGGACAGCGTTATCTGCAACTGCTAAAGCCTTCAGCAGAAATGCCGTAGGCGTGGATCTCATTTCCTTGGTTAATACGACGAAAGAAAGGCTGTTCCCTATGAATCCGAGCAGGGCCAGAACGGGCATCATGTAGACTTTGGTGATGTACAGGGTCAACGCAATGGCGTCGAAATCCGTTGTCCTTCGATAAAGACATTCCGTCACGTTCAACATGTTCCTGTCCAGCACATCGGTTCTTGTCGATGGAATTGTCGTTGTTCCAAGCACTCTTCCATCCATGATTTATACAGCGAACATGGATTGATCAAATCATGAACAAGAACAACACACGAAAACGATTAGGCTGTTGGTCCCATCAATGAAGGCTTAGCAGATTTGCAAACGAAAAGTGTTCTTGGATATCAGTGTGTTTGTGGGCGTAGCGTGTTCCAGCATATTTCCGTTAAAGTTAGCACGTCGTTATTTATATGAAGGGAAAACTGATGTTGTCGACTTCACTAAAAGGCCTCATCCATGAAGACTGAGTCAGCGGAGTTACAACTATACATGCTGAAAGACCTCAGTAGGGCCGATGAAGGTACCACGAACTATATGTAACGAGAGACACAACACGACTTTGGAACGAGAAACACTACGTAGAGCAAGCGAGCAGATTGCAACAATGCTATCGTTACTCCAAAGTTGTTGTCGTCCTTGTAGCTATAGCTATAGGACGGTTTCACTGCACCATCATAAATCCAAGGAAAAAAGCGCAGCAAATGTAGTCCCATTGGATAAGGGAAGGGGCCGTGAACGCAATACAGTGCTTTCTTTCCTCCAAAGTTTAGCACACATCCAGGGCAGAGTGATCTCAGGTGCAGCGCTCTTCAAGAGCTCCCGCCGACTGAATCCATCATGTGCGCAAGTGAAACACAAACCGTTCGAACTGAAAGCATCACACGAGAAGACTACTTCCTCCAACAAGTATATCCCATGATTGACTGATATGTATAGGAAGACAGCAGGAAACTTAAATAATGAACCAAGGCCAGTAAAGATTTAAGAAACAACTGAGTTGGTTTAATTGGCGTGAACATAAGCCTGGGTCTGGAACACTATACGTTGTAGGAGCTTTGGGTATAGCTAGTCTCGGCCTGTCCAGGAGAGTCTGTGGATTGTTTATCAGAAACCGATACCGAAAAAGCCCGGGGAAGGTAGAATTTATTTGCAGAGAGCAATTTCTGATAGTAAACACTAGTAAACACAAATATTGCAGGTAAATATAGTGGGATATCAGCCGAAAACGGAAAGATAAAAAAAGTAATCTGGCTGATTAGCAAAAGTAGTCCCAGGAATAGTTGAGCAGGATCGTCATTATACATGCACATGCTATGCAGTTTTTATACTTGTGTAGGGGGTAGTGCAACTTTGCATTGACAAGTGTACGCAGATAATTGGACTGGATGTTTTTTTCGGATAGTGCATCTCAAAAACAGCCCTAGCAATGAGTCCTATTACATTAGCTTTTGACCGATGCGGATGGCACTAACGTTATGACAGTATAGAGTATCGTCAACCGAGTAACTTGGGGGTCAGTAGGTGTCTCACCTAACTCATATAGCAGCCGGGTCATTCGAAGGCTCCTAGTCTGTATTGAGTGAGAAAAAACCTGCCTGATATCATGTTCTCCTGCAGTCTTCATTACCGCTCTGAACATGGCGGCTTGGTTTACTTGTACATTGCCAGTTGTCGCTGCAGCCCAGGTGTTCCCAAAGAGAGTGAGAGAACAGTACCGATAGCTGCATGGCGTTTTATAACAAAGCAGGGTTGACCTTAGGTACTGCCATTTAGGCCAGGAATTGAAATTTATAAAGTAATAAGAAATCTTCCAAAACAAAGCCGGAATGCCAATTTTAAGGTTGGGTGTCAGTCCTTTGTTTACCAGAGCACAGACTCCCACCCTTGCAGGAGGCCTACGGTTACATTCCGTTCTAGTGAAGTGTGCATTAGAGTATTATAATGATTTCATATCTTTAATCAGGGAAATGCATGCCGACTTGCCGCTGGTGAATGTCAATCATAGATTCTCGTGGATAATAGGCACAACGCTGGTACTGAAATAATGTCTTACTAAACCGTTTTAGGGAACATATGAATACAAAACTATGCCCCCAGCAGTTTTATATCTATAACGATGTTTAACTATCCTGTTCGGAGAAGTCACTGTCAGCCTTGTCGATTTGCTGACAGCGACACCGTTAGAACGAGGAAAAACGTGACAAAGACACTGCAACCTTGGTATAGGGGAAACTGGTGACTGGTATAGTGTTCTACATAATAGATGACTCGAAAGTACAATGTAGATCAGAACGTCAGCCTTAAGAAATATGCAGTTTGCCGACAGTGCATAACGACCACGCGACAAAACATGCCATGGCTTAATTTTTCGCAGAATATGATATGTGGCGTTGCAGTTGGGCTTTGCGTAGGGTAACTCGTGTCAAATTTCACCATATAATGTTTTAGCTGTTTTTGACAAATGACTACGTCACTTTCTCATAAATCGGTAAGGTTTTCGAATCGAAATGCACATTTTCTAGAAATTGATGGTTTAATCCCGCCCGGACGGCTCGCTTCAATGCCGTTTTCGTTGATGACGTCACAACATGAACATTTTCGCGGTCGCGGTGGTTTACATTGAGCGATTTTATAATAAATCGAATCAAAAATGGAAAATTTGAGCTTTACATTTGTGATCAACAATTAAAAACGGACGTATTTCCGCAAAGTTGTAAATCACATCATAGTATCACTTTAAGCAAATTTAAACTGCATGTACATGTGCATGCTGACTTATTCACAGGCCTGGTCAAGTCAAATATATAGAATGTACTCACTCGTTTATCATTGGGCGTTTTTGAAAAATTTGATGTGGGATTTCTATACATTATACACTGAACATATTTTCATCAACGGTACTCTCATTGGTCACAGAAAGGCACCTGTCGATATACAAAATCATGGCGTTTTTGGGGGTTGTGGGGAGGCGTTGAAACGGGGCCAAAATCACATACGGGCAGCTGACGAGAAACCTGTTAACTAATTTTATTGGCCTCATGGCCTTTTCTATAAGTGAGATGATGCTCGGCGAAACCTTCCGGTCGTTAACCTTCTAATGCGGACGTTACCCTTATCTGTCATATATAAATACTTCAGATTCAAGGCTCGTAGACCGTTTCTGAATACTATAGCCAAGCCTCCTTAGATGAGTAAGCGCATTGTCGTTCGTCGCATTCAAGATTACACAATTATCGGGATGGGTTGGCAACTCCAACAGTGTCTAATTGTATATGCCATCATGTTCTTCTCCCTCCCTAGCATTTGCGTCTATTCCATGTTAAGGGTTCAGAATGACCAGCGCAGCCCTCAGGTCCTTCATACAATAATTAATTGAAGATTCCTAGGCCTTCTATAGAAATTGATCGACCACATAATACATATTCTACTGATCGAAGTAGGCCCACATATTGGTTTAGGGCACAAGTGATCACTCCCGCAGTCATACTTGCTACAACCACTTTCCTATCTATTTCAGGATTTGGAGGTAATTTTTAAAGGTCTTGTTTTAGCATGGTAACTGTCTAAAATCGAACTTTTTTTTTTTTGGTGTGTGATATGAATGTTTTTTTAGCTAACGTTGTCGAAGGATTGACGTTCAGTGTTCAATTTTGAAAGACGAAAGAACAATATTGAGGTTAGGTCGTAACCTTTCAGGCCGGTAAATGTCACTGTAGTCATTTGAGTATGTCGGAAATGGCCACAGAGGGTCTGAAAATGGCCATCGAAGAGCCCATTCATTTGTGAGAAGTTTCTTGTGGGTCACAATATTTGAAAACATCAAGTGTAACGCATACACACATAAAAAAGAGGGGGTTGGGGCGGGGTTTTCAATTCTCTGAAAAACCTCTTCGGGGTCGCCGAAAATTCATTGTGAACGTGAACCTGACGCCGATAGGCTTGCATTTTGTTCAATCAATGCATGAACAAAGCTAGTTCGCTACTGTACTGTACTCAAACCATGCTCGGTCCATTAAACCTGCCCATAACATCGTTCCTTAATTACAAGTAATCTTTTATTTATTCCACTTGTCCACAAAGACAGTAAAACATGGAATTATATTAGTTGCGTCGTGTATTAGCAGCATCAAAGCATATTAAGAGGATGACATTGATTATATATAAGAGGCGGGTAGCTGGTAATTGTAAGTACAAAAATAGAAGAGAAGCCGAATGTAAGAATCTGGATAAGAGCTACACAAAATAATAACAAGAAGGATCGGGTACCGCTACAGAAGATAATCGTTCGCTTCCTATACATGGTCATCAAAGTGTTACTGACTCCCCATCGAATATGTTCTATAGAGAAATAAATGAATGGGTATTAACGGTCTCAATGTTTTAAACGTCTTGATGATAGAGGGGGGAAAACTATCTATTAAGATATCATCCTTATTGAAGGGTTTCAATCCATACTGGCGTAAATATCTTGATGGGTGTGCACAGACATCCACCAATATGCGGTAACAGTTGTGATCATCACCGATGTGAAAGAAACCAAGTTTGGCGAGACCAAAGCTCGCTTAATACGAAAGACGGAAAAACACACAAGAAACCAAATGATTGATGTCGGTCATACATTTTCTAGTTTTAGGAAAAAGCAGAAGGTCGCAGGTTTTGACTCAGTGTTCTTTTCCTCAAAACCCAATTAGGTGATTTTCTTGCCAACATTGACCAAATCAATTTTTGTACTTTTCATTTAATGTGGGCACCAGACTGATGTTGATTGAGATTCGAATCCAAAGCAACACTCCCAACATATTGGGGGAGCTTATTACAGCCAATAATTCTATCTATCTTTTTCATATCGGTTGTAAAAACAACCAAATAAAGACACTCAGGAATTGTCACCATCCTGAAATTTAAGCCAGTTTACCTTGATTTTTTGCGAGTTCTTTAGACTATTACGTCAAATATCATCATGTCATATTCGGAAAAAATGGTATCTCTCTGATATGTACTGATATTTTTTGACATATACCTTATAATTCTTTTACCGTGTGTCTAGCTATCGTGCTGAAGTTAATATCAAGTAGAATATGTTTTGCACGTACATGTACATGTACTTCTTTGAGAAATAAGAAATGTTTCTTTCTAGATAAACCAATATGTCATCATTTACATTTAAGCGTCATGTGGCTTCTTCTTAATGGGAGTCAAATAAGATCCAACCGACCTCGAATCATGCATGTGGAAGGTGCGTGTTATACTTAAATTGGGCGAATCATGATTTGGTCAAAGCTGCAATAACACCTCCAAAGGGTTTATTCCTCTCTTCGGTTACCAAATTTTCTCACGTTCGATGGCCAGACCTTCGTTGTGTCATTGCCATACCGTACTAATTGAGGGCCAAGGCATTGATCTGATGCATGCTTCACTGCAAGAATGCCACGAACCCACTGCTTCCGTTTATGATTACGTGTTGGTTCGAGAAGAGCTCTTCGTTCGGAGAAGATGCTCTCTGAATAATCTAAGAGAGAGTCCATAGGTAAATTGCAAGCCAGGCATGGGAATTGTTTGATGCATTGTTCATTAAGCGAATTCTGATTATGCTGGGTTGGGGAAATTATCCGAAAACCATTTGAGCACACGTATGAGCATCAAGATGTAACTCTAAACCTGGTTAATTTCTTGACTATCATCATCACATGTATTTTACAACTAACGCAAGCCGAGGCCAGTCATCCTATCCGTTCATCGATAATTGAATAACCACTGCCTGGCTCTGGATCCACAAAACACAATTTGCCGCACTTTCGCAGACATCCTCTTATCATCTTGGTCAATAGCACGCGGGAGAATCAATGCCCCAGCTTGTCAAGAATCTTATCTAAATAGTGTGAATTCAAGGAAAGTCCTCCGTCTTACCGAGGCAGTGGCACCTGGAAGATGCCTGAGAAAATGTCTGCATCACAAAAAAGCCAAAATGTGCGCTTATTGGTAGCTTTACCAAAATAACACGCGTTCATCTGGTAACTCGGACACTGCGACTTGGACATCATATGCATTAAACTTTGAGTTCCTTTGTAGTGCACGCACAGATCAATTTTGCATAATTCGCATGACTGCTATCTACAGGACAAAACTGTAGTGCATCATTTTCAATTTGTGATGCAATCATGCTTTAAGACCCATTATATTATCAGATGAACACAACATCATTTTTGTTGGAAAACTCCAAGAACACAACTGTTTTCAACATAATTACTGACACTTTCTCCTTTCCTGGGACAGGCTAGGCTAACCGCTAACCTGTCCGATTAACGGAAGTCAGGGAATAGATCCTCCAGGGTAAATAGGCGAGCGCACTAGAACAATCGCTAGTGTAATTCTTGTCTAAAGCTATCGCAGTCAGTGACCAAAGGCACTGCTTCCAAGTATTGGTTTCCACCTGTGCATACAACATTTATAGTCCTCAGATCGTCATACTAATGGTGGAAAACCTTGTTTACGGCGACCATTATAGGTAGAGAGCATGTGGCATATTCGTACCTAGCTCAGCCTGTTCATTGTCAAAACAAAGCCGTATCTCTTAAGGCTTTAGAATGTTCCTCCTACACATATGATTATTTTCTTCTCGCAGAGCAATGTTCTACCAATTGCTTGCTGTTTTCATTTTGGTGTTATACCGTTGTCATTAACGAAGCCGGTCCACTCGGTCCGGAGTGTAAGGTGATATGTTCAGTGGCGGATTTGGGGTCGGGAACCCTTCTTCAGGGCGCCTCTCCCCAAGAAGCAAATTACTCGTTCTAATTTTGGCTAGCAGATGCCCCCCTACCCATCTAGGACATCGTTTCCAATTTCTGTAACATAAAAATCATAACATTATGTCAGCTTTGGAGATTGTTACTTCTCATTATGGCTTTGGCAACTTATGGCTCTTTATTGCCATTTATGTAAATGTACTCAATAGACCACCTGACATATCAACAATAGATAATTCATTATCTGCCTGATGAAAGTCAAATAGGAGCTGGTCCAATCATGGCGCGTACGTGACATGTCTGGGCAAAGCTAGGAAAAACTGGGAAATTGAGGGAGACAATGCGATTGGGAAATCGATTCATAATCAGATATTTCAGAGAGTGTATCAGGCTGGTTTTCAAACCAATCATACTTCCAGTTTAAAGGGGTTAATTAACCTACTATAACCCACAAGGATTGCTTTGATGAATGTAGAACTCAAATGCCTTGACATTCAACTGAAATAGAACAAAACGTGTGGGAGCGTTTGAACATATCAACAGGCTTTCAGTGAAGCCGCATGAACAAAATAGCGTAGCGTTGATAAGCGGCTGTATTCATCTGGCTTATTACCCGATGCACCCGAGCACAGTTTCACCTGCCAGTTCTTTCCAGGTTTCAAATGAAAATAGACGCTGCTGGATTATGTAAGGACGGTTTGGTATACTAATAAGTGGCCAGCAAAAGCCATCCAGTTCAAAAGCAGCTAACTGACAACCATAGCAAAATCCTATGATTACAACAACCCCTTCTCAAAATCCTTACTCAAAGGCTGACGTTCACAAAGCGCTGAGTCAAAGCATCCACATTTGCATTGACCGTCATAAATTGATGTATACTGCCTGATATCATCTTGATTCCCCTAATAGCCCTTAGGAGTATTTACAGATCTATTTCAAAATTCTTTAAAAGCCATCTTGAGCGAGAAGATATTATCCAGAATAATCTAATATTATGTTACAAAGGCACTTCACAAGGTTTCTCCTAACTGATATAACGTGATTATAAGAACAAAGTACTAGGGCACAAGCACTTTTACCACCCATCAAATATGTATTTGAGCGTATTCCCCAAAGTTAGAAGCTCATAACTGGCATGTGGCTATTAAGAAACATGTTCATCAAACATTTACTTGAATGGTGAGAAACCGGTGCTGATAATTTGATATAAATGTACTGGCCACATCTCCGAACTCCCGGCCTTGAAAGCCCCTACAGGACTGTTAAATATATTTACAGCAATACTGTCAACGAAACATGGGAATACCGAGTGTAATCTGTGATACCAACTATGTACGTTATTAACAGTGCCTATATAATACATCATCCTTGTACTTCTCCTTTCACCACAAAGCTGTGTACGAGAACACTTCCTCCTCAAAGGCGATGTAAACCGTTCCATGCGGACACATGCTCATATTATGATCTACCGGCCTGACGTCTTCCAACTCCCTTTATAGCTCCTGAGGACTGTTTACTAATATCAAGGCTATTTGAAAAATCTTCGAAAACATCCCTGTGCACGGAGACATTGCCGATAGCGATCTTGTGAGGAGTGCTTCCAGCGTTGTTTTCAGTGGAAATGGCAGTAAAAAAGCCAATTCTATACATCACAATAAGCAAACAGACGGTTGACATCAAAATGATACTAATCATCTTTAGTGAAACGGAAGATCTGACTATTTTGAAAGTTTAGTATTGTCATTTGGGTTTCTTCGAGAGACGCTACCGCCTGGAGTGGCATTCTAATGATATAAATCCCGTCACTGGCTCTCAAATTTGACATTTATCTTAATTTATTGCCGGCAAGTCCTCCATCAAAGTGGAAACCACACAAAATATCTCAACGAATTCAACATTTTCTTGGGGGGGGGATTTTTTTTCCGAATTTTAAACTTATGAAAAATTCAACTCTGAAGGATGAACGAAAAAGTTAAAAATTCTGAAAAAAATTCCGATTACGGCAATTAGGCCCTTTGGTCGGGTTGGAGGAGTGAATTTGCTCGCTAGGATCGCCCAATCCAGTGGTCGTGGTCTGGGTACCGGGGTGGTCGTGTTACCGGGGTTCTTGTAATGGTAATTAGAGAGGAAACCATTCGGGACCGCCGATTCTTGGTCGTCATAGCGGGGTGGTCGCCGACCGGGGTTCCACTGCAATACCCTGGGCTTGGCTGTTCACAGTCATTGGGCCGGGATGCGAAATAAGTACCCTTAGTTCTGATTAGGACTTCCAACCGGAGGTCTAGCAAAATACTGGCTTCAAAAATCTCGGAATTACTGACGTAGCATTCGGCAGCTGTAGCATTTCTAATGAGTCCATTCGTAAATGTTAACAGTTCGAAAAATAAAATAGGGGTCGAAATTGGTAAATGTCACCAAGAAGCCTGACCTATAAAAACGATGAACTTTTCTAGCACTATTCCACTTCATCAAGCGAGAATCCGTTATTAATGTAATAGAAGGAAGTTAAGAAGATCAGGAAATGTGCTAGAAAAGGATCTTCATTGGCAAAGAGTTGTCTCGATTAGTCAAACGTTGATTCGGTAATAGAAAACACTGACCATAAGAGGATGAAAGAGGTATAAAGAGAGATTATAAACGGAGCAGAAGACAAGTTAGGATAACGCCAATTCAGTGACCTCAAAGAAGAAAAAACATCTAAGGAGAAACAGTTTGGGAGACCACTCGAGTATGATCCCCGTCGAGTTAATTATAAAAAGAAGGAAAACAAACGTGACTGAAAAAGGGTCTAGAAAGTTAGGAGGACATTAGGAAGTTTCTGGAATAAAACGATGTAATGGCCCCAGCTTTTATAGATTGATGTCTGGCATCCAATGTCTCAGAAATTTTTTTTAGAACAGTTAGATTTAGAGCTTCTGACTGGCCAATGTGTTAAAAGGTATATAGTCTACGTCAAGTTATTGCAAGTCGACAAATCAAAAGATCAGACGCTATTTCGTCACAATGCATTGGTCACCTTCAAGCAGAGTTGTTTATCATCTGAAAAGTGAGCGACTAACTAACAGCCCTTGTTGTGATTTCCTTATTGCTTCCATTCAGGAGAGGCTGTTTCGCATTGGTGGTTGGGATTGTGTATGCCTCTCGGTTATCTTAGGTCAATATTACATGCCCAGCAAAGTGGCATGCAAAGGCCCTCGACGGCTCCTGATTGTGTCAAGCCTCCAAAAAACATTAACGATGGCGGCAGTGTGAAAACCATGCATGTCTCATTTTTGTGTACCTTGAACTGATCCGAAAGTAATCACTTAGCACTTGGATGGAGGTCGAAACCATTTACACGATAATACTGCACTGAGCCTCGCCACAGAAGCTTTGGGTGCAGATTCGGAGTAAGCCACATAGCTTTCGCAAAGTGCTTCGACAAAAAAATGATATTCTAAAATGCTTGGTGATTGTATTGGACTTACATATAAGCATATAGTGTTGATCGGTGATGGTGCATCCTGAGATTCAGGTTTAGGATACTCCTACCTCGGTTACAAATATCAAGAGGCGGAGTATATTGAATACCACTGGTGCCGGGATGTCCTTGTTGTCGTATAACCACCAAGGACGTTGACAATGTCCTTGTTGTCGTATAACCACCAAGGACGTTGACAATGTCCTTGTTGTCGTATAACCACCAAGGACGTTGACAATGTCCTTGTTGTCGTATAACCACCAAGGACGTTCACATTTTATGGCAAATGTTCAGCCCTTTGAGAACAGAAATTGATACCTTTCTGTATAGGTCATTAATCAAGATTGCTGGGTGATATCATGTTGGCCGCTGAACCAGGGATCGCCCAGGTCCGGGCTAACAGCCACAGAAGTAGTCTGGACTGCAATCAGAGAAGAGAAGCAACAAAAATGCGTACGCGAACGCGAACGCGAATCAGAAGCGAAGGACGGGCTTCGATTGTCGATGACTCCACGATACCGAATCGCATCTGGCACCTTCACTCAGCAGTCATACTGTTTGAGGTCTTGGTTGCCAGCCTCATCGCCAGATGAGGCGTTATTTATTTTTATAATGGCTTCTGGACTGCTGGCTTTAACAATTAAATAGAGGTCCGCTATAGCGGATGATCAAATACATTTCTTAAATCGCTTTGAGTATAATTCTTTCCCTACTCGGGTTTGTTTGTGTTTTTCTCTGAAAGAACTTTGATTCGTAGTCCGCCATCAACAAGCCATGATTAATCTGCTCAAGTTCGGTCACAAATAATGGGAAACCTGAAAAGTTGTTTGTTGTGCACTTCTAAGGGGAGGAGTGCCACGATTTATTGCAAGGTCATCACTGATGAGGTAAAAGCCATTCCATAATTGCTAGGCTTTTAAGGCTGTGCGTATTTACGCCAAATTCGTGATAAAAGCAATTTCTATTTGTGGCTCTCAGTGTTTTCTTTCCAAAACAGAATAAAATTGCTGTGAGCATTATACAAAGTTAGCAGAAGCACTCAGCGGGCAACTTCGGACACATCTTGATAAGAAACAAGGGTTAAACACAGGTTGAGAAAGCTACAGGTGGAATTAGTTGAGGAATCTCGTTAGTGATCAATGCGGGATAAAAAACGCTTGAATTTCCGAGGCTTTTGAATCTTTCTCTGCCGTCTCGACACGGCAATTCCACCGCAGGCAAATTTCCAATCGATTTTATGGTAAAACGCAGGTATTATTGGAACATTCATTATTCATACGAGTTCATTAAATCTTCAATAAATATCCAAATTCGATAATGGATTCCATCTTTAAAAATGTGAAAAGCTACTTTCCGTGCTAGCAATTTGAAAAAGGACACTCTTTGTGTCTGAAACTAATTTAACGGACTGAGGTGACTTATTAAGGGCATTATTGCTAAACCTCTTTAGTATACGAGTAAACATGTAATACAGTTTTGAGGAAAATGATATCACATGAGGTCGGTTGTTTTCAAGAAAATAGCTGACAAAAATTCCTTATTTCTCTTTTATGATACAGATATATAGTTTGTTGAGCAGAAGCTTTTAGCGACATTTCTCCCTCATTCATGCCATTATACACTTTACACATCTTTAGAATAAGTATTGTTTCTGTGAGGCATTTTCTGACGCTGAAGCAGTTATAAAAAGTCCGACGTTCCCGCATACATACATGTATACTTTGAAAAAAAAGGTGCGACGCCATAGTTTACAGATCTGGATGGAGTTTCGCCTTAGATAAAAGTCATCACAATGGATTATATTTGCGGTGCGCATAGGATTGGGTATACTTACTAAATTACGCTCTTGGGGATATTTATTCCGGGTAGTCTGCAGATAATGGTATTGACACCGACACTGAAAGAGAAAGATTTACCGTGCCTGGTCTCCAAAAAGTCGCAAAGCCCGCTCTCTTGAAAATAAGGGATTGGCATATTGCATGTACTGATCTCATTGCTTCCACATTGAGCATCCTTGTTTACGCCAACAGCTGGGCCGCGTGAACACTGAGCAATGCATTCGGAGACTTAAGAACACCGAGTGCAAATCTTTTCTGCTTCTTTTGGGACGTGAGGCTGAAATCTTTTGAGCTTTTAATCATTATGTAGCATGAAATACTTTGTTGTAATCTTCCTGAGACAGACAAGTAATCTTTGTTAAAACTATGGGCTTTCTATTGAAATCTTTATTGCGATCCTCCACACTATACTGCCTAAAACTCCCGTGACAGAGTATATAGTCATCCTAGTCATAGTCTTCCTATGGGAGAGACGAGGCCGATCCACTGCAACCGGAGTGTACAATGCATAAGCACCGTTGTCTGTTCTCGTAGTACAAATCATTTTATGGACAACGTTGTCGAATATCCGACTTGCCATGATATCAATCAGTTAAATAAATATGGAATCAATGTTAAATATTATTAACTGGATGCTGGTCTTATATTTTTCGGTGCTCTGATTGGAAGATATGTATGACTGCATGAAAGAATGCATTGAAGATATTCATCTAAAACTGTGCAAAATCCTCTCTATGCATGTCACGGAGCACATAGTATGCACCAGGGAACAAATATCATCAGTCTTTCCAAAATTTAATAAAACACTGCGATTAAATTACTGTTGGCTGATGTTTTATTGTCACATCCTGTAAAGTATCGCAGCTCATGAGAGTGATACGAAGCATGTTTGATTGTTCTTAGGTAGCCTAAGTAATATTCCTTCGGGTAATCAACACGGGTCTAGTATTCCGATAAATCATATTGCACCGCTGGATTGTGTGCGGAGTTTAGAAACAGAAATGCCATCGGGAATTCCAACGCTCAGTCGGGTGTAGATTCTGACTGGCTTATATAGAATTTTTAAATATGAATGAGTGTTCCTTCCCTTAAGGGATTCTATAGGCAGCAGCCAGGTAGGCAGGATTACGTTACGCGAAGTCGTCAATAGGGGTCTCTCGCACCTCTCAGTACATCGAAACTATTCACGCTTGAACAAGAATTATGTATTTAGTGCTAAATCCAACACAACACAGTTCCCTTGTACTGTGCATTAGTCACATAAATACCACCAATTTTATCCCCTGCTTCTGCCTAAAGTCTCCCTTTTTAGGCAACGCTTTTTGTAAAGTTATAGTCTGCCATTGCTAGAAAAGAGTATAGTCTGGTAAATTGTATGTATTGTGATATGTACATTACAGCGTATCATGCGAAAGAAACCCCACCACTTTCAACACTTGATAGTGCGAAGTTGGGTAATTAGGACTTTCAGTTTGGTATATGTAATTCATGTGTTCGCGTTCCTTTCTTTATACAATGTATATCTGTAATATTATATCTCACAACGCTTAGTAATGTTTCTTCCCTTGCCCTATCATTAGGGGGGTGCGGAGGTTTTCGCTAAGAGTGGTGTACTGTATGGGTAATGCACCAACTTTGCAGCTTTATTTGACAGGTTGCTGCCTCGAGATTAGATAGGTCGCGGGATTTGATTCTTTTTTCTCTCTGTTATTGTACAGCGTCTCCGTGATTATGTTATGATTACCTTTGTTATATTATACTTGCAATTAATGACAATGCGTGGCGAAGTCGTTACACTAATCTGGTCCTCGCTCGCGGCGGGTTGCGTCACTAATATTACGTCATTGCCCAACATAGGCACCCAGAACTAATTCATCTAAATAAAGCTCACGGGACATATCGGTTACGGGTCTTAATAGACTCGCCCGAATCTTTTCTCAAGCGAATTCTAGAGGGGTAGGGGTGAATTCACTCCTTCCACCCCTCAATTTCGACCGTCACAAAAGATCGGTCGGGTCTATTGTTACTGGGAATCTATTAGTATTCTTTCTCAATACGATCGTATTGATTGGACACTGTGTAGCTTGTAGTGAGAAATGGGCCTCGTCGATTTGACAGAACCAACAGAATATATTGGAACTTGATAAAATCATGCTTTATCGTCGCCAAAAGTTTTCCAACTTGAGGGAGTACATGTACAGCGCGGGAGATAATACGGACTAACACTAATGGTCTTTAGAGTTACTGCTTAGAAGGCAGCTCTTGTTACCATGTAAAAGAAATGTATATACCAACACTTTGTGCCAACTTACGGATTTATACCAACAGAAACCATGTCATCATCTCCCGCTAGTCCCTTAGACTGGAAGCTGATCATCTTTGCGACTGTTGTAGGCATGATTTTATTAGGTTCCACCATTGTGTGCCGTTCCGTCAATTGCATTGTTGATGAGGCCAAATAAATGTCACCCGCCGGACAGAAGAGAGCAATGGGGAACATTTTGATAATATTCACAGGTTAGGTTGGTACATGTCCGTACAATGGTTATTAATGGTGGTTTAATATGGCTGCTGGCAGCATTGATAGGTCACTTTACATGTATGGTTTCTTGCAATCTACACCAATGATTGGATTTTATAGGGTGGCCCACAAAAAACGAGTTCACTAATTTTCTACGATTAAAGTGGTTTAAAAGGTATGAAGATTGTAGTTTAAATGTTTTCACCCATCATTATTGTTAACTGCCGTACTGAACACCAATTTAAGGCCGACCGATAGATATTCCATACCCATATATGCATATTTGCAAAACAAATTAAAAATCTCAGATCCATGTATCTAATATCATGGTAAAGTAAGAAAAAAATATAGAAAAGCAAAAGCTATTAAGTGGCATTTTATGCGTTTACTGTTAGCCATTCGTCCATCTTTAAAATGAAATGTGGAGTTACCTCCTGATGGTTTGGCTTTCATTGCTCGTTCGATATTTGGTATTGTACTCGTTTTTTTTATGGGCCACCCCATATATCACAGTAATCAATTCGGATAAAGGTCAGTTGCTTTGGTTTCAATATCAGTATAGGTTATTAAAGGTTTAAGTAACACGCATTCATCAGTTGGAGCGGTTCTTTATCATAAGCGGAATAGCTAAGTATTTGGCCGTACTTCGAGGCTTCCTCTTTGGATGACTCAATCGTGCTGATATGACGACATACAGATTTGGCCGATTGTCAAATTACAAACCTTATAGAACTGTAATTAACCGGAGTAAATTTTTGATTGCTTTAAGATTAAACCAAGCTGGTTCACCTCTTTGCCCCCTTCGTTCATAGAGAGTCGTTTATACATGTACACAGTTTTACCCGACATGTCGTAAATCCTGACCCAAGAGAATCCCCGATGTATTTCCTCTCGGATGACATAACTGGATTGCCTTCGAATACCACCTCGGGCGGAGGGTCATTGCAGCCAAAGAAATAAATACCGGGACATACATCCACACCAATCTCCTAACAAAAGACTGACTAATACACCAAACAGTAGGGAATCTACCAACATCAGTTGCGTATAATCAATGGGAAACTTGATGATGATTCATGCGGGGTAATAATCTATCTCGTCCACGGGAACGAGCCTCCTTATTACTCTGATGGCAAAAGCAAGAAGCCGTCAAGCTTTCGCTGATGTGAAATGGTATTTCGATACGATAAGGTAATAATTTGCAATCCGTGGTTCCCAAGGATTTCATCTCGATATTTCATCTCCATTCAATTTACTCCGCGGGTAATGCTCAGATGATTTTGATTTGCCGACAGTAAGTAGAAGAATGCACACTGAGATATAACAGTGTGATTTCCCCTTTTTGTGCTAATTTGCGACGGAACATGCCGAGTAAGAGCTATACGTGTAATCACCAGACAGTTTCCTATAATACACGAAATAATGCCGCTAATTAACGGTCCTTCAGGGCAAGGAAAATTAAGAAAAAGAGAAAATTTCTTCACGCAACGACTGAATCTCTTCGAGGTGAAATTGAAAATTCTTTTCTTCTTTAAAAGCGTTTCAAATAACACATACATTTTTTGAGAGATGTGGTGTTCATCAAGCAATGAAAGCGTTTTTTTCTGGCGGAATCTCCCGGCCAATATTTGATATGACACCCACAGACAGAAAAGGTCATTCATACATATAAAGTTGTGAAACGAAAGTAATTGGCTTTCGTATTCCATGTCGTGTTACATAGTACATTATGTTTTAAACAGAATCAATAGTAACACCACATTGGTGAGGTTTAGTGTGGCCACTCAAAATAGAAAGAATTCAGTCTCCCCGACTTAAAAAAATGTTTGGACGGGGGGGGGGGGGCATCACTTTATCTTATCTGCCCTATAGACTTCAAAGAAAAACTAGGTCAGAAAATGAAGGCCATAGAAAAAAACAGTCACTGTCCTTGTGCGGTTGACCCGGATACGTTACGATTTCAGTATGAAGAAAGCCGGAAATACACAGCACAGAAGTTGAAGGTCATCAGAGTGGTGTATCCGCCGCACTGCTTGACCAATTCTGCTTCCCCTATAATATACAGCGTAGCGGATCGAGGCTATATTTGGGCTATACCGCACTGCAGGCTTGTACAAAAAAATTAAGTTCAAGAGAGAGTCCATCACACCGGCCCTGGCGGCTGATAAAAATGAGTGTACAGTGTATTTAGACCTTCCTGTAATTGTGAGATATTATTGATGTCTATCTATTACCCGTTGGTCGTATGAATTGTACCCATATTGTCAGAGATAGAGCGAAACGCGGAACTTCCGACGACGCAAAAAGACTTTCCTTAGGGGAGTCTTGCTATTAAGGTTTCGGGTAGGTCAAAGAAGCCGCACTGATTGCGTTGCGCAGCGAGGTTTTATTAATATCTCGAGGGTTATTTCTTGACTTTGGGTAAAATGATTTACGGCGTGTTTCTAGGTAGTACCACGCCCATCCCGATATAAGTCAATATTGATGGAAATCTCCCATATTGATGGTGCCCATACGGATATGTCGTTTATTTGGCACTGTCAAGGTGTTCAGCACTGTTTAATCGTCATTAATATTCTTACATGACAATAATCCATCGAACCGTAACGCAATATGGCAATAAACAGCTGTTGATGTACACTTTAATTACCCGTTAGTTCTCGGATAGTTTGCTGAAGATCACACACAAGCAAACAAAAGGTTGTCTTTTTTGTATTGCTCAGAAATATTCATCAATTAGTGACAAATAACAGCATCCATATATATTGGCAAGATATGGGAGACTCTCTGTACGTATTGGCTCATTTTCGGATAGGCGCGGTACAGGCCACTTTTTCTCGAACTGTCCAAAGTATACGTTCATCGATGGTAAAGTATGGTTAAAAGATCGTGCGTCGCTGCATTATATTGGCCTGGAGCAGTGTTTGATACACAATTTGATGATATTGTCGTGCCAGAGCATGAAGCCAACGATGCCGGCCGGGTGACGTGTAATGTTTTTTAAATGCTCCGTTCGGACTGTTCACATCGCAGTAAACCGTCAAGAATGCAATTGCTTTTGTTCAGGCATTTTTGTATGTGTTTTCATTTGAGCGGTGCAGCAGTAATGGTGATATACCGCATCGGGGACTCGCCGGCGCGGGAAAACAATTGTGATACATATGTTTCTATGTGTTTGACGTTTGTCTCTATAGCTGTCAATAGTATCGAGACACTAAGAGATATATATGTCAAACATTAGTAACACTAGTATATCATTTGAAGGTACTCCTCCTCAGCGTTCTCCGGAGAGAAAAAAAGCATTGGGTTAATATTTTCCTCTTAGAAAAACACTCTCATGCATTCAGCGTGACTTCCACTTGCGAAAACACCAGCCAAATTAGATTCTCATTTCCCAACAGTTGATGAGCCTCCGGTTTGTCTCGAGAAAAAATCTGGCATCATGAGAAGGAGTCGTAGAGACTTGGAATCAAGCTATAGTTCAAGAAGAGTCGATTGTGTGCGTCAGCCCTCCTGCACCACTTGTTACACCAAAAAACTTAACTTCGCCGCACAAGACGTTACTCTCTCCTCTTTTAAAATTGACCGTGAATTAAACTGAATTTGATTAAGTATTACCTGTCAAAAAATAATTTTTTGTCCCAGGAATATGTTTATAAAATGTATATTGCGTACGCCAATAAGGCTCCTTACATACAAGGACGAGCCTCGGACTCGTATTTTCCATTACCACTTCGTCATTGATGGCGCCGACCTGCCCATTGATGGAGACATCCTTCAAGTTTTCAATACTTTATGAGAAAAACGAATGGGTCATCATCCTGAGGAAACCAGTGTGCAGGGCCGGAGAAGCGAAGAACATTAAACCCTGATTTCCTCAGGATGTTTGCCCCCGAGCCGCAGGATACACTGATCCCGTTTGATTCGCTGTCAGCACGCACGTACGGCGCATCAATGAAACTTTCCAACATATTTATTAAGGGTGCATGTCTATTTTTTCTTCTATGATTGTACATACATGTATAAACTATAAAAAACAATTTTTGCAATAACATGTGGTAGGCCTACAACCATCAAGTAAAACATGTCACTTATATTTAGGCATAATCCTGTATTCTTTTCTTTTCATAAAAGGTACACCACGCCGGTGATGACTTTCAATTAGGTATCAGGGGAAAAAAACATTGTCATGACTAATTCGTTAGTATATCGGGTTGGGCACAAAAAAACGAAAAAATAAAAAACTGTACAAAAATGACGGAAACTGAGAATATGCCCTGGATGAACACCACAGTCGACGTGAGACTTTAGGCAGTCTCTTCGTCTAAGTTGTCTTACTCCACCCAGACGCAGGTATCGGGGATTCTGACCGTGGTGCACCTGCTTGTGTGTCCCTGTCAGGCCTGTGACCCTAACGGCTACGCTGGCGGAGCTCTCGGCTCCTGCATGTCCATGCCACGCCGTTCTTGGCCCTTTCACTGCCAGCAATTGTCCAAGTCAAGTTTGGCTCCAAGCATATGATGACACTTCGAGGAGGCAGCCCCTCCACGGACGTCTAAGGGACCAACAGCTCATTCTGTGACTTTATACAAAGTTACAGAACCAGAACTAATGGAATATGTACGAGGCAGCAACCTGGTGAGAATTCACTCATGGCGGATGACGCTGGAAACCGGAAGGAAGGCGTCGCCCTGTAAAGGAAGTTGCTGCGTCAGAACCCGAAAGCAGTGACATGGAATGTACGCTGCAAGGCCAAATACGTGTACTTTTCCGTTCGTGACCGGCAGCGAAATTTTTTTCTGCAGGATACTTCTGCCATAGTGTACATCTGACAGCCAATCAGAATTCAAGGCAAGCACGTGTCTTTGTTGACATCATCTTTCCACATGGCGCAATAATGTCAACAATGCCACGTGTTCTGATAATCTTGGAAAGAACAAGTTAGCAAATGGTTAGAGGAGTATATTAGCTAAAATATATTTATTTGCAGTATCTTAACATGTATTTTCATAGTCGTCAATGTCGAGTGGACTGTATTTATTGGACTTGTCTGTTAAAGGCGCACTGTGCTCGGCAAAATAGCCGAGGTTGAATGTTTATCTGTCAACCTAGTTCTGCTCAGTATATGCATAGGTGGCGCCACCATTCAATTTATTTTGTTTGCTTGTCAAAATGTGTTTTATACAATGGCCCTTTCAACAATGTTCAAACTACCAAAATAGGCCTGATACCTTCAACAAACAGCAGACATCGGATACACTGTCCCTTTAATAATTATCAACATTGGCAACACTGTCAGTGTCACTGCCCCTTAAAATTTCACAAATCGCGAGACATCGGATACACTGTCCCTTTAATAATTATCAACATTGGCAACACTGTCAGTGTCACTACCCCTTAAAATTTCACAAATCAATGCATGCACTGCAATGTAGCGATCAGATCAGCTGATGTCTCTTTTGTACGCATAATATCATCAATTTTACAATGAATCTGTGCAATTCATTCCTAAACACTACGACACAAACCTTGAGTTGAGCATAATTGGGGTCAGACAATGAACTATTGTCACATTCACAGTTGAAGTGGCACTCGGCATGCGACTCGGTATCGTCCATTGTATTTGCATTATCATGCATAAATAAACAGTGTGACGTCAAAGATCGCGCCAATTGTGATTGGCTGTCAGATGTACACTGTGGCAGAAGTATCCTGCAGAAAAAAATTTCGCTGACCGGCATCGGAGTATAGTGTGTTCTAATTTATCATGGCTTTTTAATCAAAATATTAGGCAAACTAAGATGAATGTAATGACAACTTTGTTCTGAAAGTTCTCCTGCAAGTAAAATTCGTTTCAACATAAGTGACATTTATTTTTAAAGTCGGGTAATACGTTTTATGTCCAATGTAAACGTGTACATGTTTACAATCACGAAATCATGAAATTACTGAAAAAATGTAGTGTGTTGACTAACTGCATAAGACATCAAACGCCGAAAGGTGCTCTTTGTATTACAATTTTTATTGGCTGCTAACAGTTTTTCATTTTGTTCGTGCGTGGAATTTTATAGGGGTCTTTCATACACTGACTGGTTCTAGAGATGTACAGCGTGCTCCTAAAGCTGTTTATGTGAGTCTTTGAAGCTTTTAAGTTGATACATTTCGTCACTCGCAGAGAAATCTGCTTTTATCCTTGAACCTGTTTTGTATTCCTGCAGTGATTACATGAACATGTATGTAAAAAATCCAGATGAGCGCATCCAGTAGCTTCCAAATCCAATAGATTGGGTGGGGAGCCGTTTGTGATGCTTTGTGTATTAACGTTGTAAAAAGTAAAACCTTTTTTTTATAAAATGTTATTCGCCTCAATTAACCCTTTTGTTACATAGAAAATCTTTCACGTATGTTGTAACGTAATGAAGGAACTGTGACCGCCTTGGAGCTCCATAGGAATGGGGTCGGTATGGGTTATGACCCATCAGAATTGCGTCCTTCGTTTCCAGTAAATCTCCTTTCTCATTCCGAACCGACTCCGTTTCGACAAAGGTGAACCAGCCTTGCGTACATTTTATACACATCTACATGCACACGGAGGAGAAAGTTATTCCCACACTGGATCCCGGACAACGATATCGTTTTCATTGTCACCGCTAAAAGCTTCAGCAGCATCGCTATGTTGATGGCTAAACATTTGTCACATTTTTTTTAACGGCAGAGAAACGTTAGCGTCTGAGGAAGTTTGGTGTTTTATTCGTCATGTTTTAGCAGGAATTTGTATTTCACAAAGCCAGTTTCTGCGCATGAGTGGGCTGTTGGCACTCAATCTTTGTAACAGACTGCAATCCAACTGCAGACAGCCTGCGCCACCGAGAAGTCAGCAATACGCAGTATGACGAAGTTGTTATAGGCCTAAGTCTTTCAATAAATTTTAATGAAAGACTGGTCCTAACAGTACTGCGATATTTTGTCCAAACAACTTTTGTACACACGTGCGCAGAGCCTGATCGCAACCCAGGATCGCGACCGCGGAGCGATACATGTATGTAAAAAAAATATCTAAAGTGGCGTAATAAAGAGGCTTTTCGATGACGATTATGTATGGTATGCTGTATAATCCTTGGGAAATGAAGTCGATGCTGAGCAAATGATATCCAAGTATGAAAACGAAAATGATGAAAAAACTCTGTTGAACTGCATTGGAACGCAGTGTACAAATAACAGAATATAGGCAAAAAATAGATACATGTACTCTTTATCTGCTTCCTTAGATGGCTCCATCGACTGTCAGTGACCAATTTGGTTCATCGACTAGCCAATACGCTCGTCATCAAGTCTAGTTGACCAATTGCTCAGCTGGGACCAGATGCAAATTGGTAGGTTGACAGGCTGAACTTATCAACGGCTGTAGTCTGGGGTGTTCTGTTGCACTTATACGTCGACACGTACCTGAACATTCTGTCCGATCACGTGAGTTAATTGCCCCTTTGTTTTCGGAAATAGAGGCAAAACGCAATGTTCGTACTCAGACAGCTTTAATAGCATTATCTCTGTTTTCCCACAATGGCCTCTGGGAGTGCACATCGCATTCTCTATGTTGAAATAATTCTTTTTTATTTTGATTTTTTTCATATAACTTACTGACAAGGCTCGCTAATTTTATACCACAACAAGTGTTAGAATATTGTGACCACACAGGAGACAAAATCTCATAACGTTACAGCGCCCCATGCACACGGGGTTATATTTCGGGTGAGGCTGGAACGCACCCCCTGCAACCCCCCCCCCCCCCCCCCCAACCAGTCGGCTTAACTTTACTCTCTAATTTACGGTGGCTAGGAAAGGACATCACATGATCTTTTTTTTTCAACATGAAAATTTTTTTCAGGAAATCGTTGCGAACGATCGAGATATTATATCGGGTGATCGAGTTATTTATCTCGAGAGATCGAGATAATACGGTCATCGATCGAGATATTTCCTGAAAAAAAAATGTTCAAAAAAAGATCATGTGATGTCCTTTCCCAGCCACCATAGTTAGACTTCCCATATTACGGCATTTTTTTCTCGCTTAATTTGGCAGTGCGGCCGTCTGTGGATTTTCAAAAGGACTCACGGAAATATTCATGTCGCAAATTTTTATATCTGGCGACAGACTCGGTAATTATACAGTCAAAACATCTGGTAAAGGAGATTAAGTTGCAAGGCTATGGCGAACGCTGAAGCCGTACGTAAACAATCTCTCGGTGTCTGTGATTTCTCGCTCGGATTTAAAGACAAGAGTGGTTCTGGTTTCAGTGTGTGTTTTGGAACGATTAGAGGCTTTGATCTCGAAGCTTGAATCAGATTCGTTTCATTTTTGATGAAAGATTCTAATTGAATAGATGCAAAGTGTTCCTAAGCAAATGAAACACAATGCTTCTCCTCCTAACGTTTTATCGAAAAATCGTACTGGTGGGCGACAATAGACTCTAACAGTTTACCTTTCAGTTCGGCTCTTCCAACCAGAAAAATAAAATTTGAATGAAATAATGTTACAAGCCCTTAGGACACATGTTTGTGCAATTTCGTTGTTTAGCCACATTTTCAGTTCTTTTAGCTGCTTCACGTCTCTTATGCACACTGAAAAGATGAAGCCTATAGTACATTGTGCTTGGTGTCTTGAGGCCATACGTCTGTGGTTATCAGGTGTTTTTGTATTCACCATCTTGTTCATTGACGATCTTTTGCTTTCTCTTCCAATTCTTATGGTTTCATTATCAATTGTAGGCATATACTGTAAAAGTTGCGTTTAGTGGCCACCGCTCGAAATCGTAAAAGGCTTAGATCTTTGTTCAAACATGGTCGAGCAGAAATCCATTCAAGTTGTTGGATGAATTGGTGAACTCGTCAATTTAATTGTTATGGTATAAACCTGAATGACCTGATCCAGCCCACGGGCGTGACAATCACCAGAAATTGACATGTAATTTTATATCACATTGAAGTTTTTTTTTAAATTGGATACTCTTAAGCTGCGTTCACATAGAACTATACGGTATTCGGTATACGCTATTCGGCACCTATTCCATAGAGCTGTACCCTATACTATACTATACGCGAACAATAGTTTCATGGTCATGCACCCTTTGTGAAGCCATTGTTCGCGTATAGTGTAGTATACCGTATACCTCTATGGGGAAGGTGCCTGAGGTGCATGACCATGAAACTATTGTTCGCGTATAGTATAGTATAGTATAGGGTATAGCTCTATGGAATAGGTGCCTAAACTATTGTTCGCGTATAGTATAGTATAGGGTATAGCTCTATGGAATAGGTGCCATATGCACCCTTTGTGAAGCCATTGTTCGCGTATAGTGTAGTATACCGTATACCTCTATGGAATAGGTGCCTATACAGCTAGAGGCTGGGATATAACACTACTCGGTCATCTTAAAGAGTAGATATCCCTTATATTGGCCGCATTCATGTATCAAGAAGAAGGCAACTAAAGGCAACTTTCATAGTATTTTTTTGTGGGATATTTACGTTTTACTCAATGGTGGGCGTATGAATTCGTAGTTGGGCACTTTGTCAAACTGCAATGAAAAATGTATTTGCTTTTGCATTGCAGTGTCTTTTTCGCTATTTTCCTTCGGTTGAAACATGGTTATTTTAAAAGTGAGCGACATACAAAATTTACGCTGCCTGGGAAGTGACGCCAACGCAACAAAAACTAACTCCTATAATTATCATCGTATTGTTTGCACACCAAATCTCAATTTCTTAACCAAATTTCTTTCCCATTCGTTCGCTTTATAGTTGCCAACGATATGACGTTTTATAGGATGGAGTTTGTTTAAGACACTGGTTTACGACGATAGTCCCTTTTAAACTGAAGCCTGGGGGAAAGCAATAGACCAAGTACATGTAGGGCACTTAAAGAAACATCCATGAGGCAGTGCATGTGGCACAGTCGCATAGAGCTTATTAAAATGTCAAGTTGTGGTGAAGTCGCTGTGGCAAAGACGGCTGAAACAACGGGGACCGATGCAAATTTAATATCACCATGATTACAACATCTTTGATTGGATAAAATTGACCATTGGTCATAGTAATGTTCATTTTACAACCATTAACAATGTAATCAAGCCACCTAAGACATCTAACCAACATCAAATTGATGAAATCAACAAATAATGAAAACTCAACGATTCGCCTATAGGCACCGGCACATTCCCGAAATAGAATTGAGATGAATTTTCGATCTGCCACTTTGATGAGACAACCATAACCTCTTGGGTTGGTATAAAATGTTTCAAAGGCAGATTTTTTGTGGATTATGCCTGAGATATTATCAAGTCTGAGGTGTTTTAGAATAAAAATTGACATCTCACTCTCGGTTTTGGTTGTCTCAAAAAACACCGCTCGGATATAGGTGCTGGTAGGGACTAGTGAAAAATAGTACCTGTCTGGAAACCTATAAAAAGGGCCAGTACCCCAAATGTCAGGAAGCTTCCTGAGGCAAAATAACATGTACATGTCAGTTTATTTTTGTATTTTGAAATAAAAATTGTAAAAAGAGAGATCTTTGTTTTTAAAATGTTCAGAAAACCCCATGTTTTCAGGAACAGGTTCTGAAATACTAGAACATGTTCTTTTGACTGGAGAACGTGTTCCTTGTATTGTGAACGTGTTCTAGGACTAGAACACCAGAAATATGACGAACATGTTCTCAGAACGTGTTCAAAAAATGGGTTCAAATCGAGGTGTTCTGATTTTGAACATGTTCTAGGTGTTCTCACTTTTTACAGTAAGCTCTACAATAGTGTCATTTTGCCCACATTTTAGCTCGACCCTCGATGCATCTGGTGAGATAACCAAAACCTCATGTTCTTTATAACTGGCAGTCCTATCTACGGACGAGCCATGCATATGACAAGGAGAATCATGCCCGTCGGGGCCGCGTGCGCTTTATGATTGAAATTATAAATATGTTATCATATGCTGACGGACATGTATTGTTCTGCCACCAAGGGGATTCACAAGACACGCACCAGTTTATCCCTGGGGGTGGCGACCCGCACTGTTAGACTAATGTATATCCTAAGTTCCTTTAAATCTTAGATGGGCAACCATTGGCGGCTCTTAGTATGCACGGACAGCGGTCCGTTCGAATCAATGATAGAATTCGCGAGGCGCAACAGCGACATGAAAAAAATTGGACAAAGTATCGCCTTCTGGGAATACTGAACCTCAGGATGCTTTTGAGGCGGTCGTCATAAAAGTAGACATTCCTCCTAGCTTTATTTCAGAATAAAATGTTTTAGATGTCTTTCTGTCTGCTGGTTTCGTCACTACAACTCATGCACTTTTGAAATGCCTTAGGCAAGTCGGCAGAGATGATTACAGATATTTGTTTCTCCTGTCAAAATGCCTTGCCTTATAAATCGTCAAGTATAGGTTTCATTAATCACCAACAAATAGAAGAAAGAACTAACCTATCAGGAAAAAAAGCGAGCACTTTCTGCATTAAATAGTTCTAGAGTTTCAAAACAGCCACTTGCGAGGCGGCATCACTTGGGAAATCTATACGGTCACTATTTCATTCTTCGTGAAGGCTTCCGAACGGTGCGGTCAATAATCTTCACAAAAGAAAGTAATACCGCTTCGAATGAGCATAAATCTTGCATAATTCTTCATGTTTTCAATACTCTCGACATTGGTGAGATTGATATTGATCATGATTATTGACAGCCAACACGATTTAGTTGCGTGTAGAAAAACATTTATCACAACAACCGCGGTTTGGTTAATGTCGATAACATATTCAGAAACTTGGTAGCCGCTGCGAGAGTTGCCTTGGGACACATTTTATCACGGGTATCGGCATCCAAATGTACTGATTTTCAATGGTTTCTATTGTCGTACAAAATGCAGCCGTGGTTTGCCTTTCTTTATGTGCTTGATGACATGTGTTGATAGTGTACCAATACCACCATGCAGCATCAGCGAGATTACATGCATTTTTGCATGTAATCTATACTCTATACTCTATACTCCCTAATACAAGATGTTAGTTGAGATCAGTGGGCTGGTCAGGGCTCGAGTCTCCAACCCGCTATTGTGCGGGTTAGTGCCGTTGTGCCACTTTTGCAATAGAAGATGCTGACAAAAAGATGATTCGATATTATCATCGCATCGCAGCTGATCAGTTTTGGAGAATAGTATCACCAGAAACCTTTTAAGTAAATACAGCGGCTATCAGCCACAGCGCGCATGAATAGGAATCAGCCGTGCGTGTGTCCGGACTTTCACCAATGCTGCTCGACCAGCTAAAACTGTAAACCTCTCGTAGGGATTTAACTTAATGGCGTATCATCGGAAAATGAACCAGTCCGCGAATAAAGAAGAAAAGGGTCTGATAAACATACATATACAGGGCCGCGAAAATATGGGGGCTAGACGGGGGTGATCCACCGAACGTGTCGGGAATAAATTACTGTATACAAGACGGTAAGAAAAACCTGTGCATGTAAGCGACTTTGACGGCTTGTCGGTGGCGTGTCACGGATGCGGTTGGAATAGGGAAATCTTGCATCTTTCTGAAGCGATTATTAGTGAGACCATTGTGGTATTGATGAGATTACCAGTCAATTACCTGTACCTAAACGAAAAACTCAAAAGATACCCCGTCATGCGGGATCTAAATGGTAACCAGATTAATTGAGAGGAGCCTATGTGGTACCTGGGAATCAGAAGTCACTGGCCGATTTTTGGTTTCTCCCTCTTGAATTTTGAATCAGGATTTACTGATCAAAAATTAAAGGGTTCTTGGCTGATAGACCCCGTTATTCCAAAGCTGTCTGCCGATTGGCTCTCAGGAATCAATTACCATTGGATCCTTCACGTAAAATGGTAAAATGCGAAAGCAATAAAAGCCATTAAAGTACTTCTTGAGCAAAATTGATCCGCACACATTCTTCTAACACGCTCATATGCGCATGTCGACTCTCAATCTAAAGCAAATTATTGTCGCGAAACAAAGATCAATACATTGCAGACAGGTGAAGAAGAGTCTTTAAAAAAATTAAAGAAGGGAAAAATGTACAGTGGAAACCCCGGTCGGCGACCACCTCGGTAACGCGACCACCCCGCTATGACGACCAAGAATCGCCGGTCCCGAATGGTTTCCTCTCTAATTACCATTACAAGGCCCCCAGTAACACGGCCACCCCGGTACCCAGACCACGACATGACACTTCCGTTCACATACCCTATTTATGCCGCGGCATAATTCACGAGATCGAGGTTTTGATGGTCGATTTATGGTGCACCACAATTCCGATTTATGCCGTGGCATAATTCTGAATTCTGTCCACTCGCGCCAGCCATATACGTGATCAATTAAGAATATAGAGAATATAATATAGAAATTTGCATAGTTTTGCCCTTTCACAAAAATTGAAGCAGCTCAGTTGTTATCGCAAGTATGAAGATGCGATTTAAAAAAACACATTTTATGGGGTTATTGCGTCGTACATACGTTTTTCGCCGCTGCTGTGGCCTTCCTTTTCAATAATTTAGCTCAGACAGGAGGAAATAACCTTATTTCCCCTGGCTCTGGCAAAATAATTTTCAATAAGAGGGGAGTAGATTTATGTTAGGCAGCGACCATAGCGTGACATCTATCGACGACTTCGGTTAACTTATCTGACCTAACTGGTTCCTGTCCATGTAGTTGCCCTTTAAGTCTCTTTGCCACCCAATGACCGAGGGAAATGCCAATACTCAAGTTAAGACGACACACGGCTGATTTAACAGTTTAACAGTAACTTATAGTCGGGAATAGTGTCGTCAACGCCCCCCAAAACTTTCAAAACAAGAAACGCATGTATAATGCACACACCTTGTATAAAGAGATTGACGCTTGAGTCAGTCACCATAAAAAGAGAATTATTTTCCATGGGACATAACACTGTTACATTGGAGCACAAAGATTCAAAACCCCTTATACTCAAAGCGAGAATTTTAAACCACTTTTTGCCTTGCGAAATATTCTGTCTGACAGAGACGAGGTGCTAATGATGTCGCATTTAGCCAGGGCATGATCATTACGACTAAGTTAATCAAACATCGCGAACACTTCCTGACGAAAAACTCCCGTTGACATTTCCCTTTTACAATTAGCGAAACTCGTGGTGATGTAGTGCCTCTAACTCAACGTATAGGCTTATCATCAGTGGTATAATGTGACGATATAACGACCACGCCGACCTTTTTTTGTGACGATACCATGATATGGCCACTCCTACGTGACGGGCTCCAATTATTAGTGTAGCACCCAATGGCTTGTCGGCTGTATTGGTGATACGTAATCCTTATTTTGATATATATACCTGTCCATGTGTCTCGACCACTGATTTACCAAGCTCCAATATGATTTCAAGTGTGACTGGCTAAAATATTAAGCTCTAAATCATTTATGCTCTGTTGAAATAGATTTCACAATCATTGATATTCATATAAGTTGATGCGGATTTATTTTCTCTTGTACGGTCCCAAATGACCGTCGTCGATAAAGCAGCAACTGACTTGCTGATTACGCATGATTCCGATTCCATGATAATTATCATCGAATAAAATTTTAATACGCTCGGCTTTGCAGGATCCACTTGATATATCGCTACGCCTTTGTGATCAGGTTCAACAGTACGCGATCAGGCGTACTCCTCGGCAGACTACGCATATTGCTTCAGCAATGCCGTCCAAATGGCTGTCGTATCTCATTACTCTACCGCGGACGAAGTGGGCCGGCCTCGTCCTGTCGCTATGGGAAGAGACGATCAGGATGACGAAATGGACTGCCCCGGGGTTCTACATGTATATCTCATCGTCATTCGTCACTTTTGTCAATAAGAGAATTTCTGCTATCGATCAAGAATTGGCCGAACGGAAACGTAGCTACAATCCATTGACTGAGGCGCACTATATATGACGTGGGACGGCCGCTGGATGGATCAAAAGGAAGTATACACATTGCAAGCATTTTTTATCACGAATTGCGGCTTTAGATCCACCTTTTTAATTAATTTTTCTGATCAGATATTTCAATGTTCTTTCAGCATCGGTTTTTACTCGTGCATTAGACTTATTGAATTCTAAATTAATAATTTTACCGGTGCAAATGAGCTTGTGTGATATTTTCAAAAAGACATCACACAATCGCATTTGCAGCCTTAATGTTTTGATAATGCTCTATTTGATTCCAGTGATGTCTTGAATTGGCTGCTTGGGGACCGGTACCACTGAAAAGCTCGAAAAGCTGGTGTGTTGGGTTCACACATCATTAATCCCATTCAACATCGGCCTTCGATCTCTAATGCCCTATTTTGGAAAGCCCTATATTTTTCAATCGTTTTCTAGAAATCCGATCATTCAGGAAAACGTAGTACAATGTCGGACTTTTGTCGGATAAATCAGGAAAAGGTTAGAGAAACCGTTAAAAAGCCGGGAAGAGCCTCCTCGCTACTATATAGTGTAGCATATACATCTTCCCGGTAGGTTTTCCCTGTCAATGCCTAATACACTATAGACTTCCTGAAACGGACAGGTTTGTATTTTGAATTGTTATCGCCGTTCTTAGCTTTAGCATCCCATTAATACTTGCTACATTGTATATCCCTATAGCCCCAATCCTCAGCTTTACCCTTCCCATGCCTCTTTTTAATGGTCTGGAGCTGAATTCGCGGTGCGGCTTAAGCAGAACTAAACCCATACATAGAGCGTCAGCAAATTCAAAAGAATAAAATATCACTGACAACATATCGCTTGATGTTTATACATCAACATCTTCTAGTTTGGAAGCCCGGCAAGATGTTCAGATATGTCAAAAGAGAGAATGCCTTATACCAGATTCATTTAAGCTCAAGATTTCTATTTATTAAACCCCAACAAATTCATATCAACATCAGCAATAAGTACAATCATATGCCGAGGTCAAGGTCATCAGACAAGGAAAATTACTATAAATTCTGTTCCGTATTAAGTCTCTGAATGATGGTTATGGTTATTTCAAGAGGCATGTGAGTGTGTGAAATTGATGACGGGACTTAGTCCAAGGGCTGCTGTGTATAGTGGAGGCCGGCGGGCCATGGCGATTTCATATTTCGAGGACAGAAAACTCCACATTATCCGAGAAAACCGAATGTAGGTAAAAAAGGTACAGGAAAATTTCACATCGCTCGGGGATCGGTCCTCAAATTAGCTTTGGTTGTCTCACAACCACATGTAAACCGAAAGCGAGGCATCAATTCTATTCTACTCAAACTGTTTTGTACCAACTCAAGCGTTTCTGGTTCCAAAACTGTTGGAACCAAAACGAAGTGCAATGTACTTTACATAGGAAACACTTCACTATATATACATTGCAAACAATGTGTTTTAGAGTACATTCTTTGAAATTGAAACAGTCAGGAGTAGTACTCACAAGTACCAAAGATATATAGCCTGTCCACTCTCGCTCATAAAAAACAAATGTAAGTAAAGAAATCATTTGATGTTTAAAAATATCACCGTCTGGTCCAACATTTGAATTGCGCCGGCGTGTAGCACATGCATCTTTAATATTAGCGTTATCAATTCAAGAAAATACGAAGTCTGCCGTATATGATCTATAGTTTCACAGCTAAGACCGGTTGATTCATTACCACGAAATAAAAACTAAGGCGAAGACATGACATGGACAACTTGGTTTCGCCAAACTACCAATTGAAAATGCTGAAGGCGTCGACCGATCATATCCACAATATAGCTTGGACTGAATATTCATAACCGGTCTTAGATCTGTGAAGCTAGGGTATTTTTGACGTAGCATTATGTACATACATTGTTAGCACATCAGCCTCTGATATTTCTGATCACCCGCACATTACCACTAACAATTCACACAAGCATTAGTGACCAGGTTGCCTTTGGTCCATGGATTTGATTATAAGCCACGTTAGGCAGCTGTTAACACCAACCGCACAAAAATGCTTTTAGGCCTTTTTTTATGTATCATATTACGGCGTGGTATCCTACCTTCCAACGGAAATATCCATAAACGATTAAATATAAAGGTGCACATCTATACATTTATAAAAAAAGCACCATGTTAAAAGAATTAATTACCTGCCTTTGGCGCATGTGCATCTAACATGAAAAACTATGGTTTTATGATAAATACGTACATGTATGCATTTGCCTTGCGCAATTCTTTTTCATTGCTTGGGATGCAAGGTCGCTGTTTAAGGTCAGATTCGTTTGTGAACATTGTTTACATGTGGTCAACTGGTAATCAGAAATAAATATGGCCGTATCGCAGTGATAAGACATTGGAATGTTTACTAGTAGTGTACAAATAGCACTGTTGAAATTTATAACTAATGCGTATTAACATTTACATGAATTCGACAATCACCTTTAAACATTCAACTTTAAATTATAAATTTTGAACGAATGTACAACTGGCCTAGGATGTTTTCGTCAACGCGAAAGCCTATCCCTTTTTTGACACTCAATCGGGAGGTCGAACAATGGGATAGGCTTTCACGATGGCGTTTCGGGGGACTTGCGAAAACTCCCTAGGACCACGCCGATGTCCTGTTTTGTGTTTCGGACCGACAGTATACGTGTAGTGGAGTCAAACATGTCAGATGGTATCTTTCTTTCGACAAGTCATCCGTTCGATCTCCTGGACTGGTAGATCGCTGCATGTATTACTCCAATTGAGGAATAGCGGATTCCAAATGGTGGCCTTGGCCGTTGGCAGTCAAGGAACGACGTAGTTACGGAACTGCCGGAGGAGTGTACTTGAAAACATCTGTATCTAATACCAGGTCAAAAATGAATTGGCTTTGTTTGCTATATAGAATAAACTAATTGGCTTTGTCTGCTATATAAAATAAACTAAGTGATACCAAAATATCTTATACAAGGCTTTTTAAGGTTGTATTGGAAATATGTACCTCTTGCTTTTTTTTGCTCGGGCTACTGCTACAGTTTACATTATAGTATCCAGCTTTATTGAAGAGCGATTTTTTTTGAAGATCATGTATCATTAAAATGCAGCGGCTCTGTTGGAATGGAAGCCTCCTTTAGCGACAAACTACCATTTCACTAAACTGTTGGTTATTGGTTTTGCTGGTGCATATTCTCATTGGATTCATAACGTAGTCTCGGATAGTCTAACTGTTGAGCTCATATCAGCGCCTATATCTACTCGGTTCGACTGACCAAACACCATCCATTTCAAAGTTCGACGAAAGCCATTTCCGGTTAAAAAATAGATGTAGAAGTTGACGCATGAGTTTAAGGTTGAAAACATATAAGATAAGTGAAGTAGACCAGTCGCTGTTTTTGATACCATCTGAAGTAACCTTTGTCCATTTACTAGTCCCTCGACGAAGGCACAGAGTTCCAAAACATTCATTACTACAGCAGGGAGTTCCAGGATGGTGAAGACACAGCAAACTGCCACGACTCTCTTTGTAATGGCATCGTAACTTGCCTGTCGCTTTTTGTGACGATTGTTGCTACGATTTCCTCTTTTAATCGCTTTGATCAATTGGTAATTTAGAACAAGGATAGTTGTCAGTGGAATGATGAACACCAGAAGAATGTAAAGAATAACTTTGTACAAAGTATTGAAATATTGGTTATTTCCTAATGCGGTGGAAACTGCGACTGGCACCGACTCTTTCAAGCATGGATCATACATCATCAGCGTTTTAAATAACAAACATTTCGGCATGTTGTAAACAAACGAACTTAAGCAGATACATCCAACAACAATCTTTGCGTTTCTGACTTTGCACCACGTCCTGGCTCTATGAGGACGACAGACTGCGATGAATCGTTCAACAGTTACACACACCACCACGTACACTGAAATAACTTTGGTAAACCACAGCAAAGCCCACGAAAAACTTTTCGTCTTTTCGAAAAGTTTGAAATACGGGAGGAGTCTTCCAGTAAAGACATACACACTGCTGAATGAGAAGTATAACAAGTAAATGATAAGGACGGCGTTATCCGCAACTGCTAAGGCCTTCAGAAAAACTGTGGTGGAAGTTGGTCTCATTTCTTTACTTAAAACGACAAACGAAAGACAGTTTCCTACGAATCCGAACACTGCTAGTACGGGCATCACGTAAACTTTCGTGATGTAGGATATCCATAATATCGCATCCATTTCTATGAGTTTCGGATAAATACAGGTCGAACTGTTGAACACCTCGTTGGCAATAGAAGACGGTAAGTCATCCATGGATGGTTTTTCATCCATGGTGATGGTAAGACGATCAAGATAAGGAAGAGGAGACGTCATAGCTCAAATGTATGCAAGGTTGATGGTACTGTTGATAACTCCTGGTTACGCTTCCATCCAGAGAGGTAAATTTCGTTTGTCAGAAAACATATCCATTCCTCGTTATGAAGGTTTTACCTGAAAACGAATTTCGGCAGATTTAAAATAAGCAGATCCAGTTTGAGTCACGACTGACAAAATATTGGGAAATCCTGATTCAGAGAAAATCACTGAGGGTTGGAAGAGTGCTCCGAAATTATTTCGACGAAGAGCGCATCGGCTGATAGAATAAAAGTATCCAAAAGTATTAATCAACGTTTATTCTGATCGGCATATCGATTCACCCGAGGAAGAATTGCGGCAAAATTGTTAACATCAACGTGCAGTGGGAGGGATGCCTAAAAGGTTCCACCCATGAAAGAAATCGACCAACAGGTGAAATATCCATCCGAGAGATAATGACTAAATTGCAGACAAAATTGGTCTAGAATAGAATCCGATCTGTGTGAAGAAGATTTTTAAAGGTTTGACAGAGTTAAAATCGATACACATGCGTAGTCGAAGAATTTCATCCAAGTGTGAGCATTGCCGGGGAAATTTGATGAAACGATTTAAAATTGTTCTGACGTGCGAAAGTTTCACCAAACAGCAACATTCGGCGAAGTCAAAATCAGCAGATCTTACCGAGAGAAGTTTGACGAAGTGTGTTGAACTGATAAGTATTCAGAGGACGTTAGTCAGCGATTTCAGTCAAAAGGGATTTCGCAGCTAATAGAATCATATCCTAATGACAGAGGTTTTATCTGATATATATCAAAGTTCGACGAAGTAAGTTGAAATCAACATGCAGAGGAAGAAACAGCGACTCAGACGATATTAATGAACAGATCATTCACTGAATTACAAAAATGTATACTGGTATATCATTCATGAGTGAATATCATCGACGAGGGTTCCATGTCCAATTAAAATACCAGTTCGGATATGATTTGATGCCTATATCCCATTTGAGCAACAGAAGAACAATTCACGATTATACTTCTCGACAGAGTTGAAAGCAATGGAAGAATGATTGTTTTCCACGGACAAGAGATTTTTACAATTTACCTTCTCGATTTCAACGGAACACTTTGCGCTAGATTAGATATGAATTCCACATCCACGCATAATATAATATATATTATATCCTTTGAAAGTATATATGTATGATACGAGTTGGTCGACTCCCCGAATCCGATCTGAGATAGGGTCCACCTAATGACTTTTGGGAGGCAGCACTCCAAATGACAATATCCCTCGCGTCAGGATCATGGTACCAGCGATGTCCTGACTGTCGCTGCTGACTGGATTGAATTCATTCAACTCTCCTTGTTATATTGAACGACACCGAGCGTCGTGAGTTGCACGTCGCTTAGCGACCGTCTGCCAAGCCTTAAAGAGCTAGTAGTGGTAAAATCAGAAATATTTGGCCTGCGGGAGTTGCATCACAATATCTTTCAATGTTGCACAATGAGGAACATACGATGTTTGTGAAGCACCGTGCATGAAGCCGTCCACCGAACTTATAAGGCTGATGATCATTTTGTCTTAAGGTATAACGCGTAGGCAGCCTAAGCCTGATTTTAAAAGCAGTTTCACATAATCGACCGCAAAGCATGCAGCCACAGAATACCGGTGTAAAAGAAAAACGCCCTTCAATGAAGTGTCCGGTGGTCAACGGATTCTATTATGCGCTATTGATCTTTGAGGCACTGCAGCTCATGGTCTCTGTCACCATACAATGTGGAATGACACTTTTCCAGGGTTGAGAACGGGAAATTTGTTGTTATGACATCAATGGCCCGCCGTTATACAATGGTACAGCCGATGGCGATGCCTGCAAGTGGTAAGTAATGTGCACCACTGTTGCCCACATCAGCCATTAACGCCGAGGAAAATCATTAGATAGAGAGTCAAGGCATAGTTGGCCTCAAGAATAAATATAGTCTGTACTATCTGTAATGGTTTCTGCATGCCTCTTGGCGCCTGGTGTAGATAATAGAAACCACTATGAGTTCTGTATCCATCACAACTACACGATTGGAAGAGGCTGCTTGAAAAAGATAATTGTTCTTTACGAGTGATGGGACTCCTTCACTCGTTAAGAACAAATAGCCTCAAACTGCCTCTTCCATATAGCTCTGTAGTGTACTAGACTCCTAAGGCATCCAGCCACATTGTTATTGTAATTCATGTACATGTATTTGCAAAACCAACCAACGCATTTTATACGAGTTTTCCAAATGCTTTGCTTTAATCGTTGAGGGAAACCAATCCTTTTAAGGCAGTACATCACATATTGTTTACGAACACTTCACATCCACCAGTTTGTCAGCAAACTTATCATACTCACCGTATACCTCAAGATTGGCGGAAGGTATTTTCGATTTGCAGCCTTTGAATGCGACATAATGTATTCGACCCTCTGGTGTTTCGGCGTTTGCGCACAATCGTCTTTTGGAAGAGAGTAATAATTATAGGCGCAGGTGTGGGCTATCAGGTGGCATTACCTGATCAAGTTTGACGCAAGCCCTGTAATCATGAGTACATACATGGCGAATACAAAAGGATAAACAGACAGTATATTAGGACTTTCAGACCATGCACTGACTTGAAAAAAAATGATTACAACTTCCATTTGAATCTTTTATCCGATGACAAAGCCAAGAAGATGGAACGTTCAATGTCCGTCAGGGCATCAATCAATGTCTAATAACTTGCTTTTAAGGATATCATACAATCGGGTATTAAACTAAGTAACTATAGAACAATCCGATGTACTTTTATGGCACACGTACCAAAGCCGCTTTGAATAAGGATGATTTAGTTGCTCTCGGCACGACGTGAACCAATCAAACTGGCTTAAGTTAAAAGCACTCAACGCCAACCGAAAGATTTAGCCTTTCTTTCTTCCAAAATAGATTCGATATACAGTCAGGAACATATTTTCTTGCAAATAATCATATTTTTAAAACAAAAATCGAATTTCAGTATAAGGAGGAAAACCCACCAATACTTTGACTTCCAAGAGGATGCCAGTCATTTTCAATAGACTCCGCCTCTCGATATTTCAAACCCTTTTTGCCGTACATGTATGGGAGACACGACAGAGGAGTAAAAAAAGCCTGATCTCAGGATGACCTTTCTGGTAGACCAATAATAATTCTTCCCTATAGAGCGCAGCAGATCGAACCTATTATGATGGCCTAACCTTCTGATAGCTTGGCCGAGGATCACGACCACGCTGGTCCCAGATTCGCGAATGTCGTGGCGGCCTCCGTCTCGCTTTCGTTTGAGCTGAGTAACTCTAAAACAGTTTAGATTTTTAAATACATGTACATGTAGAGTCAATAAAATTGGCGGAGGTTAGTTTTCAAGAGTCAGGCAGATGTGATTTACGTTAACGTATAGGAGCTTGACCAAGGTAACGTCAACAGGATCTACGGTCACATCTTTAACGTGGCCTCCCGGTTCGGCGCCGTGGCTGTGGTAATATGGCGGTTCTGAACGCTTTTTGTTCTACAAGTACGTTCGGTTTTCTTGGTGGAGAGAGAAAAAAACGGTGTAAGGATAACTGGAGTTAATGCGCTTCTACAAAATATGCTGACGTTTAAATGATGTACGGCACCGGCAATTAGTAAATGCGGATGAGTAAACCTTATCTTTCCATTATTTCCGCTCTCGTCCAAAAAAATGCCTACCGTGATCTTAGACATTCATGGCAATCACTAGCGAGGCAGAAATAAGCTTGCCACTAGTAAAAGTGGATGAGTTTTCATAAAAAGGCGAAAAGGTAGTGGCCAGAACTCGAATTACGCGTGCCGTAATCCTCCAGACACGCGATCGTTGAAGCGTCTCACAAGAACCACAGAGCCACACACGAAATAAAGCTAAGATTTCCCAGTATCCAATACCAAGATGTGCCTTCATAATTCTACTGACTGCAGCATCCTGAGTATCTCCCCTTGGGTATGAGATATAAATAACAATTATCTCAGGATGATTTCAGTGGACGGAAATACGGATATCGGGTATGACTTGAGCGACAAACGAATTTCCCTGGAGTCCGATCACTCTGTGAGGAGATTGTCACCTGTACTTCCAGGGTCAGTTTGGAGAAAGTTGCTTCGTAATGAGAACCATAAGCTTGACCGGGGGCGTGGGATACAAATACTACAGCTTGTATTATACGGGCCTGTCTCTTAAGTACATAGCCTCACAGAGACAGAATCCAGTATCTGCGTTGTTGCTTACATTAGAACAACTTCTGCAAGAAAGATAACTGTTGATTACATGGCTGTCAATGATGTATACGTTAATACCTATCACGTCGTGTGGCTAATCGTGGTTGCGAAAAAGTGTCAAAAACATCATTGCCGGGTGTGATCAGTCGGCGATTGCGTCAGAGTCATCGTCCGCAGATCAGCGGATCGGCAGACCGCGCATGTCAAATTGCGTCGTGGTTAATAAGAAGAGTCGCTGACCAATTTGGTATGTTGACGTGGATCTGTTATAATTGGCCATGATTGATGATCAAACGTCTGACACTGCCTGCTCTCCATCAGATGGAGAAGAACATCAGAAGAAATATTTTCTTGGCAAAGTTAGGATTTAAATTGGTCCACCGGTTGGACCCTATCAAAGTGACCGTGTCAAACTAATATTTTTCTTTCGTGCTCCTTCACGGGAAAAAGACGCAACAGGACTACATTGTATTTTCTGACAGGATTAGATCATCCTCATCGCCCTTTAAGGTTGATTTAATAATTCCCTTTGGTTAGGATAATATTTATCATGTACTCAAAATGTGCCATGCTGTCACGCCGGATATTTAATTTCCTGATAATTATTCTTGAATTAAAGCTGATTACCCCACAACAGCAAAAGAGCACTGCTTGAATAAATCGATGGCGCATCATTAAATATATCTTGCCTTTGCCAAAGACCAGGGCAGCAGGTCCCATTGGTGTTGTCAATGCACGCGGCAAAGGTTTTGAACTTCAAAAGAAGGTATGTATGCGTATGTGGTGGTAGTGGTATCATTGATTCCTCCTAGGCCAGTAAAGAGGGATTCACTACAGCCGCGCGGTATACAGGGTGGCCCAGAATTGGCCAAAATAATTCTATTGTGTATCCATTGCGGGAAATAACTCTGGGCCACCCTGTAGAGTGAACCCAGGACCCCTGGATTACAAGGCAATCAAAGCCCGACTGAGATCCGAGATCATTTCGTACTAAACTGCTAGCTAGGCCTACATATGTCCCTGTAGACATGGTAGAGTGATGCCTTGTAATCCAGAAGCCCATTACATACACAAATCAAACGATCTTCGAAAATCATGAGACCAAAGCTTTATTGCCGTTCTGATAATTTTTGTAAGCCCTGATATGTCGTTCCGGTAAGTAGCGTGAGCCTTGCATGGTACTTCTGATTCTCCGCGACATGAAAACTTGCCGTTTCGATTTTGGCACACAAAATGCAGGATTTATAGAAAACTCTCCTTTCTTTTGTTAAAAAAGTTAGTTTACATTACTGATTAACCTGCAAAATTTGATGTTTGATTAGTGATAATGAGAAACAAACGATGCAAATCCGCCAAACGTAACATAGACTATAGAGGGAAAACAAAATCCACACCATGCAAACCAAGCCAAGGCCGGGCAAGGCCAATTAAGGTCCCAAGGGTGGCGCCGGGGCCGGGGATCGAACCCGGTACTTCCCACTTATGAGGCCATCACTCTATCGACTGAGCTAACGGGGATTTCTTTCCTGGGTGAGGCTCATAAGCCACCAATATACACAAACACCAGTCGGATCGAATGCATGGTGTACACAGAAATCAGTGTCCCTGAGGAAAATGTGTCCTACCTAATTATTTTCGACGCAAGTTCTCCCCTTTCTATATAGTGACTCAGTGACTGGTATCTTGAAGTAAGCACCCCCCCCCCCCCCCCCACACACACACGCACACTTGGCACCCACCTCTGTATTAATCAAGCGATAACGTTTCTATCCTTGTTTGGCCATACGTCCTCGGCAAATCACCAAATGGACCAACTTTTTTTTTCTTACAGAAGTCATGGACAAGGAGGCTAAAGCTGCCTTGAAACAAGCCAGAGAAGCAATCAGAAGTAAAGAGTATAAAGAAGCATTGCAGCATTGCAAGGTGGGTCCAATCATTTTTCGTCCCAAATTACAGGTCTTGGCTACTGTCTGGAATTGAGAGACTGTACTGCCTTGGAGTTGGAAGATTTGACAGCCTTGTTGACCAGATTACATGCCAATCAGGATTGCTTGGTTACTGAGTATTCAAATGATGGAAGCTATCAGGAAAGCTGTGAAGACCGGCTTAATGCAGTGGAAATATCATTGACACTTTGACACTTGCGATTGTACATCAAAGCAGAAGTGTACTAAAATGTCTCACATGATTTTTTTTCATGACTAATGCTCATTTCTGTCGAAAACATTCTAACTTTTAGTTTCTGAACAATCTTTCCAGACTGTCTTGAAGCATGACAAGAACAACTACAATGCCTTTGTCTTCATCGGAGTGGCTGCAGAGGGGGTCGATGAGCATGACCAAGCTCTAAAGGCATATACTAAGGCAGCAGAGATCTCCCCTGAACAGGTCTTGGCTTGGCAAGGTCTGGCTGGATTTTACGAGAAACAAGACAAGAAAGAATACAAAGAACACCAAGTGACAGTGTATAAAAAACTCATAGAATTACAATCAAGGTATGTGTGAGGACAAGAGAGCTTTTATTCATTGAAGTCATTCTCTACAATCTTCACACTTTCACAATAGTTTACAGCATACAGAATTCATGATACCCATTTGGCCATCACTTATTCTGTAGCATTCATCCTGTAAGTTGCAGAGTTGCATGAAATACTGTTCAGAGCGAATTCTTTCAAAAATGAAATGAAATATTCTTTACCTTTCCAGTGATCAGACGAAATGTTTTGAAAACAAACTAAAGATGGGACAGGCATATGAGGCCATGGACAGCTGTGAAGAGGTGACTATTGTAATATTTTCTTGGCCATGGATTCCACACATGTTGTCCTTGCAGTCCTTCATGATCTCTCATTGACTTGCTTACCGTGTTCTCCACAGCAAATGGTAGAGGACTCTGGCTTATCAAGTGTGCTGATGCTGTTTTTCTGAGCTTTGATGAAAGTTACTGATTAAGTTACCTGAGTCAGAGTGCATCTAGAGTTGTGATTTGATGATCATTTCTTATCTTTCATTTCCTCTCTACGTTTTATCCTGCAGTTATAATTCATATAAATATACAATTTTTGTGGCATGTTTTCAGGCCGTTTCAATCTATCAAGACTTGGTTGAGTCCAAACAGGATGATGATGCCAAAAAAACAGTTTGGCAAAGACTGGTTGGTCTGTTAGAAAAGCAGAAGACTCTGTCACCAGGAAATACAGAACTGTTGGTGCAGGCATATGAAGTGGTGCTCATGCCAGGAAAAGCTGATGAAGACTTGGTGAAAACATGGATGAACTATATCAAATGTCTAGTCAAGGTTAGTGCCGTTTTCAATTTTATATTACATCTTGAAAATGATCTCTGACCACATTAGTATGAGCATTGTTGATATCATCTTCTGTTTGTTTTCAGGGAAAGTGTGATGCTTCAAAGCTCCTGGCACGTTGTGAGGAGATGATTTCTGTTTATCCAGAAGAATCCTACCCTGTGGAAATATTACTCCTGATTAAACTGGATAGATACAAAGGTAAGGGACTAGTGACTGATGAACTTTGGGCAGTTGGCTTTTTCAAGTCTGGAATATAACTGAAAATATCTTTTGAGTAAACTGTATAAGTTTGTCACGGATAAGCAGAACAATCAGTGTGGCCAATTTAACCTGTTTTGTGGATAATATTAAATTGATAAGTTAATAGTCCCCCTTTCTTAGCCTAACAACTTGGTTCTTTGTTTTTGCAGCTGAAAACCAAACAGAAGAAGATTTCATAGAACTGAGTAAAAAACTTGAAAATTCCAAGCCCGATTCAGCAGTATTGAAGATAGTTCAAGGCTTTCTACACTTGCAAAGGAAGGAATACCTCCCAGCACAAGATCTACTACAAAACGGACTTAATGGCTTTCCACAATCTGTCATGGGTTGGTTGCTGCTAACAGAGACACAACTTCGCCTTCATGATCCAAGTGGTCTTGAGTTGAGCATGGAAAAAGTGCAAAAGGTTTCATCCAAGAAAGACTGCTTCTGCACTGTTGAGAAGGACAACCTGCTTCAAAGAAGTAGACTAAACTATGCCAATGTCTTCCTGGATGTTGGAGATAAGAAATCAGTGTCTGAAGCTATCAACCAATGTCAAAAGGTAAGTGCAGTGGGGCCCTAGCAACAGCACGTTCATGAAAGGAAGGACATCAAGTCATAAGGCATGGCATAAATTTCTTACCTGTCTGGCAAATGCAAAGTGTCGTGACCTTATTTACATCTCTCATGTATTGGCCTGTGCTGTGATGCTGTTGTCTGCTTAACTCTGAGTATTATTTCTCACATTATTTCAGCTACTTGATGAGAAGTTTGAGAAGGAGAATGTTTTTGTCTGCCTCGCTTATGGCTACCTCTTGAATGCTGACATCAGCCAAGCAAGGGAAATTGTCAACAAGTTGGCCAGTTCCAAGTCTGCATCAGTTGTGGCCCTACAAGGATGGTTACTGTTTAATACAGACATTTATGATGAAGCAATCCAATGGTGAGCTGTGGCAAGGATCTGTGGCAAGAATCAAGGGTGAACCCAGCAATTATCGGTTTAACCTGCAGAAAAGGGATATTTTTCTTGCACACAGTACAATTATAATTGCATAGTATAGCATGCCCATTAATCTGAATACCAGGTGGACTGAGTATGGCCTTAGACGGAGACTGGCACATCATTTTCAGAAAATAAAAATCGGGAAATCAACAGCAAATTCTTCCTGCCATAGAACCTTTCTGAAACTTTGACTGCAATTGATTCTGTTCGTGTAATTTCAGTGTTCAAAATGCCATCGATCTTGATGGAAAAAATGGGTACTATCACTATCAACTTGGTAGGATATTATGGGCGCAGATGAAGGCTGGCCAAGAGATCAACAAACAAGACTGTCTTGCTGAATTTATCAAGGTATGCGATACTCGAGAACGATCTCGCCTGCAACTCCTTTGAGACAAATACCCAAAGGAGTTGCAGGTGTGTTGATAGAAGTGCACCTTGCTTCACACTTTCATGTTACAAATATCATTTGCCTTCGAACCTTCTTTGACAGCGATGATGAACTTTGTCTGCAAAATCATTTTATATTCAGCCTTTGTCTCATGAGAGAAGTATAACAATCGAAAAATTACAGTTTCTCTAAAGAGCATTTATTGTTCATTTTCCAGGCTGCCAAACTTGATCCATACTACAGTGACACGTTCCTTTATCTCGGCCACTACTACAGCACTATTGGCAATGATAAACAAAGGGCGAGCAGGTGTTACCAGAAGTCTTACGACCTGAAGGGAACCAGTGATGAAGTGGGTATCGCCCTTGTCGATTGTTTGAATGCAATTGGAGAGGAAAGTACTGCCTTGAAGGTTTTGACATCAGTGACTAGTCAAGCAAGTGCTGGAAGGTCAGTAAAATTGATGTTACCTCTGTGACGGAACCTTAATACTGCGATCAAAAGAATCAAGGAGGCCAGGCCCTAACCGCAGACCTTACAGTCTGATTAATCGCTTCTTGCAAGTGTTCTTCTTGAAGCAGTTGGGTTAGCTTTGGCAAAGGTCTGAATTTACGGTAGCTTCGAATTTCATATCGAGAATTTACATGTATAACCTCACTTGATCAAGGGAGATCTTTAGTTTATTTGAATGTTGACCCATTATTTCAGCGCAAAGTGGGCTTGGCTGCGACTTGGTCTGCATCACTTGAAGTTCAATGACCCAACAACTGCTGTGACGTGTCTACAGTCCGCACTGAGAGCTGACCCAAATGACTAGTAAGTGGGTCTAAAATCTTGTTTTCAAAGAAATGTTATCTTTCTATCAACCAGCCAGGAGTTTGTGGAGCACATAGTTTAATAATGAAGCAACTTTGAGCCAGTTATCATCAAAGTTAACTTCAAAGAAAGTTCTTGTTTAGTCAGTCGAAAAGGGGAGAGGCAGCATGGTATCTACATGTAGCCACCCTTGAAACTTCACTGTTATAACTTTAAATCTTCCTGCGGTTGGGAGTGTAAATGTTTCCCATTTCTTAATTTTGTTTTCTAATGATGAATTTCTTTTTTCCAGTCATGGTTGGGAGTGTCTTGCTGAGGCATACCTGAGCCGAGGCAGCTTCACGGCTGCTCTGAGGACATTCACCAAAGCCACAGAACTCTGTCCAGACTCTATGTACAGCTTGTACCAGATTGCTGCTATCAAGCAGAGGCTTGGCCTACATGCTGAGGCTGTGGTGGACTACAACAATGTATTGGTCAAATTTCCGGATTATGTACCTGCATTGAAAGTTAAGTGTCTTGATTTGATCCAACTTTTCTTCATCGAGTAGTGAACTTTTCTACGTATGAAATGTCTGGGAAATAACTTGTATTTTAACCCTTTGGTTTTGTCTGTTCCCAGTGGTTTGCCAGAAACGCCGCAGATTTAAGTGTTATCCTTTCATGTTTCAAATTTGCTTTCAGGCCTCGGTGAAACACAGGTCAATCTTGCTGGTTCAGCGCTTCATTCATATTTCAATAGAAAAGCTGTTGATCTCTGTGAGGAGGCTGTTTGGAACCTGACGAGAGCTGCTACACACCGGCCGGACCTGGCATGTCTCTGGAAGCTGATGGCTGATGCATGTACAATGGTGGCACCAGTGTCTTCCAGTACTGGAATGTGAGTTGACAGGAGTAGTCACCTTTCCCAATGGAGAAGCAATGGCTTCTGCTCCAGCCCTTCTACCTTGACGTGCTTTTGTAAAGTGCTTTTGTGAAGACTTACATCTCATCTGGTTTCTAACTGCCCGATTCCAACACAATCTGGGGACAGCTACCTTGGTGATGTTGGAACCTAAATTAAAAGAAAAAAGGTAAAAGGAGCTGCTGACTCTGATATCTTCAGTCTCATCTTCTATATTGAAGTCTCTATTCTCATTTACAGAATGAAGTTACCAAAGAAACTGAATTGTCCAAGCGCATCACTTGATGAATCAGTGGTCGTCGACAAATGTGAAGTGTTGGCGATTGGAGCCAAATGTTATGGATACGCCTTGAAAGTCTTGCCAGAGGATGCCTCCCTCTGGCATGACCTTGGGGTGAACTTTTACCGGCAGTCGCAGAATGTTTCATCAGAAAAAGAAGTCCAAGAATTATGTCACAAGTCGACACAGGTGTTAAAGAAGGCCATTTGTATGGATCAGAACAGGCATTTGTACTGGCTTGCACTGGGTGTGGTGTCTCTTTCATCAGGTAATTCATTTGGAACTTTGACTTGATTTTGCTGTAGAAATGTTTGAAATCTTCTCTTTAGTTCATTTAGAATGAAGAGGTTAAATGTCATCATCCTTTTACACAGAGACCAATCTCACATCTTTTCTACAGCAAACGACTTGTGTCACAGAGGCCGCTGGTTCCTATTTATGCGGCCTATAGGCCGGAGCTGGCACTAATGCAGTCACTATAACCTAATATAAGTTCAACTGGAAGCATTTTCAGTTTAACTGTACTTTCATTTCCTTTCAGTTATAAATGATGTTCCACTGGCACAGCATTGTTTCATCAAGTCCATACAAGTTGAAAGTAATGTAAGTTTTCTTTAAGTAACTTCATAATGTCACCGATTGTCCTTTTCATTCAGTGAATGAAGAAAAGTCAGTTTTTTTATCTTTCTACAATGTAGAGTCTTAGAGCAAAACATGCTAAAGATTTCTTACTTGACTGAATCGCATATCTTTGTGGTAGCTCTCCGAAGTTTATTGTTATACAAAGAGCAATTCGTTGGTCCATCAGAAACCCTCATGACCTATGCCCCTCTCTACTATGGATTGTAAAGCCTTAGAAATTCATATGCAATTTCATTCCAGAATGTCATGGCATGGACCAATCTAGGAGTCTTATATCTGAAACACGGTAAAATTGAGGTATACATTCTTTATTACATGTTATTTCTTTCAAATAAAACTTCCTCTTGTAACTATACCACAAAAAAGGATGTCATGCATTGGTAGTTTCTATTTTCTGATAAGCTTCAAGGCATTTCATTTTGAAAATCAATACTGTAATGATCACAAAAATTTCACAGTTTGCTCTGGTGGGAATAGGCATACATGAAATTGATTGACAAAGTTCCTTACTTCTCATTAATGGAAGTGTTTTCTCGATTTCAGCTTGCCCATGAGGCATTCAAGGTAGCCCAGTCTGTTGATCCAGCATACGTGCAATGCTGGATCGGTCAAGCGCTCATTGCGGAGACTGTCGGTCACGATGATGCTATGGACCTGTTCCGCCACACAAGTGGACTCTCTGTGCATGTGAGTAGAACAAATGCTTTAAAGATTTGAACATTTTGAGGTCACTTCAGTGGGAAATTGCCAGACTGTGGTGTCAAGTATCAGTCTGTGTTAACCCTGGCATGTTCCTTAGCCACTCCACCCCTGAAACTTTATACTCAGTCACGGTGCCTGGATCATTTACTTGGCTACTAGGATCGAGTGAATTATCACCCATCGGAGGGAAACAATCAATTCCCATCTTGTTTTGGGACGATCAAGTTTGGATGGAAATGTTGGCCATGTGGTCCGAGTTGGCTTTATTTTGATGTGCGTATTTTCTTTAACTGTACTCTACTTTATCATGTCTATCCTTTGTTAATTCTACTTTTTCCTTTATTGATTCTAGGTTGAGAGTGGTATTGGCTATGCCAGTTGGGTTTGCTCAGCCCTCCAAGGCACATTTAAGCTCAGTGAGGACCTCTATGCCTATTGTATTGAAAGGATGGGAGCTGTACCAACTGCTTGTGATGCAATGGCTAAATACTGCGGTAAGAATCAATTTGAGGGGAATTTGATAACAAAGTATCTGCTCTTGATTGTAAGATTTGTTGGGACCACAATGTTAAGATTATTGGCCTGCATGATGTGAGTGTGAATTTTGCTGTTTAGAACAAGTTTTGAACTTCTACACATGTTGTGAGGCTGTTTACTTGTATTTCCAGATCGAGTGTGTACGAACCCTGCAGCCTTTACTATCTATGGCATGTTATTGGAAAGACAGGGACTTCTCAGATCTGCGCTAAATTCATATGCGAGGTAAGGCATTGTATGGTGCTGTCTGGCATAGAATACATGTATCTGTCTTTGGTTTAGGGTTGATTTCGGGAGGACTGTAAAATGAGTGTAGTACAAATCTAATATTGCTTCATTGACAGTATAGCTTTCCAAAGCTGTATTACATGTTACCAAATTGTTCTTCCAGTGCTGTCAAGTTACTGGAGTCAGCGGATGATATGTTGCATTTGAACATGGCTAGGTCAAATTATGGACGCATCCTTTGGTAAGAACTTCCCCACAATGTTGTTTTCTCCTCACTTGCAAAATTTCAAGGACAATAGCAAAAACTGTATCATCGCATCGATACTACAGTCAATTCCTTGAGAAAATGACACTGCATGCAAAATGTGTTTGAGCAGGTCTTTCAAATCGCCAGAGTAGTGACATCAACAGTTGTTGTTAGGTCAATATCATGTGTAAAATCAAAACAGACGTTATAATATTACTGTCCATCTGCTTCTTTTAGTGCTCTTGGTTCAGCAGATGAAGCCGTGAAACAGTATCAAGCCATCAGTCCTTTAGAGAGCTTTGAGGATGTGTGTGGACTGGCCTTGAGCTACTACAAGGCAGGGAGCTGGGAGGACAGTTCTAATGGTGAGTCGATCATTCTTGGTCAGGTTTTTTCAATTTCTACTTTGAATTGCCTTTAGACTGTCTGATGTTGAACAAGATACACTCCACTGATCTGAGATCCAGAATGGAACAAAAGGTACATGTAAAGCAAACACATTAGTCCAGTGATATGAGTTTCTTTTTAATGAAAATTTAGGCCTCTTTCATTTACACTTTCAAACCTCTGATGCTGAAAGGATAGTTCCTGAAGACTTTCTTTTGTATACAGCTTACACCCAGGCAATTGAGTTGGCCACATCAGATGAAGACAAGTCCCATGTCTTTGCTGCCCTTGGTATGGTATCTTACAAACTGAGAGATGTAGAGCGTGCAAAGACTGCTCTGTTTAGATGGTAAGCATCAAAGCACTTGTTCTTTTGAAAAGTTATGGATTCGATTTATTTCAACTCTGTCCTTCAAAGCCCTTCCCCTCAAAAGGTCAAAAAGGGGGTATGGCATATTGGCATAACAGTAGGCTAAGCACTTCGTGGATTGTCATTTAGAAGTATTGACTCAAAGTGTGGTACAAAAAATGCTAAGTCACAAACATGTTCCTTTGTTTCAGCTCACAGACCAGTAAACCATCTATACCAGGCCTACTGGCTCTGTGCAGTATTGGCCTGCTGCAGTCCGATTCTACCCTGGTGGCTGCTGTCCTTCAAGAACTTGAAAAGTTGACTCAAATTCCTTCAGATCATCTTGTTGATGTGACATACCTTACTGCCACACTTTATGTCCTCATGGTATGTTATACATAAATATCCATCTTTCGTAACATATTTAGCCTATTGCAATATCATGCCTTGATGTTGGTCACTGTACATACATTTGCCATTCTCAAACTCAAAAGTCTAGCCATTAAATGTAATAAGAGTGAATCGTTGATTGAATACATGTAGCTAAGACCAAGTCATGTTTGATTCATCTCCTTTTCAGGGTGACCCTGCCACTGCAAAAAATACCATCATGAAACAGATACACCGATACCCAAATCAGCCAGAGCTTTGGATTTTACTCTCACAACACTTATCTAGTCGCAGCCCCCAAGACAGCCTTGGGGCAGCTATTTGTGCGCAAGTTGCATATTGTAAAGACAACACACTTAAGGTAAGATCTGAAGATGTATCTATCAGTTCTTCATGGGCAATTTTTACGCTCTTTCGATTTGCAGTTGAGGCTGTGTGGCCTCTGATAGTCTTCTTATAACATTCACAGGCACTCGGGGCCAATTTGCTGCACTCCAAGGATATAACAAGTGTAGCAAACCTCTCAAATACGTTTCACCTTCTTTCCAGGACGTATCTGCTACCATTACCAAGGGGAGCCTGACAGCTGGCTTATTCTCACAGACGGATACAGATCAGAATGCCTTCTATACTGCACAGAAAGCACTTCATCGGAATCCACATCGCCTGGACTACCGGTGCGACATGCTAGCAGCCCTCTTTGGTGAGACTATGGTTCAACAAAGCCGTGGTACTGCTAACAAGTCTATGATGAATCTACTGATAGCCTACAGTAAAGGACTGTTACAAATAGGTAAGGTCTTATGTTTTCACAACTGTCTCTCGAATTCTATAAGAATCCAGCTTTGCTGACAGAATTGATCCGAGTTTATGCCGTGTCCTCCACATTGCTGAAAACAAACAATGTTAAAGTTTAACCAGTCGGATGAAAAGACGAGATTCCATTACTCTCAATGCTTAGCGTTATATTTTATTGCAATTCCAGCGGAAAATGAGATGGGAAGCAACCCAAGTCCCGAGTCGACTGCCGTCCATCTTTGGTGTGTTAAACATTACATCCTTGCTCTGATGTGTGCCGGCAAATTGGATCAAGCAAAAGCTATGACAGAAGCTGTGAGTTGAAAGCTAGAAAATATCCTGTATTTGCTTTAAATGGTCGTTTTCAGCCAGTCTTTTGTTGATTCTTGATCCTAAACTACATTGGTGACAAACTTGCACTGTTAACAGTGTATGAAGCACAGTGCGGCTTGTGTGCCTTGTTCGGGCAGCAGGGGTTACAGGTAGACAGGGCTTGTATCAAGGGCATTGTGCCCTGCTATGCCACTATCTGAACCACATAATGCAGGTCATCCTCAAGAATCAGACCGTTTATGATGTCCCTGTTTTATTTCAGGCTCTTTCTCTGTACCAGGATGCTGATCTACCAACATTGCTTGCAGTTTCTAAAAACTTCATGTTGGATATCTCAAATATTTCTGACCAGGGATCATATTCGGTGAAGGTGAGTATACGAAGCAACCAAGATCATGCTAAAGAGGCTAGAGGTACATTTATACAGGTAGATATTTCACCTCCTGGCTTACACTCGAGGACGACTCCCCATGTACCTCATTTTCATTCAGTACCTTGACTCAACAGACATAGCCATTTGAGTGAGATTCAGTAACACAGGTGCAGAAATTCAAAATTGTACAAACAAGCATTGCACTAATCAGATCCACATTTCACATTTCTTTCTTTTTATTTCAGCTGGCTGTGGAATATTATCTCTCCAGGGGCCTCCTGGATGAAGTGGAAGCATTACTCAAGCAGGCCATTCAGTCCAGTCCCCACAAGAAAGATAAACTTGGTGCACTTCTTCAGTTTCAACATTTGTCATATCGGCAGATATTAGTAAGTGGTCTCTCTCGGATGTCCCTACTCTCGCAAATTACATGCTGGTCTAACATGTCCAAAAGTTAAATAGGGTTGAAAAGTAGGTAGCTTTACATAGATTACCCTTGAACTTTTTGATCAAAAACATTTCAGCCTCCTCAGGTTTATAAGTTGCTGTACTTTTTCAGGGACGAGGTCCTCCAAAATGGTCGTCCGTCTTCATGGATGCAGCCGCAGAGGTGCTACGTATCGATCCAAACTCATCTGTCTCACATCTGATGCGCGGACTGGTCCGATTCAAACAAACAGGCATGAGGTAAATGTGATCATCATCTTCATTGGCATTGGACGATAGTTTCATGGTCCATAATCGAGCCTTTGTCCTACAGAAAAGGGATCACATACTTGTACAGAAGATGTCCGCCGTGTAAAAGTTGACAGACGTGACAAAAGACAAACAAAATAATCTGCAATCGAGTTATCATGCACTGATGAATTTGTCCATCATCCCCTGGATGTCCACATCCTGGGCTCCTTGGTTTGCTACTTAAGGCAACAATTTTCCTTGTTTTTGCAGGGTTGCGAAGAGGCATTTCGTTGATGTTGCGAAAGGAGACCATGGCAGTCTTGGCCAAGCAGGAAGGATTGCTGAGGAAATTCTTGCAGAACATGCTCCAAGCAAGAGCAATGAGAATAATTAAGCCAACTTATCGTTGGATTTTTCTTTGTACTTTATGCCTTGGACTTTGTTTAGAACAAGTAAAGGAATATCAAACGTTTGTGTGTATGTACTTAATGGATGGCCCTATGTGGACAGACTAGGGGCTAGGAGACTGTGAACATGCAGTTGAATTCAAGAACGGTGCTGATCAGGACTCATTCTAAACCTCAACTGGAACAATCTCCATGTATTCTGCTTACTTACTGCATTCAATTCGCTCAATAAAATCACATATTGTCAAGAATGGCTTTTTCATTTGCACAGCCCACCAAAATGTTCTTTGAGACATATATACATGGGAAAGAAGGCCACTTGAAAATGACACATTGCGTGGATTTACATGTAGACTTGAATACATGTATGTCATTTGAGAAAAGGGTGGCAGAGGCAGACCTATTCAATTAGAAGTGACCATAGCTTGTAGAACTCTTAGAAGAGATGTGTATTGGCATGACCATTGCCACTCGAAGAGGCATTCAATAGGTTAAGAAGACCAGGGGGCAGATTGATGCTTTGTGATGGTGGCACAGGCAGACCGATCAATGTATTGTGTCCTATCAAAGGCCTTGGTCATTGGTGTTTGAGATGGAAAATACTTCAGGCTTTGTTCCGATTGCAGGAGTCCCTGGTGTCTTAACCAAGAACCACCAGCTTTGATGGCAAATGTTCACTTGGAGACATTTTAGAATTGAAATTCGTATTGCGCTGTTGGTTGGTCCTTCATTGCCTTTTCAGGATCATTCAGGTACACCTCCGAATACGTCCAAAACCCTCCGCTGGTGCAGCGGGTTCCCAAGTGGTCCTGATGAGAGGACCAAGGGCTGGCAGCTGGGGGTCAATTCCTAACAATGTGGTCACCAATCAGATTGCAATGAGGTGCCTGCATGCAGGACAGATTCAGTGGGTTTACGTCACTGTACTGTGTTGCCTTTTGGATGGACATAAAGGCGCATCAAAGGGTTGTGACTGCATACTCCTATTAGATTGTGATGAGAATCCCATAAGTTGTGACTGGGACTGGTCATTTTGCCAATAGTACCATGGCTGGTATGCTAAGGTAGAATGGTACCACTGAGGCACTTCCTGGTGGATTCAGTTGGCTCCTACATGTATGCCAATGAGCAAGAGCACATGTGGAACACTGATGTGATTTGTTCAACATTTACATGTAGTTGGCATTCTTGACACAACTGATGATCTATTTTCATTGTATAGGACAGCTCCAGCCAAGCGATTTGGTTTGGTCTCACACACAAACTGGTACCAGTTTGGTAGTGACAAATACACAAAACAAAACTTCAAGTATTACATGTAGGATATGTATATTTAAGAAATGTACAAAATTACAGTTCATGTAATGAAAATGCAACTCTTATTCAATGGATCTGTGACCAACATACAATGTAGTATACTCCGTTATGGCAGTCGAACTCAGATCTTTATCAGATAGTCTAACACTAATTTTCCTGATAAGTTTTCACTATCTTCAGTCCCAGATTAGTCCTAGAATCTGCTATAAATGCTTCCAGTCTGTAAAGTTTATGATTCCCTAAAGTCTGCCTCACTGTTGATGAGAGCCAGGCGCAGATGATATTTTACAAAGTCTTGCTAACATTCCAGATAGTTGCAGAAGAGAATTTACACCGTCTGCTATCCTCTGATGAGTAAGGCCAATTTCCTAAAATACAAGCAGAAAAAAACAGATAAGACTAGTCAACATGTCGGAGACAAGACTAACCCTTATCACTTTGGTTTATAACCAAAATCAATATTTGGTCCAGTTTAAAGTATCGTTACTGATACAAGTGTCTGCCCAGGTGCCTACAAAACAATTGAAAAATGTTATCAGGCTTGTTTCAGAGAGAAGAGGATAACAAGCATACTCCATGCAGACAAAGGGAAAACACATCTCCCGAGAGTTTTGCACTTCTAATTTTTCAAAATATCTCAAAATTTCTGAAACCAGTAATGGTTATACTGAACTTACCTTGATGAATTCCAATTTTAGAAATTCTGGCATAGTGTGATTTTTGCAGACTCTGAACACAATCGCAATGATATCCTCCGGTGCATATCCCAACCTCCACAGATGTGCCATGACCTTGTAGCTCTCGTCAATGTTGCCATTCACGCAGTGCTGTAACATGTCTTTTATCAGCATGGGATGTGGTTCATCACACACCTGAAACGAAGGAGGATTCAGTTCAGTGGAAACTCCCTCAGCAGACATCACTCTATCAAGGACACCCTCTAATACAGACACCAGCTGTGGTCCCACATTGTGCGACTGTCTCGTGCAGAATGCATTTCATATACTGTACATACCTTGAACACATTTTCACTATTCACATGGCCGAACCCCTGGAAAGTTGACTGCGTATTGTTTATGGCCTGAAAATGAAAGAAGCAATTTAGTTGTGGTACTGCACTTAACCAAATCAGAATGGCTAGGCCACACATGATGTGACATTTCTAAAATTTATCAATTTCCCCAAACTATGACACAAATGCTACAGGTATGATCAGAAATTATTAACTGAGAGGTTTCTTTTTTCTACAGTTTGTAACTTTTCAGAAATTTCTGAGGGATGAACTCAGCAACAGATATCGCTGTCATCCTTAGAGACTTATTCTACCTGTCTCATATCTCCTTGAGCTGTGAATATGATTGCCTCCATTCCATCATCGGTATAGCTGACACCCTCTTTCTCAATTATCTCAAGCAGACGATGTAACACTTGTGCGTCTGTTAACTTGCTGTACCGCAGGACTGCACATCTTGACTGGATAGGTTCTGAAGAGAATGTGTCGGGAAAAGAACATTAGATTATGAAGTGGTAGTGGCATCTAACTTTTAATCAAAGGGGTGTGGCTTTCTTCTGACACAATTATGAAATGTCAGAGCAACTTACCTATAATTTTATCTGATGCATTGCATGCAAGTGCAAATCTTGTTGTTTTTGAATAAATTTCCATGGTACGTCGTAGAGCTTGCTGGGCACCATCAGTCATACTAGAAGAGAAAGGTGAAATTAGGGTTCACATCAGTTGCACTCAAATTGCCGTTTTCTCTGGGAACACGGTAGCTACAGTGGAACCTCCCTTAGCGGACACCTCTCTTTTAAGGACAACCTCTCTATTAAGGACACTAGTTTTGGTCCCAAATTGGTTGTTTCCACTCAATTTGACCTCTACAATCAGGACACCTCTCCAATAAGGAGAGCACTTGTCAGTCCCAAGGGTGTCCTTATTAGAGAGGTTCTACTGTATTTTGTTTTTCCGAGTTCTGTGGCATTCCCCACAATGAAGATATTGTCCTTTCATGAAATCTCCTAATAGCTGGTCAAACCTACCTGTCAGCTTCATCAAGAATAATGACCTTGTGTTTCCCTTTTGGCAATGTAACTTTCTGCTGTGCAAACATTTTGATCTTGTTCCTAACAACATCTATTCCTCTGTCATTTGAGGCATTCAATTCCAAAACTGCATCCTTGTAGGATGGGCCAAGTAATGTCCTTGCCAAACACAAAATACTGGTGGTTTTACCAGTTCCAGGAGGACCCTTGTATGAAATAAACATGGAAAGATTAGGACTTACAAATATGTCTACATTTATCACAAGGTAAAAGATTCAGCTAAATTTAACGTCTTTGACAGGGACTTGGGGATCAATCTTAGTCGTTGAGTTCTCTTCTTTTCTATCACCAGTTCGCAAGGATTGGATGTGACAATGTCTCTAGTTTCAAACCTTAGACAAAATTAATACCAATTTCACACGATGGCAAACTTAGGTTTACTGGCAGAGGATATTTCGACCAAGCTGTCTTATCTACTTACAGCTATGATGAGATTGGGTACATTCCCTTCCTTGGAAAATACACCAAGGCGACTGATCGTTTCTTCATTACCCACAACATCGGTCAGGACTGTAGGGCGATACTTCTCCAACCTTTGGAAATAAAAGTCAAGTCAATCTTGGAAGACATGTGAATAGGCCTTATCGACAAAGACAAAAGGTCGATTTAAACAAAGCCAACACGGCATATTTCAGCCCCACTCCTCTCTCCAGTCCGACCAGTCAGTGTCAGACTAATGTCATTGTCATTGTCAAGACTGATGTCAGAATTGTAAGCTTGCCTAAGCAGATATGTATGGCTGTGTGCCCCGCAACCATCCGTAATTCTTCGACACTGACATTCACACTGTGCGCTACTATGTACACTGTGTACTACTGCAAGTATGTGATGTAAAACTAAGGACTGAAGGCAGGGCCAGGGGTGAGGGGAGGGAAAAATTCACTCGAGTATAAGGACAACATCATGGTGAACATTGACTTCTAACGTCCATACCATGGTAGCTCAAATCGAGGGCGATCATCAGATTTGTTTGGTTTCACTACTACAGCATCTTTAAGGGCAGAATCTGGTGTTACTGTGTCCATCATCTCCTCTTTATTTTCTTGATCTGCCATGATGGTTTCCCGCGACCAGCCAGTCTCGTTGCGGGCATACTTTTGTGTACATTTCGAAGTGCATTGGGATACACTTTCGTTTTGGAAACGAGGTTTGGTACTGCTGTCATACTCCTGAGTCCTGTGAAATGAAAGCATGAGTTCAAATCCAGAAAAATTTGTTGAATTATTACATATTTCGGTGGGGCAAACACAGATTCGTTATTTCTGCCTCTCTAGTAGTATTGAAAAAGATGTAAGCTCGTGTAAGAAACAATTGTCAGTGTAATACAACGTTCACAAAATGTTAAAAAAGCTATCCAAAACCACTCACTTAGCCATAATGGTACAGTGATGGTCAAAAGTAACTACTACTTTTACCTCGTGTGGATTACTTTATGTCAGTCTATTCATGTCAGTTCGTTCGTAATTGCAGTGGGCAACATGTCAGAAAGTGAGCAATTGTTTGAACGACAGTTTATGGGCCCCGCCCTGGCCAGATTTAGATCCGCTTTTGACTGTACACCACCTGGAGTCCGGGATAACCAAATGCGCCAGACTATATGGCTCTAGAAGGCATTGTCTGGCATCTTTGACCATGAAGACCTGTTGTAAAGATGTTTTGTTTTCTGATCTTAGGTGGTGTATGTGTATCTGGGAAGGCCAGGGCCTATAGTCCCTAAATCCAATCTGCATGTAATTGTTCCTTCCTTTTCCTCTTTTCAGCCCCCCATAATCCTATTCCTTGGAGCAGATGTCGTGACTGGTTCATCAGTGCCTTCAAAGCATCGAGATAGAATTCATCACAGGTATGGAAAAGATGGTCTTGCTACAAAGGTTGATTGGAGTGGTAAGTTCTAACGGAAATAACTTGTTTGATGATTGCCATTTACTTTGTTTGAACTATTCATGTGTGAATTAAAAGGTTGATTTAAACTCAATGGGTTCAGGCCTGGAGACCCTGTAGAGGATGTCTTTCTATGGAATGTGTTATGCAAGATGATCTCCAAATGACACTACAAGTTGATTTCCTTGTTTCTGTGTACAAGTTACAGGGACCAATTTCTTTGTGATAAAAACAGCAAATCCTTGCTATCATGAAGTACCATTCACAACCTCCTCCCTTTCTTGGGAATATAAATAAAGAGTGAAAAGCACCTTCAACTTTCATATACATGTATTTCAGATACACAAGTTCTGCATGTCAGAAATTCAACCAGACTCTGGTTCTACAATATCCAGGGATTATTCAAAGTAGCCTTTGAATATCAAGATGCGGTCTTTCAAAGGGACTGTCTTCTCTTCCTGAGGGTAAGCTACAAAATATGGTCAGAGGAAAAGATGGTCAATGTTAGTTTGCTTCAATTATAATTACTTGAAAATGGGCGAGTGTATTATCCCCCTTCTGAAACAGTCACATTCTACCTGACAATTAATTAGGTCTGGCAGCCCAAAAGAAACAACAATATGGTTTCTGGCCAGTTTGACTAACTGATCTAGTTATTACAAAGATTCTAATGTTTGGACCTGTTCTTCACTTTAGGAGGCATGGTTGAAGAGGATGGAGGAGCCCCCTTTGAAGGAACAACTGTCACTCACATGGCAAGATACTCTGACTCACCAAGGTGTGGCTCTGTCATTTCCAGTGACGTGTGCTGACATGTCTTCAATGTCGACTTCAAAATGTTCTGATGAGAAGTCACAGGACTGCAGCAATACCCAAAGAATATTTGGTATCCGTGTTACAAGTGAAGAAGGTGAAGAGAATGTAGAACAGAGTGTTGTTCAACTTCCTGACAAAGAAGTTGAGACAGACTTTCAAAATCTCCCTGTCAGTTTGTCTTCTGTGATTCCAAAGCCCTGTCTAGATTCTAGAGTTGAACAAACTACCAGTTCAAAAATGTCGACTTGTCAAAGACAAAGTGAAATGGAATTATGCAAGGACTCCAGTATCAGCAGAATTCTATTCAGTTGTACTGATGAAGTGAAAACAGCCACATCAAATATTTCTAGAAGTTTTAAAGGTGGTGAAGTTTCTCCTGAATTCGTTGCTACATGTAGCGATTTGGGGAATGATTTGTCTTTGAGTGCCAATGAGGAGGACTGCTCTGCTGTCATAAAAAATCTGGAAGGTCATGTGAAAGATCTTGTAAGAAGTCATAAGGGACTGCGTCATGAACTCTTCAAGCAATTACTCCTGGTTATAAAGCTGATTTCATGTGACCTCAACGGTATCATGTCTGCAACTGACACATTCCCTTACTCTGTAATTAAGGATTATGTCGAATCTGTCACCGATGACAAAAGAAGAGGACAATTTCAAAATGGGTTTCAAATCTCTGTTGAAAAGAACATTGTTCTGACTTTATTCTCTGAATGGCTTGGTCATCAGAATGCCAATCTCCAGGAAGTCATCAACCAGAAAGCTGAATCCTTCAAACTGTCCCACATAAACTGTATTGATAATCTACCTCCTTCGAATGATATAATTGATGAAGTCTTTCCTCCGCATATGAAGGTGCTGTTTTCTCAATGGATGATGACTGGGGAAGGTCAAGTTGAGATACCTGTTGAGAAGAAGGCGAGACCAGTGAAGAGTTCTAGGGGAGTTTTCCCTTTCATTTTACTGATTCTTGAGTTTGCTAATGGGACATTTATATCTGGAGTTTCTCATGTTATACATGCCAAATTGGTTCATGTTGTCTAAACCTGTTGTGATTAAAGAATATGGTGTAAAAAGGTTTCTTTGACTGCTTCCATCCATGTGACAATGTCCAAAATTAACTCCATCAAGGATATACAAGTAACATATCCGCTGGAAAGAGTGTTAGTATGTGTCATATCTTCCCTGGTGATAGCAGTAGGATATGACATCAGTCACCTGCCTCTGCTTGCCTGATAATATGGGAAACGAAATATTGATAAAAAGTGCTGATCAAGTGTCTTGCCCAAGGCCAAACACAGAACCCCATTTGTTTACGTTTCCCTGGTCATGAGTGACGTCACAACATGGCCGCCTTCATGAACGATGGAAATTCCACGAAAATGCCCCAAATGAACCCCTGTTTTCGAATAATCTAGGGATTTTCATCAGATGAAAATCAAATCGATCGATAACCATGGGTAACGGGGCCAGTTCTAATAATAATGTCAAGCCGATTACGTCCACTCGTGAAGATAAACGCCCCGAGAATAATAACGTGGAACGGTATGTGTCTGAATAATACAGTACACTGCATCCATACATTATGATTGCATCTAGTACATGTTTGTAGGTGTGCATACAAAATTTACCTTAGCCTTTTGGCACATAACATCACATTGGTCATTAAGACATGTGTGAGTACGAAGAGGGCATCATCATGGTCACCATGATGACCGTTGAATGACGTGAGGGTGATGATAATTGATGATAAAAATTGATACACTCGGGCAGATAGAACGCAATCACTCAGACTGTCTGATTATTTTACTGGAGATGATATT